>NW_026623273.1:1688759-1727303 GCF_030028575.1 Malurus melanocephalus | reverse complement strand
ATGGTAAAGAAAATACTAGACATTGTTCCTCCAATGTTTTCAAAAGATAGAAAAATTTAGGAAAATTCCACCATGCCCACAAAAAAGCGATGACCTAGGCTGCCACTACTGCCAATAGAAACTATTTAAGARTCTGCAAAACAAAAAATTAGGCTGGAAATCTGCTGTTTTGTGCGATGGAACATGGGGTGTCTGTGCTGTGCAGCTYCATTTCTTCCATGCTTCCCCATACATCTCAGTAACATAAAGTGCTGAAAAGCATGGCCTGCGGGGATGGTGTTGAAAGAACTGGSACAGTTGTTTTCCTAGAAAGAAAGACTGAGGGGAGATTTAAAAAGAAAGAGCAGTGGAAGAGGAACAATGTCGTCTTTGTCCTGTGCACAATGAACAAAGAAAAATGCTGTGACAGTGAATGGATATTCAAAAGAAATCAGGGCAGTCGGTCACAGCACTGCCAGGCAATCTCCATCACAAGGGGCTTGACAAGGGAGCTCTCACAGATGAGCCGAGCCCTGTCCTCAGGGACAGAGCTGCAGTGACCACAGGTGCTGGCACCAGGCTGTTGTTCMTGGGTCAAACACCCAAGTGCAGGGTCAGAGACACGGTATCACTCGATGCACTGTGCCCTCAATGACTCAAACCAATGAAAAAATGGAGCAGGAGAGAGCTGGAGAAGGAAACCTCCCCCCAACACACATACACACACACCAAGAAATAAAAGACACACCACCCAAGAAATACAATGCTGAAAAAAGATACATCTGTCTGATGGGATGTGACTGTTGCTSTCCATGAATAAACCACAAGTGTATTTAAAGTGAGGAGATTTGCCTCTTGAGAAGCGATGCTGCCATGGAGGGAGCTGAGCATGCAAAGCTGGAACCATACATTTCCCATCCAGCTTATTTTGCTGTGCAAGCAGAAAGAAAATAATTTCTCAAAAGGAAAGCCTGGCTGACAAAATAGTAACTTTTAACAGGTAGCTATTGCAGGGTACTACTCCAATGGGCAACTTCCCAACCCTGAGAGCCTCTTCTTCCTCCTGTTCACTTTTTTGCTCCCTGAGGCCAGGCTGGGAGGATTGGGATGGAAATTATCTCCTAGCTGACCACCCAGGAAAAGGCAGTGCAGCAAGGGTTTGCCTACCACAGAAAGCATTGCTAAGCCTCATCTGGCTCTAGATYTCCTTGACTTGCTTTCTTTTTCTTTTTTCCTTATTTTCCTTTAGGATGAAGCCGATTAAACGTAAGTGCTGATTCCCAGTAGCTGGTTCCCAYGGAGATGGAGGAGCAGTGGAGAGCAGTAAGACACACTTTGCCCCGGGCAGAGTGAGGGAGAGCCAGGAGGAAGCTCTGCCCAGCAGCCAGAGCTCAGCACAGAGCCTGACTCAGCCACCAAACCTGGCATCGAGGCAGGAGTTTAGCTCTCCTAAGTGAAATGTTCCATATTATGTGATTAATTTGTAAAATTGGTAAGAAAGATAAGAACTGAAGTTTAAGGAAGGAGATTAGATTGCAAAGAGAGGTATAAGCACTTGTGACTGCGGCATTCAYTGCCGGTTTGCACAGGTACCGGCAGCAAAAGGGACGCAGCTCTGTGAACCCGCAGAACTTCGTTCGGCACTGGGGTCATGCCTAGCGCCTGAGTCAGCCCGAGAAATGAGTAATGTGACTAATAAACATTCCTGGAGACAGCGAGCAGCACATCCAGGCCAGTTCCTGGGAAAATGACTAATCACTCTGCCATGCATTTTCCACCTTTCCTTTCTCCTTCCCTGACCCAGCAGCATTGGGAAAGGCGGTAGAGGGCAAGGGGGCAGAGCGTCCACTTGTGGTCAGATGTTCCTGATTTTCTGGCGCCTTTCTCCTGCTCATCCGCTGGCGTGGAAACCACAGACTCTCTCCCATCCCCAGACTTCACCAGGGAGAGTGGCGATGTAGCTGAGGGATGTTTCTCAGATTATCTTTAAAAGTACGCAGAAAGGATCTTTGGGTTTTGGTTTTTTTTGGGTTTTTTTTTTTTTGTTTTGTTTTTTCCCTTAAACGAATTAAAGCTCTCAGCATCTTTGCTATTGYCGCCTCCACCCGATCCCGGCTCAGCCCGCGCCGCGCAGGGCGATGTCGCCAGCCCCGAGCTCCCGTGCSGTGACCCGCAGCGCTGGAGCCAGGCATTCGGGGAGCTGCCGCTTGCTGCTCTTCTTTTTCCACAACAAAACAACAACAACAACAGAGGTATTTCCTACCCGCTCCCCTCCCTACCCTCCATTTCAAACAGCAGCTTTTGTTTTGGAGAAGCACCGCCTTGTACCAAAACGCCCGGTATTCTGCAGTAAATTATCTTAAAATAGAGACGTCTCCTGCCAGATGTTTGTCTTGGAACTGGTTTGCAAACCCTGTGACAGAAATGAAAGGATGGGAAAGACGAGGCACGTAAGACAGAGTGATACTGTTTGCGGTCCATGGTAGTGCTCTGTCAGCAGCAGCACAACAGGTCCACAGGATTAGGGCACAGCCAGTCAAATCTCCCTGCTCCGTGCCACGTCAGGACAGGTCAATTGGCATCTGGGAGCCCCCTCGGGCTCACATAAAATGTGAGTTTTCCCTCCCAGGCAACCAGTGGTTGAGACGCAGCCCAAGCACTGGCTGTGCCTGGCCACTGCCACAGAGCTGCACTAAGCAGGCAGAAAAACCTTCAGCCCCCAGAGGTTTTCCTTTTCACCCTTTTTCAAACTCTGCGTGTTTTCCTTTTACATCCCAAGGCAGCGAATTCCATTTACTTTCGTTTTAAAGGCACATCYTGATCTTGTATATTTTATCCTGCTTTTTCCCAGCCATGGATGTTTCTCCCTCCCCTTGGGACTCCCCAAGACAAACAAAAYTTTGTTTCTCCTGGGAGGAGAACCATGAATGTCTCCAGCTCTTCTGCAAGCTGCCCATATCTTTTACAGCTTTTTTTTTCTGAAGTGTCATTTGAACAGGGGGCAGAGCACAGGTGCACATTTCCTGACGACACCACCATGTATTTTTCTGTTACTTTCTGTTTATAATAAGCTCTTGCATTTGTTTTTGACCACTGGTACCACATCTACAAGGAGCACAGTATCTTTCACCTACGAGATCAGGGTGTCCCTTCAGCCTGCAGGACAGGAGCAGAGGTGTTCTTGGCAGGTATTTGCCTGTGGCATTATCTAGATTTGCTGTAGGTGGGATGAACCTAGGGAATGTGTTTGAGCTCTAAGGGAGCCAGGAGCACTCTGAGCACAGTAAAAACGCAGCAGAAACCTCCTGWCCCCGATTGGTTTCACTACATCTGGTCCTTTCAGTTCACGGGCATTCAAATGAGCCCCTGAGGTTTGTGCTTCCCCCTCCACRGGCACGTGGCAGGCTGTGGGGTGCCAGTTCAATTCTCTTTGCCCCCCACAAAGGCTCACTCATTCACTTTGAACAAAGAATTAAGGAAGAAAAATCTCCAAATTATGAAATTCTGGACCACTTTCTCAACAGCACTCTGTTTGCCTGCTTAAATTACACTTTGGCAATCAAGGTTGCATAAGTGCTGTTCCAGTGCCTAGAAAACATAACATTTTAAGAGGACTGTGTCCTACCAAGGTCTCTCGCAATACCTTTTCTCATTTCTCTGAAAAAAAAAAAAAAAGTTTCTAATATTTATGAGATTTATAACACCACAGTAGGAAGCRTTTGCTCTTTTTTTCCCTAATCTTTTAATCTGTTTAAGACAGGAAAGCTTCATAATGTACAATTTTAAACTGTCAAAATTTACAGAACAAAAAGAGTCAGATGTAAAACTGGTCATAACTCACAAATATCCCCATTAAAACTGTATAATACAGACATTAAGCCACAGGTCATTTTTCTATTTTTAGGAAAGTGTGCAAAGAGCTAATTGTATAGTACATGTAGATGTTAAAAGTGATGCCATGTAAGCAGGTCTGCTGCTGCTATAAAAAATAGACAAGTATAAAATTACTTCTACAAAATCGGTTCAATGTTTTTGTTGCTTGTAATAAAAAAGTAGACTTGTAAGAACTCTCCTCGTCAACAAACAACAGTATTTTGAAACTAGTCATTGTAACTATTATCCTGTTACACAGGATGAGACATAATTTAGCTGAATCAGAGCTTGGTAAGGAGAACTGCTTGTTCAGGACTTGCATGTGAATGCAGAAACACACGGCCTGATGGTGTATTTGTTGAACAGCACAGGCGCTGTACCACTGCAGGGTGGGGTGACTGCAGGTGTTTCAAGACTGCTTTCTCTGATACTACAAAAAATAAGCTAAGGACCACAACACAGTCATTGAGCTACTCGTTACATCACACTTTGCTGTTTGCACTGATGCACAACCTTTAGCGTTCACTAAACACTTAAGGGGTAGAGGGCACGGTTCATACACAAAATACTTGGTTTCATTTGGTCAGGAAAGGAGAGGAAAGGAAGGGAATGAGAGGGAAAAATGTTCTTTTCTTTTTTTCTGTGTTTCCCTTTGGCTTTGTCACCTTCCCTGATGGCAAACATGGTCCGGCTGCGGAGGACGCTCACGCTCAGCCACACACACAAGCACACGACGGGTCCTCGGCGCCGGGATTCCTCTCTTGTCACTTGGTCCCACACGTGTTGATGTTCTTCCCGTTGGCGGCATCCTCCACCAGCGAGATGTGGTAGTCAGTGGAGAGCGTGAGGTGGGAGATGCAGCCCACCARCCCCCGCAGGTACTGCCGGTTCGTGTGCAGGGCGATCTCCTTCATGCCACCTGCGGGAACGGCAGCTGTCACAAACCCTGCCCCACCGGGGCTGTCTGCTCCTGCTTGTCAGGCTGCTCACCCAGTAATGCCAGCAGCCCTCTGAGCACCCCTCAGAAGGGAGCTTTCATTTACAGGTTCCTCTGTGTTGTTTTAAATAAAGGTTTTAAGCATTTCAAAGTACAGAGGGGATAAGCAGGAGGTAATGAACTGGGATGTTAATTACTCAATGCAGGAATTGTCGCATCAATAAGAGCTGAATAAGCTTGTGCTTAGGYTCGTGCTAAGGTGTGGGGTTTGCAGCTGCCTCTTGCTGTTTCTCTGACAGGAGTGCCATAGGGCATACCATGGTGCTGGTCCCTTCTCACACCAACTCCCCCATCCCACTCAGAGAGGCCTCCTCACAAAAATCAGGCTGTGGAGGACTAGAGGCTGCTGTGTGACACCTCCACGAGGAGTGGGGCAGAGCTGGAAAGCCCTGCCTTGCAGCTGACCTTGCATCTGCATCCTGAACGTGGATAATTAGCACTCACCTACATAGAGATCTCCATTGATATTTAACTGCCTCATCTTCCCAGGGGATTTACCGGTCCTGGCACCATAATCATCCACGGTCACTTTGCCAGACTGTCCATCCCTGAAATGAAAAGCAAACCACTCTGTGCATCCACCTTAGTCAGACAGAAGGAGGAGCAGTGGCATCCTTCACTCACCAGGGGACCAGGGCAGCTCAGAGTTTGTCAGGGCTCAAGATGAAGGCTTGGGACTGGGAAGCCCCACAGATACATTGTGCTATGGCAATCCAGATTTTTCAGGTTTTAGGGTTTCTGTTATAGGGATTAAGATGTCAAAGACCTGCAGTGTGTGGGACACATTTACAGAGCAGAAAGTGCTGGAAAAGAAGCAAATTGGACAGCTAGGGGAGAAGGGAAGGTGGACACATTCTGACCTGTTGCTAAAAATCAAATGTAATATTAAAAGTAAATAGCAGAAGCATCAATAGGAGGAAAAAAAAAAACAGGCAAGCTAAGGTAAAACACACTTCTGGGCAGTTTTGTTTCTTACTAGAGCTATGTTACTTAGAGTCAATAACAGTATTATCAGAAAAGCTACTAGATGGGTTCCTATTTTCACTGAATTTGGTAACAAAGTGTACGAATGTCAGACTGAGATTTCCAGGGAATCAACCTCTCATGAAGAGAAGGATGTGTGCTTGCCCTGCTGGGCACAGTTGCCTCCCATGAGGTAATGAGTCACAAATATGAGTTATATATACACTGCAAGATGTCTGCACCTCCTCCAAATAGAAAAAGTAGGTTTACACTGTCTGTGCTCCAGTGCTTGTGCCAGCCCGCAAAATGCTCACTAGGGAATTTCAAAATGCAGACATTAAAGAAAAATACTCTTAACCCAAATGGTATGGGTTTAATAGAATGTCTGTCACAGCCCCAGAATAGCCCTGCACGACTTTGGCAGCCTGCCTGGAGCTGTGCCGAGTTGGCACTGTCACCTCAAATACAGCAATCTTTATGTACGTCGTCCTGAAACATCCAAGTCGCAAACAGTCCCACTGCTAAGCGACGTGTGAGCATGGAGGCTTGGTGATTCACACCCCAGCAGCACCCAAACATGCCAACCAGCATCTTTCCTGGCTCTTGGGRGCCTCCCAGGTGAATCCTGTCCTCTTACCGCACAGCCTTGACTCTGTGCCACCGGCCRTCGCTGAAGGAGCCGTTCACCGTGATGGACGCGATGCCACTGCCCAAATTGTAGCTGCAATTAAGAAAATTGAAATGTTACTGCCTCTCCTGAAAGGACAGGTTGCCTGCCAAGTTGCTCAGTCATCCTTACTCCCTTTTGGCTCGGATTTTGGGGCAACCAGCAGTCCGTTGGAGTTCCAGCAGCAGTGCCCTTATTTTGCAAAGTCAGTCTCAAGGAGGCAGGAAAACTGCCTCCTGTCCGAGTCAGAGTGGGTACCATCACCACCTTCCCACGGCAGCAAGGAAAGAGCCTCTGCATGGCCATTTGTYCCCAAAGCAGGGGATTGTAAAGGTCAGTGATCTACAGACTTTTGGCCTAATGGGAGACAGCAGTGAAAAGTTGCAAACATGGTTAATAAATAAATTTTCACAAGAGCAAATAAACATATGACGTATTACAGATCTACAAATCATCTGAATTACAGGGAAGTTTGAGACCTGTGATGTTAGAAAAGATGAAGTCCAATAAATAAATGTAGAGGTAATCATGAATCCSTGTTTCAGCTGCCACTCTGATTATTTGTGTTTGCTTTGACTAAAATTGCTCAGCACATATAAAGTCCCCATCATGTTTACACTTCAGGCATCTTAATTTTAGGATCCCTGGAGCTTGGGCCAACCTTAACAAAGGGGAAGTAGATGCTACAGCATGGTGGGCTGTTGGGAGCTCAGGATGAASCAGCCAGAGCCAGCTGCTGATGGACTTCAGCCTGTCCCAAGCAGGAGAGATTAAAGCCAGCATCATTATCCCTTCAAAATAATCTGAACATGGAATGAGCTCATGGCCARGGTAGGATTCTTGGGAACAGCACAGTAACTTGTAAGCCTCCCAGAGCAAACTGGTTGTCCTAAATTTTCTTCCCCAGGGGTTTGAATCTCACGCAAGCACCACCTTTTACCCAGGATGCAGATACCAGTCTAGATCAAAAAAATCAAGAGGATTTGGGTGCTCAGGATTGCATCAAAGTGCTAGACTTTTGATTACCATCCCTAATGAATCCCTCTACAACAGTGAAATAACCTTCTACAGAAGCAGGGAGCAACAGGAAGGATTTACCTCAGCAAGTACATTGTACAGAAAATAAGGCCACAGAAAATGGAAAAGAAAAGGCATGTTTTGGATTTCAAATTGGATCAGAACACAGACATCTAAACTTGGGCTGCCAGAAAATTCTTCTGATCAATTCACAGCCCTGATATTCTCTTGACCTCATCTCTCAAAAGGTGAAAATCTAGCATGAGGATCAACCTTTCTGAAAGACACTTTTTTTCTGCATTTGTCCTTTCACCATCTTCTTTGTTGCTTCCCACCAGTAAGCAGTGATCACCTATGAGAGTTTTATTTTGGAAACTTGATTTCTCAYCTTCCTAAATACATTTGGAAGGTACAAATATTTCAGTAAAATTCAACTAAATTGGTCTAAAGYCTTTGAGTATTTTCATTTCTAGGGAAGAGCAACAGCCCAAATAAAAAATGCATTGTGCTTTGGAAACAGACAGAAGAGAATGGCCGCTTACTATCGTGAATCTTGGRAAGACAATCTCTCCCAAAGACATTTAAAAAAATGAGCTCCTTCTGCAGAGCCAGTTCCTTGTTTATAAAACTAAGGGTTTTTGCTAAGTTAATCACTGATAAATGCTTAAAAGAAATTAATTTAAATAGAAATGAGCATCTTGTCTATACATCCATGGTAGCAAAGAACAGCCAGTTAAGTAAAGTAAAAAATTAGCTTAAATAATAAAATCTCTGCCACTTAATCCACACTGTCTCACTACAATATGCAACAATGATGGCATCTGTAGTTTGCTGTTTGCTGTTTCAGTATTTGTCTTACACAACCTAAAGGAGCACCATGAGGAAAGACATGACTTTCAAAACACAGGAGTCCGAAAAAAGCACCAGGCAAAAACTTTCACAGGGTCTGCCTAGTGTCTGCAAAAGAAAGAGAGGTTCTGGAGCAAGAACCAAACATTTCTCAAAACTCCCCAATTTCACCATTTTGACAGCAGTGTCTCCTCTCAGCAGAGCGATTCTGTGGGTGGTGGCACTAACAGGGTGTGGTGGCAGCTGTGTGTGTGTGTCACAGGGCTGGATATTTGGGGTTTGAGATGGTGGAAGCCCCTCTCCCATATGACCTTCTCTAGCAATGAGTGAGCCCACAGTGAGCACTGACACCACCAGAGCTCATCCTCGATCCGTGCTCCCTCTGCCAGCCCCACCCTGCTCTGCTGARGTGAGATGCCTTCCAGAGGCATGTGGGGGGGCTTACCTACAGTATTCATCCCCTCATAAGGTCACTTCCAGAAATTCATAATAAACCCCCCAAGTTTTAAAAACTGGCAAGGGGGAGGAATKATACAAATCTGGCAGCACATTACCTCATCAACTTACATCCTTTCTCAGACAGCAAATGAACSCATCATTGAACAGAACTTTGAGGACGGGAGCATCTCACACTGTGCCAGGGAACAAGGGCACTGGGTGTGTTGTAGGAACCCCTTTGAGCCCCGTGTGAGGCACAGATAAGGGAGAGAAAGTTCACCTGAATATTAACGCTCCSTCCTGAAGGCCCAGGGAGATGAAATCGCTGTTAGGTCGCATGGGACTGTTTCCCCTCCACATCAAAAGACCTTCCTTCATCGTGGTTTTAAACCTCATGAATACGTTTGTTCTTGTTCCTGAGACCCTGTTTAATGCAGAAGAAGGAAATAACAGTCAAATTGTGACAGTCTTCTTTCAAAAAAGCATAAAAGATGATGCAGCATTTCTTCTCCACTGGTCTGGTGGGTTAGTGTTCTGCAACTCACCTACCTGCTGATGTGTGAAGGATTCTGGTTCACATCCCCATTTCCATCATTTCAGAGCAGGGGAATTGAACTCGTCTCTCTAGAATCCCAAATTCAATAGCTAATAGGTTATTCCAAACAAACAAGATAAAATCCTTTTTCTCCTCAAGCCTAGTGTGAAATCCAGTCCAACAAGCAGATTTTGAGAATGCCCAGCAGATGTGGTGCCCTCTGAAGGCAGTGGAAGAAGCACAAGAAGAGCAAATCAGAAAGGCCCTGAAGGGCAAATCAGAAAGGTGAGAGGTACCAAATGGCTGGTGAGGACACTGTGGGCCCTTCTCTACTCAGTGGCTGAAACATAGGCAGATGAAGGAATTTGTTGAAATGAGCCACAATTTGCTGGAATGTGGGAATGTTCCAGGGTAAAAAGCAGTGAAAAAAAGGTAACTTTGAGGATCTTAATGTTAGACTAAAGCCGGAGTRAAAAAAGTAGTTAAAGACACAGGCTCTGTACTGTTCTTTGCCCTAAGGGAAGAACAAGTCCTTCTCAATGCCAGACAGACGTGTGCTATTTCTTGACAGGCTGCAAGATGCTCAAATGTAACAAACTGAGCCACAAGGATATGCACTTAAAATGGTTTTTTTTTCCTGAAATGTAGAAATATGGCAGAAATACAGCTAAAAATATTATAARTACAGCTTTAAACCATTAAATATATCTTCCCACATTAAGCTCCTAATAGTATAACAGTTGAAAACCAGAATATTTAGTTTTACAGGAGATACATTACCTTTTCAGGATATCTGGATTATCATATGTGAGGTAACTGCGACCAATGAATTGTGGGATTTCGATTGCTTCTGTAATGGCTGAGAAAAAAAAAAAAAAAAAAAAAAAAAAAAAAAAAAGAAGATGAGTGCCAGTTAGCTGAAATGGAAGTGGAAGGGGAAAAAAGAGACAAGACTGTTCTGTTCATTTACTCCTGCAGTGGCTGCTACCTGCCAGTGGCACAGATGAGCTGAACCCACACTGCTTTGCAAAAAGGAACTGCCAGTTTCTACATAAATGTAGGGGCAGTAGTTAAGGGATTTTAAATTGCTGACAGTCCCTGTACTCACAGCCTTCCTGTCGTGGGCCTAATGTATTCCTCCACCACAAATGTTAGTGCAAAAAAAAACCATGAAGTATTGAGAAAACACTGCAAATTTTATCTTTGCCCCCATTTCCACATTCCTTGATTCTCCATGCTGTTCAATGCTCCCTCCTGCCAAAGATATGCATTAACCCCCTTTGTTTATAGGCTAAGAAACTCCTCCCCAGCTCCTGACAGAGCACCATATGCTGAGCACATTGGGGACCTCTCACCCTGCAAAGAGAGGCTGGCACAGCACAACCAGCCCGTGACCTCGCTGTGCTCTCTTTCAGTGTATGTGACTTTGCACAGAGTRGCTGCTGCCTGCTCTGGGGTGCAGAGCAGGGGGAGGATGTCCCCAGAGGGCACTTAGAGGGTGTCCCAGATCACTCTGGGTTATTGGAGGCAACTGAGACTGTGCTAAAGGCTGCAGGGCAGAGGCTGTGGAGCCCCTGGCTATGTAAAACACTGCAGGCCTGCCTCCGGGAGTGTTTCTGTGTCCCCCACATAGCATTTCTTAGGGACTGCCCCAGGTACTCCCGTGTATGGTTGGGGCAGCAGCACACACTGCAGACAGAACTGGGGCTGGTAYACTCAGTATAACTCAGCTGTGTGACATAAATGACTGAGCATTGCTGATCCAGAGCCCTTTGCCAGGCTATGAGCACTGGCCTGAACAGATTTTCTGCTGAGTGAACATCCTACAGTCTGTTGCTGATCTCCCATAATTGACTGCTGCATTAATACAAGCCAGTTGTATAAATTACTTAAAATAGATGCCTTCATCCTATTTTCTTCCTGAGAAATAATCCCTTCAGCCCAGAGCTAATCCCATCTATATAAATTTCAAGCTTTCTAGGGCAAGGATGCTTGCTTTCTTTATGCAACACAGTGTCTGGCTGGGCTTTTAGAGCTCTGTGACACAGATATGCAACAATTGGTGTAGTCTGGCAGCCAGCAACGGCAATATGAAATTTAGCTCTAGGTGCCAAGACTGAGAATTTTAGATAGTGACAAATGACTGTTTTCATCCATAGTGAAATCAGGAAAGCTGCCTAATGTGTCTAAAGAAGCCACTACAGGCCATGTCCAGCCTGCAGCCTGCCAATGCTGCCGAAAGATTGCAAAAGTTGAGTTACACTGGCCAGACATTCCTCATCAGCTCTGACACTTTCTGCTCTGGGCAGCCTCTGAGGGCAGGAGAGCATGAAAGGAGCCCTTGTTCCCCCATCACATCCTGCACTAGAGCCCCACTGCTCTGGCCTTCAGCAGGGAAAGGTGCCCGTGTTGTCCAGCAACCCTTGCCTTTCTTTGCCAGAGTACTAACTAGGATTTCCTCTGTGAAGCTTAGTGGGCATTTACCTCTGCTTACTTTTCATTTGTTTCACTCAATTTGACTGCAGAAAACCAAGCAAATTTTCACAGTACTCGATGCAGGCAGGATTTTTGCAGCTGGAAGGGAGCTGGGCCAGTGAGCAGATCTAGGACGAAACACCCCCATTCTTTGCTCATCACGATTTAGCAGACAAGCACCAAAGCTCTCCTGATGAGCAGGAGTAAGCTCTGAATTGCAGAGAAGCCTGAAGTCACACCACAAAACCTCCAGGACTGGCCCCTCTGCCCTGCAAATACAGGGACCACCTCTACAGCCGCTGTTCTGAGCTTGGCAAGCGTGGATGCTTGAAACATCAACAGCACCATGCTTAAGGAAGGACTATACAACCCCAGAAAATATTTTGGCTCATTAACAGAAACTTGCCAGGCTTAATRGAAACCCAGCATCCAGACAAACACACAATGACAGAGCAGTTTTCACATAATTTGCAGTACTTACTGTTTAGGCAGTAACTTCCACACTCTGCAGTGAGTCAGCACAAAACAAAACAAGAACATTCCGAGTTTATTATTCAAAAGCATTCAAATCTCCTTTAGTCCAATTTCATGCCCACTTTTCTGCAAATGTGTAATCCCCCACCTACCATTTGCATAAGTGATTTCCATCACCTGTGAAGGCATCACTGTTTTTATTACTGGTTTGTCCCAAGGATTTATATTTGCCTGCTCAAAACACACAAAGGTACAGACAGGTGGGGCCAGCACCAAATCCTTCTGCTAGTCCTGCTTCTCAAATCCCAGTGACTCCCCAGGTTTTACCCAGGGATTAGCTCTAGCCAAGGGAAAACAAGAGTTTGYTGTCCTGCTCCATCCTACAGTTAAAGTATAAAATACCTTTAGCACTCCCCACAGCTTGGACAGAAGATATAAAACCTTAGCAATGCCAGCAGAAACTCTATTGAATCCTCAGCTAATGATCCATTACAATATGATTCAATATCTCATATACCTCATACTAGTACTATTTGAGTTTTTAAGTGGTGTGTATAATTTTGAAGCATAAAAGGCAGTCCCTCACGAGCACTTTGCTTTTTAGGGTTTTTTACAGCAGCCTACCACCAAGAAGGAAGGATACAGCATCTTCACCTCACAGCACCTTCTGAGTGCACTGACCAAAAGCCCTGCTGTGAAACAGAAGTGGACACAGGAGAGCATCTCACCTTAACCATGTCTATAAACAAACAGAGACACGGGTAAGGATTATTCTGAGGAATCTGGTTCAGGTTGTTCTCACCAAGGCTGTCAGAGACTGAGGTTCAGGAGAGACCTCCAYGCCCATCTGTACATCTATCAGAAAACGCTTCAATTTTTGGTGGCAGCTGGGGCTGCACAAGTGCAGGGAGTTTGAGCTGCACCTGAACAGGAGCCACAGGTAGAAGGAACAGAAGCCAGGTGACTCATGTTTTGGATACTCAAAAATAATAAAGGCTGGATTCACATAGGAACCAGGATCTGGCTAAATCATAGGTAAAAGGTGTTCCAGACTGGCTCTGAAAGCCTGGACACCCATTGAGGTGGCCACAGGGAGGACAGGCCAGCCAAGTGACAGCATTGCTTGTACCCTGAGCTCAGACACTGCTCCCTGGACTCGGCACAGGCCAGGAGCCCAGCAGAGGGGAAGAGCTGTGGCCCCAGCATTGCACACTAAATGGGCAGGCAGTCACACACCCAGGCTCCAAAGCATTCTATTGACTGTCCCTGGAGACWTGTCAGTACAGCTGCATATACCATCTTGAAGTCAGGAATTTAGCACCCTGCACCTAGAAAGCCAAAATCCCAAATCTCTCCCCTCTCCCTACAAAAAAACCAGGGTAAATGACGTTGTTTCGGCTCTTAGACAGACCACAACAACGTAAGCAAAGGGGCTTCTTGCATTATRTTTTAATATAATGCTTTTGTTCTAAGATATTGTCTGTTTTGAAGAAAAGGCCAATCTATTAATCACAATTTAACCAAAACCACTACATTTAACTTTGAAGTTATGCCTGTGAGAAATGAAGCAGTGGGTGAAGACAATAATGTCAGCCAGCTCTTTTGAACCGAGTTTACTGTTGCATTACAAAACCTTCCCTTGSGAGTTTTTCAAGATCAAGCTCGACAGAAGTGAAACGTCTCCATCTAGTGGAATAACCCAATGCACGCTTTTTAAACACTTTTCATGCAATCTCATACACCCTTCCTGAGTGTAAAATTTGAACTGTTACAGTGTGTCTGTGGAAAAGAGAGTGAGTACATGCGGATGAGTCTATCATCTCCTTGGTGGTCTCCTTCACCCCACCAAGGCAGGATCTCTGCAGATGGTGAARTTACCATCAGAGCAGTCAGTGCTTAGAACATGAGCAGACCTTTCTGTGCATGAGAACAGCGTTTGCAGTCAGCCATATGGGGGATACAATTACCAGGGTTATCCGTGGCTCGTGTTAGGATGTTACACATCTGCTGGCCGGAGGACCCTGGCAGGAATTCCCCCTSTGTGAAGCACTGCACGATTAGGGAGGGGTGTGAAATGTTAGTGCTCAATGCTGCTCACCACGAGCAACCAGATACCAGGCTGCTATCTATGGATCTAAACCCTGTGCTGGGATAACAGTTACCACATTCCTAAATAACACAACTAATTCTTCCCTAGGTACATGGAAGGCACACAGATGCAACGGGAGCTCTGGCATCCGGCATTTCTATTTAAGGGATGTGCACAAGAGCAGTGGCAGGTGCTAAATCTTCCTTATTTTTGTGATCAGCTCCAGATCCTTGGGTTGATATCCAGCCTTTGTTACCTTTCTGGCAGTGCTGGCCATCGAAGCCCAGGGGACAGTCACATTCGTAGCTGTCTTTCTTGGGAACGCAGGTGCCTCCATTTGCACACGGTGAAGTCACACAGGGGTGGGCAGCATTTGCAAGGTTGATTCCAAAAGAGAAATCCTGTTTCACATCAATTGTCCGGTCATTCAAGATAATCTGTGTTTAAAAAAAAAAAAAAAAAAAAAAAAAAAAAAAGGGAAAATACATTGTGAAAACTTCCAAATTCAGAGTATCCTACTGCTAATTAGAAGACTYCCCTGAATGACATCAGGGAAATGTCACTCTCAAAACTTGGCCCAGACACTAATTCTTGTGGGCTTTCCAGTTGCAACTGGAGTTTTCCAACTCATACTGTTGCTCACCCTGATCCACTGGAGACTGATCCTTTTTGTGTCTTGTGAAATGGCCTTAGGCAACCCCTGTATAGAGTGAAGCTGTGTGGAATTCACCAGACTTGTGCCTGAATGCTGGTGCAATGCTCTGCAGCAAAACCGTGAGCTAGGATGGTAAAATTAGATGACCACTGCTGAGGAAAAGCATTTCTGAGATCAGAAAACCCCCAGGAGATGAGTGTTGACAAAAGAAATACCAAGCAGAACAGCTTGTTTTTCAAGTTTTGTTTTGCTTTCTAGTATTCTCATCTTGCCTGAAAGAAGCTAGAGTTAAGATGAATGAAAACCACAAGTAATGAATTCACGAAACAGTTTGTATATAAATGGAAGAGAACCGCTAAATGTTGGGCTTTGTCCAGCATGTCAGCAGCATATGTTCTCCAAAACAGACCAACATTTGTATAATCTCATCTGATATCTCAGCAAGAGAGATTACATGCAGCCACAGCATCTGATCTCAGCTACATCAAAATAAGTGCCTTTTAACAAACAAATAGATGTTAAGGCCAGGAATGAGAAAGGTAATAGTTGCTCTGGTTCCTGAATGTTTTTTACAATGTACCTTAGGAGATCCTGCCYAGAGAAAGGGTTGCATCAAGAGCTACACAACTCTAACAACAGAGAAACATCCAGTCCTGTTATGTGATGGACCAGGAAAGACTTAATTATGTTTTGACCTTCTAACTTTTGACTACGTTATTCCAGAAGTTAACAAGCCCCACCCATAAAAACATGGACTTCGTTTCTGATTTTAAACTTATATTTAGCCTCCAGCCTCATCATGTCTTTTTCTGCATAATTCCAGCACCACCTATCTAAAGAAATCTCATCCTCATGTAGGAACTAGAAGACCACAATAAAGCCACTTCTCAGCCTTATCTGACTAAACAAAATAGATTGTGATATCAGATCTTCCTATACACTGCATATTTCTAGTACTTGGTGATGTTTGAAGCTCTCTTTCTGAATAGTTCTRCAAAATCCTATTATGTGTAAAGCTGGCAACAAAATGTCCCCAGCRCCAAAAGGCAGGCAATACTCTCCCTTGACATCAGATTCATGCCTCTGAGAATTAAATCCAGCTCACTAAGTACATCAAAGAAATAATGGCTCACACTCAGCATCCCCCAATCCTTATCAGTGCCTTTAGCATTACAACCCCTCACCTTGTAATTGCAACCTGCATTAATTGCTCCTAGGCTCTCTGTCTTGCACTCCAAAATGTTTAGTTGTCTAATTCCCAATGATCTCTGTGTGACTGATCTGTTCCCACACTGTTACTCACTGTCCTAATTTTCCTGAACTTCATGTTTTCTGCTGGACAGCTGACAAAGACAGTGAAAAATGTCAGATCAAGTGAAGAAACCATTTACACTGAACTACAATTACTTTTCTGTCATGGAGCAATTGTTAACATAATAAACTGTAGCATTTTTGAATTTTTAAAATAAAAATTACTATTAAACATTTGGTTTTATTTGTTATTTCTTTGCATTAATCTGATGCAATAATTAACTCCTTTAAAACTGTGAGGATTCAGGGCCAACCTTTGAACTTTATCCAAGTTATTTTAAGTATGTTTAGAAAGAACAATGGTAGTTCTGCTTGAACTTTCATTTGATTATTTACTAGAACTGATTATGAATTTACATTTTCTAGAAAAGAACTGCACCCATGCTCAGCTGACCACCTGGGAACATCATCCCTAATGTCTGCCAACAATGGAAAACATCTCCTCCATTCGTGTGCCCTGCAAGARGGGAAAGCACTGAGGTGTGTGTCTCCATTGTGGTAAGAGTGCACCAGGGGGACTTTTCACTGTGAAATAATCATTTAAGCACTTTGTGGTGGGCTTCTGAGGTGAAATCCTCGATTATTTTGAATATTGCCAGTCCAATAAGAGAAGGTTTGCACATAAAGCATGCACCCGATGTRATGGAAACAGATGCCTCCAGTGTGTTTCTCTGGGCACACACCTTCTGGATGCTCCCACTGAAGGGTCTGAGGATCCCAGAGTTCTTCTTCACATCATCATAATTAGGGACTCCACCAATAAATATTTCAGAGCTGCATTTAATCTGCGTAAAAGCCCCCTGCAAGAAACATAGAATAAAGTATTATAAGCCATTGCAGAACACTCTCAACTGACTTTATATTATCCCAGTCAGAAACAGGTGAAAAATCTCAAGTATCTCAAAATGGCATTACTGAAGAAAGAAAGAAAGGCAACTGACTCATTGTGCTTTCTGACTGCACATCTAGCTTTATTTGCAAAGACCTGAAGTACACTGATATAAACCTACAACCAGAATGAGGTTCATAAAGCTGAAATCAGAGCAGAGTTCATGCAGCAGAGACTCATTCAGTATTTCCAGCATCTGACAGATAATTTAGTGTAAGTTATGGGGCCAAATGAGGGAAACATTGAGTTTGCATTAATTACCAGAAGCAGTTGCTCTGGATACCTGATGGGAATATTCAGGGTAGCAGAGTAAACTGAAAGACATTTAACAGCTAAAGACAGAGCAACAGTGTGATTCCAGTCCTGCAGAAGCTTCTGAGCTTTCATGGTTGGCAGGGCAGCTCTCAGCCACCCTCCTCCTGCAGCACTGCACTACAGCACTTAGGACAATAAAAAAGGGAGCGTTCATCTTAACTCATCTATCTAAAGAAGCCTTGAGTGCCCCAGTTTCTCACTCGATTTGTTTCTTGATAGACAACTGGAATATCAATTTATTTAAATTTTGGAAGGAATGTCTAAGCTTTAACTAAAGTTTCCCAGTTTGCCGAGAAGATTGCTATGGGATTTTCCTCCTATGGGATCTGGAGTCTGGTTTTCTGTCTGTACTCTCCATTAGAAAAGACTAAAACATATTTTCAAAGCAGTTCTAGCTTCGGGTTCTTGGGATACAAAAAATACATTTGAATGCTTAGAATTAATATCCTTCTTGGTACAAGCACAATTTCACTTTATTACAAATTCAACTAGGGTCATTTGATGAGCAAAGAACAAAAAAAACAAGTCATCAACTGCCTGAGTATTCCAGCCCTTGCTTTGGTCTGCAAATTACTTTTGCAAGAAAAAAGACAAAGGAACAATTCTCTTCTGGCCTACTTTTCCAGGACAATATTAAGAAAGAGGTAAAAAGAGATTGGGCACATTGTTTTCAGTGTCATACTTCTCCAAATGGCACCCGTCATAGTGCACACGTTGCACAAGAGGCTCAGGCACAAGTACCAAGAAAAGAACATCAGGAAAATACATGACCCAGATGTATCAAAAATGAATCCATCAGGAGCAGGCAGAGCTGGATTTCAGATCCTTCCCTTTGTAGGGATCCTTGTCATCACAGGGAATACCTTATCCAAAAATTCCCAGCTTTGGGCTTAAGAAAACGTTACCCCAATGTTGTTTTAAGTTAATAAGAGCTTTGAGGGCACACTGTGCAGTCTACCRTGCAACTCCTTTGCACTCCAATATCTGCATTCAAGACAAGCCTGCCACAAGCTCACCTCTGCCATCCCTTCCACTGGCTTCTGTTTGTCCACCTGTAGGATACCATTCTTTGCCGTGCGGGACACTCGCAGTTCATGCCACTGACCCAGGCTGACAGGTTCTTCACTCCTGTTTTAAGGGCAAGGAATTTTTCAAGCATTAACACTGYGCCTCTCTGATACTCTGTGATGTTAAAAAAGTTATGTCCTTTGGGATGATGTTCTAAATAAAAAATAAATATCAGCCACTCTGACTCTTCCCTTATAAGGAAACAACAATCTTCTGAGCCCCATCAGCAASGACCATATTTCTAGAGCAAATGAAAAGCACTCTAGTTTTATTTATAAATGAAACACTATCATCAGCACACACTTTAGCTACCTCTGTGCTAGTTTTTCTGCTCAGTCATTTATAAAGTGTGAAAACCAATTTTTGTCTCAGCTGTACATCCTCGTTTCAGTAAAAGCTCCAAACTTAATGGTTGGTCTGGTTGGTCTAGCCCCACATTCTTCATCCTCTTCTAACACAGAACTACTTTGTGTTGGCTTATCAGCTCTATTTATGCATCCTKTTACACACTGACATCTACACACACGCACACGTGCAGCCCGGATGCTGTACATAAAAAGGAAGTAATTAAAATATGATCCTAATGATGTGATGAGATCTTGGCTAGGAGCAATAATCCCCAGTTGTGCGAAGTATTCACCAGTCTCAAAGGAAGCATTTTTAAACAGTTCTTACAATCTTTACTGGCACAGCACTAATATGAATAGCAGCCTGTATAAAGGGTGAAACCACATTCCTCTTCACAAGTTCTATAGATCTTTGTATTTTATTTTCAAATGTCACTTTGCTACACTGGTTAAAGCAYTTTATGTCTACATGAGATGTTGCAGCCTTTCCTCCAGGAGCCCTGGAAATGTGTGTTTGATTGACTGGCCAAGCTGGAAAAATCTGTGTTCGTWAGGACCCCTATGACTTCCTAGCTTCCAGTGCAAAAGTACAGAATCTCTGGGGGTGAAATAATGGTTTGTATTTTCAGGATACATACATTTCAAAATTAACCCTTCCCCCCAATATTTTCAAATTTAAAAAATGGAAAAAGCCCTGTAATTTTACATACTGAATCAATAGCAATTCAACTTCTGATTAAAAAATTATGTAATTTTGGAAAYGAGAAAATAATGGGGTTTTTTCTTAACAATTAACATGAATTTTGAAACCTTTATGTTGTACTTTTTTCAATCCTTCAAATTTTCTTGAAGCTCATTTTTATCTATTTTGATGATATTGGCAATAGCACTTGACACTTTTGAATGACACTTGATCCAGAAAACTGCCATAAAAAATACCATCAAGCAATGCCAGTTATCCTTYTTGTATAGCACCATTTAGGGTTTAACCATCTTGAGAAAATCAATAGCTGACAGAATCTAATCATTTTGAAGAAGCCAGTTTATGCATATAAAGGAACCAGACAGGTTTGGCTACAGAGCAAGTGGCAATACAAACATTATCTCCTCTGCTGCTTAGATCATTATCATGCTAACCCTCCTGCTTTGCTAGATTTAATTACCATCAGGGATGATTAAGCCTTTCAGAGTCATCATTCCAGAGCTGCTAGCTATTTCTTGGAATCATGGGCTTTTTGAAACCAGCATGAGTTTGGTAACACCTTTGAACACTCCTAGCTCTTCATGTGCTGTGGAGCTACTTTTTCCCATGTAAACCAAAGCTTAAAAAATACACCAGATCACAAAGATCTAGATCCTGTGAATGCCCAGCCAAGGGAAATCCTAACACTTTTTCCTCTGAGACATTTCAATGCTCAAATTTTGCATCTCTCCACCTGCTCAGCACCCTTTCTCCCTGTGGAGCCCCCAGAACATGCTGCGCTGCGTCCATCCCAGGATATATCAGCAAAAACACAACCCTCACCAGCATCAGCTCTCCTAYTGCTGCTGCTGACACACATAAATAAACTTGCCTCATCCTAATTATAAAGATATTATGGCAGTTTCCTGGTTATATTATAACATCTAACAGCCTGGTGATCCTGTGGCAGAGGTATCAGGATGAGCAGGGCCACACCCCCATTGAAGACAAGGAGTAGGGAGGAAGCAGTGTGATGAAGGTAGACTTTTATGGGGCCATTGACCAAGCAGGCACAAAACCCAAGGAATATAGCTATTTATCTTATTTAATCAATGACAGAGCTGATGGCAGGATGCGAGTTGCACATGTTATCAAGAAAAAAAGAGCTAACAGGACAACCTGAAAACTTTCAGTGAAGACTGAGGGTCTCATGAGTCTCCCCCATTACCCAGCTATCTCACCCCACTCTTTYCCCCCAGTGTATGTAGCTCAGGCACTAGATGCCTTCCAGCTTGCTCCTCTGCTTTCCAACAGAAAGGGACAATTTCTACTCCYAGGCACATTCTTGTGGCACTTGCCACATTTCATACCCTATATATCAGTTAAACTTCAGTACAAGGTGATTTGAAGTGCTAGAGCATTCTTGGAAGAAAATGAAAAAAATCTACTTTAATATCTTATGTTTACCAGTTACAGGAATTAGAAGGCTGCAATCAGTAGAGATTGAAGTTCGTTGTTGTAAGTAGGGCTATTCTGAGTTGGAGAAAAGGTCTCCAAAATTAGCTATTTCTGCCACTTTTCAGCAACAGAATAGAATAGGGCAAGTATGAAGTGATTCTTCCCTTGATATATCCTCCCAGCTTCTGGCAAATTGTCATTTAGCAATTTCCTGAGTCAGAGGCTACATCCGTACAATTGTGTTTGATCTCCCTCAATGCAGCTTTCTTCAAATTTTTTTTAACCTATTTATAGTTTTGGCGTCTGTAACTTGCTGGGACAATTAGTTTCCAACTTATTTATGTGCTGTCCGAAAAAAAAAGAAACCCAAACCCAAAGAAAAAGGTCTTCTTTTCTTTGGTTCCTTATTTTCTTTGCATATWGAAAAAATACAGAATACTCATTAATCTCCATGCCATTCATAATTTTAAAATCTCTACTTCCACCAAACTCCTTTTCCAGGCTGAAAGGTCCTGCTATATTTGTGGAAGCYGTTTCATGCCCTCTCCTGCATGTCAAAACTACTTTCTCAATTTTGCTAATTTCTTTWGAAATGAAGTGACCAAAATAGCAGCGAGTTTTCAAGACAGGATGCATTGTGGGCTTTAGCAGAGGCATTCTTCCTTATTCCATTCCTAATAATTCTCTGCATTGTACTTAGGTTTCTGTATTTGTCTCTGAAGACTGCTGCTGCTTCCATAGAATTATCCATGACAATTCCAGGATCTTTCTCTGTCTCACAACACTAAAACTGTTTTTCCACAGCTGTGCATTGTCAGGCTCATTATTATTTCGCATTTGCTCCCTTGAAATTTCCTCTCTCATTTTGTCATCTGAATGGGTTTGTTTGCTTGAGTCCTCACTCAGTGTAAAATCAGTACATTTCCCCTAATCACACTATAGTCAAAATTCCTGATGTCCATCCACAGGAATCCTCGGTATGCAAGACTTGCAGACAGTGCACACATTCTGCATAAGCTTTATATAGATAATTTCTATCAGGTCAGCCTGGTCACACTGGCAGCCTCCTGAGCCATATCCCAGATAGTGAGTGCCTCTSTTGAGCCCAGTGCCTTTTCAGAAAACCCAGGAACAGTTTTGCAGTGACATTCAGTTACACAGAGAGAGAGAACAGCATTACTGAGGCATTTCATTGCTTCCATCCTAGACATTAATTTTAGGATGCAATGAGTCATTCTCCAAAGGCCCGTCTGCGAACATGGGTGACTAGTTTAAACCATATATTTATCCTAGACAACTTATATCATAGAGATTGAATACTAGCCTCAGGTCCCTCAAAAAACAGCACTATGAGGAAGTGGAGGGACCTGGAAGTGTATCTTCCTGTGTCACCTCCAGCCTGGCCCCTACTGCCTGGAACTGGAAACCAGAAAGGAGGATGCTCACAAAAGTGCCAATATCATGAAATCCTGTGGCTAGAAAGTATATGCTTGAAATATTTATAGATACCCTAATCAGTTAKGGTGCAATGTCAGGGGGGGCAAGAGGGGAATTACTGCAATACCATGCAGACACGAAATTAGTATCTGCAGCCAGATAAAACACAAAGCTTTGAAACATAAACTGATGWAGGAAGGAAATCCCGTCCCCCTGAATACATTTCCAGTGTTTTTGGCCTCATTAGAAGTAGGCACTAGAGACCAAGGGGCTCACAGGCCTCATCAYAGCCTATGACTCTTTCCAGCCCCCTCCTCACCTGGGTCAGCACCRTGGCACTTTTGGGATTTTTGGGAAGGAAACAGACACAAAACCATTTACCTGATAACAGCTGTTCCTGAGCCACAGTCGAACCTGAACTCCACATAACCAGCCACCATGTTAATGGAGAGGAAGTCCTTGCTGTCTGTGTCATAGCTGTACAAAAGGACACCAGTCTCTAAATCTGGACGAAATGTCAGCTCAAACTCCATGAAGGAAAGGTAATTCTGTGGTTCCAAGGGCCAGGGTGTGCTAGCAAATGATCTTAAGGATTCGTTGAACTGAGGTATGGCCAAGGTGAGTGCTGGAAATCCAGAAATCACAAGCAGGTCAGTTGAGGCTCAGACAAAAAGGATTGATTCTACCATCCAGTGTCTGTTCCCTTTGTTACGTATTTAAAGCTGAATCTTAGCAAAAAAACCCAAAATATGTTTCATCTAATTTTTTTTTTATCTTAGCCAATATTGCTCAATCCCATAATTTTCCAGGGATATATTTACACTATAAAACATTATGTACCTTTTCCTCAGTGATTCACAACAGTGTTTTTCAAAGTAACAAGCATGCACACAATGAGGGGTGGCATGAAAAGTTCTACAGCATAGATAATAATGCCACATGTATTTTACTACTTGTATCTCCAGTTTCAGCAGGAAATTGACACTGGGTCCTTTACATTTCAAAATATACAACTGACACTGGTTTTGGGAGAGAAGTGGGTTTTTTTTTAGAATTAATGTGCAGATGTGGACTGGTACATTATTTTAACTTCTGAATAGGAATTTTGAGATGCACAAGTACAGTTAGTTCAAAAAAGCAAAGAAGTTTAAGAATCACAGTTTGTGAAGGAGCTTGATGTGGTTCCAAAGAGGTAAAGGAAGGGTTTCAACATGTGACTTTAARAAGATGAAGTAACAAATACTCTCTWCTGTCAGTGTAACAATGTGAGATCATCTCGCATGGAAACACATTGAATAATAAATATCACACACAAAGCAATAGAGGCATCCCWGCATCCACTCACCTTCCTCGCAATGATGACCTTTAAATCCAAGAGGGCAAAGGCAAATGTAAGAATCTGCTTTGCTCGCAGTACAGGTGCCACTGTTGATGCAGGCTGCCTCATCGCAGATGCCACTGCTACACTCACCTAAACACAAGAGTCAGAACAYTGATTTATCGGAGAATTTTGTCAAAGATTTATTTGGCTGTTGATCTCCGCAACTAACCAACATAATTCTGCCCAGATTCTTTCCCAATTTGTCAAGTGGTGTGCAAGGAAATCAGCTTTTTGAATATCAGCTTTTTTTTTTTTTTTGAATAGCAGACCAGCAACAGACTTCACAAATAGCAAAAACGTAGCCCTAACAAACCATGACAGATGTAACTTTCAATCATTCCTTATATTACTTGTCTGCTCCTCTTTCTATTTTCCMAAAAAATAAAATTTTCTCTAGATTGTTTACAAGCACCATGACTTGTTTAATTTTAATTAACTTAAGTGCTTCTTTGTTCACTGTAAATTCATGCCATGCTGAGCATGGGAGGTGTTAATCATCATCAACTAATCTTATTAGCCAAAAGGAGGTTGTCAACCCTCTTGTCCACATTAAATGGGATCCATATCATCAACATATGGGCTTTTTAAAAAGCACCTCTACAAAGCTGGTACATCAATTTAAATAACAAGGAGATTATTTCTTCCYGCTGAAATTGTTGTAGAACAAATAAATACTCATTTACTTCCTAAAACAGATATCTATAAAGTCAGACAATGCAACCATCAAGTGTCCATCTGATTGAAGTTTTTGTAGAATTTATTTTCTCCTTTATTTTAGTTTCTAGTGAAATAACTCTTTCCTTGTCAAGAGTAACAAACTGATTGCATACATCAAGAAAGATCAAGTAAGACTTCTGTGGTGCACAATTCTAAGCACACTATTTGAAGGGGTTTAGTCTTTTATGGCAAACTAAAATTTACACATTTATTTTGAGGCACACTGAAGTATCAYTCTGAGATGACAAAGGTTTCGTGAGGCAGCTCTGACAATAACGCTGAGGTTTCCCCTTCTGGTCTGCACTGTAATGGCCRCAAGTGAACCAAAGCAGGACAGGTATCCTGTCACTCAGATCCCTCATTTGCTCATCAATTACCATGATGCTGACAGAATAGCACTCACTCTATTTTATAGGCAAGGAAACAGAGCCAAGATATGTGTGAACAAGGATCTCTATGCATGAAGACACAAACAGAAAACCAAGACAACACTCATCTTTGCTATATCTGCTGCACTGTTAATGCTGGCAGTATGTGCAAATAGATCAGAGTTAAAGTCTTTGAGAAACTGAAAACAGCAAGGAAGACAACAGCAGTAGGATAAGTCAAGTCACGATTTGAGAAAGAGCTTGAACTGGAGCAGTCTTGGTATTTAAGGACAGGCGGATCTCCCAATGTCTCAGTGACTTTTCACAACCTTTCACAGGTGACTCTGTTGAAGAGGAAAAGCACAAGTGTGATGGCTGTGTATGCCTGGCTGCAAYGGCAGATGAAGAAGAAGGGAAGGTGCAGCAGGAGTCCAGGGTCCTGCCATCCCCACTCCGAACCACAAGTGCTGCCTCCTCTTTTGGTCTCTCAGTTCACAGTCCAGTGGAACCTGTGCTGTAGCCAGCAGAGACAGCACAGGGAAAGGGAAGAAACCCTCTCCTCCCACCCTCAGTTCAGCAATCCATGTAGCACAGCACCCCTGATTTATACACTGTGCCAGAAGAGAYTGAGTGGCAAAAGTCATCCCTAAATCCTAGCAGAGTTTACTGTCAATTTTTTTATTTTAAGTTAAACTCACATGACCTATTGTTTGTAAGTCTCTTCTGTACAGTTTCGCATAAATGTGTGCAGTCACACAAGGACAGTAAGGCTTTATCAGTCAGTTTTGAGTCACACATAGCAGGGCACAGCATTTATTTTCATTGGTGTCGATTGCTAATGCAGTAGTATGTGGAGCATTCACGGATGGGAATGAAGCTAGCTGCATCTCAAAAGGCAATAGAGATTAGGGCTCACAGAAGTTCAGCAGGGCTTTCATCTGTCTAAATTCCATAGATTCTCACTCTATCGTGAAATTACRCTCTGCTTCCAAAATCTCACTCCTTTCAGCAACTGTTTATTGGGCCAGTCTGTTCTACCCCTATATTGCACAGAAGTTTGGTCATGGCACATAGAGAATACAGAGCAATTGTTGAAAAGTTTCTCACAAATTATTTCCTTCTTGGGATGTCAAATGCACARSTCCAGAAGAGAAGAAAGATGACTTYGTGGCTGATGCATGGCATGGACAGTTCAGTGATATAGAGTCTGTTTCTCACTGTTACCACTTGTCTTGTGTCTTGGGTTTACTCTTAAACTGTTTAGACCGGGAGATCATTAAAGCAAGGATTTTGTTGTCCTGCCTTTTTTCAAGTGACTGTTACAGGGATGAAATAGATGGATGAATAAATAAGACAGAACTGGTTAATTAGGTTCCCTATTTCTCCATCTTTTACACTGTGAAGGGAAGATAATGTTATAAYAACACTTCATAAAGCTGCTGGAAGTGTTTATTCCAAGCTATTTTTAAATCACACCATAACTCWAGATAGCAAAACAAAGGATAGTATYCAGGAAAACCTACATGCCTCAGCAATGGCTGGGTGTAACATAGAAAGCCCTCTGTGACAGCCACGGGACTGCTGTGGGTCTGAGAGATCCATGGATTACTTTAGACAAGTGCAATGATATCTTCAGGCAAAATGCATTTTGTTGGGTCCATATTATTTCAAATGCAAGGTCAGCATACATATTATTGATTTCTGATGACATGGCTGTGTCAGTCAGGGGCATGAAGAGGTGTCCTGATGATACCTTAGGACTTTTAGTTTCTATATTTTCATGCATCTGTATTCTTAYATTCCTCTATTATAGCACTAAAAACTACCTTTCTCGCATCTTTAGACAAAACCATCCCTCTCTGAGCCTGAATCCAAGGATACCTTGCTGCCTCAGAGACCCAAAATATGTAAACAGTGAGCTGGGGGAGCAAGTGGTTGACATAATGATCTGAAGGTAGCGTTGGAGAACTGAGGCCCAATATGTTAATAAGGCAGAASTTATAAAAGGTGAAGACCTCGTGMCTCCRTGTCTATTTTGGGCATAGCCTCAGGAGGAGGCTTCTGTCTGCCCTAATGTACCAGTAGGCCTGTATTAACGCTGTCTATTCTCATTCTCTTAGATTTGTCTGGCCTCTGTTTTCATGTGTGCCTGATTTTAGGCAATGCTGAGAGATGCTGGCAGAAATACTGRTGAAGTTGTAATCATACCAGCAGCCCAGATATCTCATAATTTGCTCATGAAAATGGTTTAACTGTTTACTGTGTACAGTAAATGTGTCCACAAGGGGTTTACCTGAGCAATGTGATGAGCTATCCTGCTACAGATTCAGCAAGAGGAAGATGTTGTTCCAATGTGCAATGACACAGAGGAAACCTGAAATTGAGACCGTGCCTCCCACCTCTTAAACCTGGGCTGTGGCTCAATTTGCTCCAACAGGGTGAAATGTAACCCTGGGTTAGTCACTGATGACAGACACCACACCACTGCACTTACCGACGTCAGCACCGCTGAGAGCTTTCCCTAATGGCCAGGGTCTCATGTCAATTATCTTGCCATTGATGCTCAGGGACTGCACACAGCCCTGGAAGCCRCGGTTGGTGCCGGTGGCCCTGACCAGCCAGTACACGCTGGGAGCACCGCCAACGTAGAAAGGAGTCTGGAACGTGATTTTGCTGTACTGGCCCTGGAGGGAGAGCAGAGCACAGCACGCTGTGTAACAGATGCAACACAGGACAGCTCATTATGCCACAGTGGTTTGCAATCAATTTTTTCCTCCATGAAGAATTGTGTCAGGGAATATGTGAGTTATTCATTGGTAATTCCTTCCCATTAGTCATCCCTCAAATCAGTCCACCATTCAAAATGAACCTTTTTTCACCTGCATCCCATCACAGTAACATGAACTATTGAAAGCACAATAAAAAAGACTAAAAATCGCTGTTTTGAGGAGAAATTGTGATCTGTCTTCTGCTGCAATTTCTTTCTTTATTATTGCCAAAAACTGTGTTCTACACCCTAAGTCCTGAGGCACAGAGACAAATGAAATACTGTCTTTTGGACAGAGTCCAGCAAGTGTTTAGTGTTGAACAATAATAAAATGACAAAAATAATGGAAAGGCAAAAGCCAGTAAAATCACAACTTCAGTATGCTTCTGCTCACTTTGCCAGTGCTAAATTTACTGCCCATCTCTTTTCTCAGCTTCAACAAGTCTATAGAAACCTACACATAYGATTTTACTAACATTGCTACAGGGCACAGGAAAGAACAAAAAACATTAAAACCAACAGAATCTTTTTGGACCATTGAACCAAACTCCATATTACTGTGGCCAATGGAGTCTCAATTCCTCCCACAAATTGATTAAAATGTAACTTTTCCTCTGACTCAATGGCTCTTTCAAAACCTCACAGGGAAGAAAACACTCAGAATTCTCAGTTATTCAGGGCCAGTTTCTGCCAACATGTGCTTCTGGCAGCACTGACCTCTAGTTTAAAAGCTTTCTGGATTTTTCACCCCTGCCCTGCCCCCACAGTGTTTATAACAATAAATTCYATCACCTTTTTTCCAGGCTAAATAAGCTGAGGTTATTTAGTCTGCAGGAGTTCACTTGCACAGTGCACTGCAGAAACTGTGCCCATCTCTCCTGATTCACACCTGCCCTCATGGCATTGGTGGCAGAGAGCAATACATGACACACTGAAATTTTYTCTTCTGTCATTTCCAGCTGATGAGAACTCAAAGCACTGCAATTTTTTCCCTTCAGTGCCTGCACATGAAAGTGGAAAGTAATAAGAYGTCTGAAGCTGCTTTCTTTCAAGGCTAGGGATGGCATGCTAATAGTGGCCATCAAAGGAAAGACATCTGAAACAATTTGAAACTGCCTTTTCTTCCAGAGCCTTAATTTTGTTTTCTGGCCTGGCAACAGAGCAGTCAAGGCATCTTCCTCTATTGTATTTTATCTTGTTAGCCTTGAATGAACTTGCTGGTATTAACATAGGTTGCATCTCCATTATGACACTTAAATCTACATATCCAGAATATGCATGTAATCACACCTCTGTATACAAACTTTGTGTGGGWATATGCATATTATACATAAATGTATACTCGTATACACATATGCATCTAATTTTGATGTCTGAGGAAGCAAAGAAGCTCTCTGAGGCTTGAAAAAAAAATTAAAGCAATCAGGGACAGCAGCAGCTGTACAATCTGGTGAACTTCTAACAGCCTGTATTTGAGACTGWCATACGGCAGCAGAAGGGTGGCAGAGTAAACATGGAGGACAGCAGGGAAACTGTGATGGGATTCAGCCCTGAGATATTCATCTGTGTTATTTCTAGACTACATATTTAGAAGAGTAATTCGTACACAGATCCTAGTTCACTAAATGTCCCACCACCAATAAATAAAACCACACCTTTTAAATCTGATCAGACTTCTGATAGTACAAAAAAAACCCCATGTCATCATAACTTTGAGAGACCTGAAGATCRAGCCATAGGGGCAGGATTACCAACCTGAGATTTTCCTGTCACTGGTGCATTGTTGTCCATCCTGAGCCAGCCATTCACCCCATCTCTGAACAACGTGACAGTGTGCCAGTTCCCCAGCTTGATTTTGTTTTCACTCGTTATGACTCCGACTCCAGTGCCACAGTTGAACCTGGGAGYGTGAGACCAGAGAGGGCAAGGTAACTATCTTATGTTAACGAAATAACCAAAAGTTTGTTAGACTCTAAATATTCTTTTTGCACTTGGGAACCTCTCTGTTCCACCTTCCTCCTGCCTATTAGCAGAGGAAAATAAGACACCAGGTCAACATATGATCTGTTTTAAGTTTCAAGCTTCATTATCTGTCTAACATGGCAAAGATTCTGCATTCTCTGGTCGTACCAAGTGCATTGCTAATCTTGCCAACAGCTGAAACAGTTTCAAGACAGAGGGTATTACAATCCGAGTTCCTGCTATCACAGTAATTTCTCCTGGGAATTTTTCTAGCTCCCTGGTGAAAGGCAGTGCTACATTAATAACTCCGCTAGTCCATTTGAAACTCAGTACTGATCGACAAGAAGACCTCCAGGAGAGCTGAATGTGCGCAAAATGTGCCATTTTCCCTGATTGTCATGCAGTGGAGGTGAACAGAAACACAACTATGGYACATCACCCACTTTGTTATTCCCCAGTTTCAAAGGACTGACCCTCCTAARAAAGAAGATGCCAGAGATAGTCTTCCACTTCCTTCATATTTATCAGACCACAAGAAACACTCTATATCTTCATTTAAAAAACACAACTCTCATCTAAACAATGTATATAAGATGAAGTTCCTGGCCCCTTGCTGGCRTTACATCCTTTATTTTGCTACATTATCTACAAATCTTTTGCTGAGAAGCAAAACACTGACTAGGTACAGTTCAATATACCATCAGCTTAGCAAATACAGTGTCTCACTGGCATTTCTGGTAAGAGCCCCAGACAAAAGCTTTAAAGAAAACTGATCATTTTGCCCTCACACTGCAGTCTGAATAAAAGAGCTCAATAGGGCACATGTTCACGCACTAAAGAAGGATGAGAGAAAAAGGTATTAAAGAACTCTTAAATGAAATTACACTGTCCTTTTTGTGCACTGCATGGGGCAGAAGTCAAAGACGCTGGAGATATTCATCACATAGAGCAGTCCCACGAGGCAGCAATAACCCCTTCTCTTTACATCAGATTTAGGATGGAGGTTTTACCTGAACTGGAGGCTTCGTCGGATAATTGCCAGTGACATAAAATCACCACGACCGTGTTCATTTTCTCCACAGTACAGCAGCAAACCATCTTCGGACTCAGCCTGCAATGATTGCATCAACATGAAAAATCAAAGCCTCAAAATTACAGATAAAAGCAATCAGCAGTGGGGGACTTTTCTCCAGAAAAGGGTCATCATTTTTCAGATTGAGTTTTTAACTTGCAGAATCAGAAATTGTTCCGTTTTGAGCCCTGCGTTTAAAGAACCTAGAAAATCACTGCCTTAATGGTTATGCAATTTAAGACCATCTCTTAAAGTATGATACTATCAGACCTGAAATAAACCCTGAAAGTGTTAAAGACTGTCAGACATGTCCCATATGAGACTCCTGAGCAAAAAGTCGAGCAAGAATGCCCCAGTAAGCCCGGTAAGTGCAAACACATCAGACTCACTGCACATGAACACAGACACCCTACTTCACATGTTCCATGGGACTGACACTCCTCCAGCCAAACAACCTGTGCTGGCAGCATTTCTCCATATGTGCACTGCAGCTGACACAGTGGCTTTTCACAGTTATCCTGCATTTTAAAATGACAAATTGCTAGAGGAGTGCAAGATCACCACGTGAGGTGACAGACTGCTGCTCCGTTATTGACATTCTCCCACCCAGACTGTGAGGCTGGTGARTCTGCTTTACGTGGGAGTGGGGGCCACCCAAGAGCTTGGCCCCACTGCCTAGAGGCCRCCCTACAAGTTCAGTAATGAACAGACAGCACTAGCACAAGCCAGCATGGGATGTACCCCCACTTTAGACCACCATTTTAACTAGAATGAGATCCTGAATGTATTAGCAGTCTGTGTCCCTAACTTCAGAGGTAGAAAATAATTCCTACTTAAACTCTGAAGGGTGGGAAGGGAACTCTGGATGTAGGGCAATGTTTTGCTCAGTATGACAGRATCAGTTTTTTAGACACAAAGACACTGCACACCACTTCCAAACTCTAATTCACAAAATATCCAGGTGTGCTTCAGCTCATCCACATGACTATAACCTTGCCAACATACATTGCTGCTAGTTCACAACAGCAGCATTACCAGTCCCAGGATTCTCTCATGCAGTGCCTACCAAGAATGGACAAAAATACTCCAGCAGCTCATAAACTTCATTTACATTCACTGAAGGTTAAGACAGGTCTTTACAAATAAAGGCTATGAACAGGCTCACCAAAATTACACTACAAGCTRTACTAGAAGCTAAGTTATTGTTCTGTTGTCTTCTGCATCCAAGTAAGTAAATAAAATTTAAAATGCCTATGTGAGAATTGCTTAAACTTACCCTGAATTCAAGGGTAATTTGAAATGTCTGATAGGATTTTTTCAGTGGTTCAAAGGTGATATATGAGTAGCCAGAAAACTGAGGATACTGGATATTAATGTCTGAAAAGCAAAGAGGAGAGCATGTTATTTAGTAGTTTTCTTTCACATAAAAATCAATATACACATTTAGTACTAGGTAACATCAGGTGGAAACGAAAGGGAGAGTTCCTCCAGAGACAAGAATCAGTCAGCAGCAGTCAACAATCAGTTAACCTATTGCCTTGTCCTCCCACCACTTTTTACAGCAAATTCTTTTATTCCCCAGGACCTGGTGAACTGGGAAAGTAACAAGATACTGAGGGCCAAATAATGTCCAATAGCTTAATCACCGGGTTCAGAGGAAATTTCTCCAGGTTTTCATTCTTGTTATAGATGACAGAACCCATCAACTTTATATTAATCTTCTTTCAAGAATTTCATTTAACAAAGAGAGGGCAAAGTAATTTTCTGTTCTTCAGGATCACAAAAACACATGTGGGAAATGCAGCCAGATTCTGGGCAGCATTAGTCACTGCTACTCCACAGCTGCTGCATCCAGCATCTGGAGAGTCACTGGATGCCTCGTAACAGCCCAGCAGCTTCCAGCACTTCTCTCAAGTCAGCTCAGGGCAGAAGCTAAAGGGAATGATGGGGAAAAGAGAGTCCCTGCAGGCATCTTTCCATCCCTGGCTGCAACAGTGGCTCTTTTTATTGCTCTTGCCAAATGGCATTATCAACCCTCACCCTTTGTTATCTTATGTTAGACCCCAACCCTGAGAGAAAATGAAAATCAGACATGTCTTACTGCTTGCCACTGTTGGCTGTAAAATTACCTTTGCAGCTAATTTTCCTAAGAAGCACTAAGGACAGACACAGTTTCAGGCCTGAATTCCTGTATTTAGTGGATTTAAGTGTAACAAGGAAGGAAGCATGAGGAGGCCTATTCCTCTTTGCTATTTGAATACTGAGTGTGTTTTTCTCATTCAGTTTTTGAATCTGGACAGAATTCTCTCAGCATTTTTGTTTGCAAGGCACACATTTCAGGCTGAGGTGAAGGGGACTGATGCTATAAACCTGAACACAATCTCAGCAGAGAACAATTAACTCATGTCCTGATCACAAGCAGAACTGACTGGACCAGAGTGCCATACMGCTGTTGAATGTGGAGAAAAGTTTGTTTCCATTCAGATTCATATACGGTTTCACAATATTGGCTGCTGAAGACAAATTCAGCACAAAGGAGTATGAGCACATGATGCTATCACTTACTCTGGAATAATACACTCCCCTGTGAAAAATGGAGGGCTTGGACTGATGTTAACAATCYGCTTTACAGGTTGTGTATGGCCATGTCAGTTCAAATCAATCTTCAACTYTTCATACTTGATCAAGGCCTAAAATCACATCTGCAGCTGTTCCATGTCACTGAGTCACAACAGATTGTTTTCAGAAAGAGCTCTCTTTGCTTCAGCACTCCACTTTGAAGAAGATAAAGCATCCTGAGTGTCTGTATCCCTGATGCACAACACTATACATGAGGGTCTAACATGACACTGCAGAAGAAACGTGTGTCCCTGATGCTCTGCTGTAAGGCAGGGTCTGGGCAGATCAGATCAGCAGAGGCATGGACATATCAGCTCTTTCTTAGCTGGAGGGACAGACCACCACAACCAATGGGACATTTTCTTTGCACAAGCCCGAGCATTCTTCTGGCCCTTTGGTCCCCAAACCAGAAGAAAAATTACTTTGAGGGGGGGAAAAAAGTGATCTGCTTATGGCCTGGTGAGAGAGCTGGACTGGCTCACTAGGTGATCTGCTCRGTGTTAACTCCACAAAAGAGTGAATTTAGGTCTCTAGAGGGAGAGAACGGGAGGGCAGCAATGGAAGAGCCAAGAACACCAGTTCAGGGCAGCTGAGCCTCCTTCAGCTCAGCACRCTTTTGCCATGKMTCAGCTGCCCTGAAAGGAGGCAACRGGATSGGTGGCAAGTCCTGACTGGGACAAACATACCTCCTTACATCGACCCAGGCTTCAGGTCATGCTTTCTGAACTGGGGATGAGATTTTGTTCCTCTCTTGCCGCAGTCAGCCTGACCTGAGTGCTGCTCTGCAGAACTTCTGCCCCACAGACCATGGGGGYAGCCTCCTCTGGAGATATTTTTATAATGGGAGTTCTGTCTCACATCCCTGCTGTGGCACCAGCATCATCTGATGGACCACATTAAAAATGGGGGTGCTTTGGGGCTTCAGCTGCTGCCAAAAGGCAAGAGTCAAAGAGGGGTTGAATGTCTCTGCTGGAAGCTGTGGGGGCCAWGACTGGGTCTTGCTGCACTTGGGTGGTTACCAACATACCTGCTCCATCACCCCTAGGTGGGGGAAGGAGGATTAACCTCCCCTGTGCATCTTTACACAGGTTTGATGCCTTAGGATYTTTAGTTTCTATATTTTCATGCATCTGTATTCTTGTACTYCTCTAGTACAGCACTAAAAACTACCGTTCTCACATCTTTGGACAAAACAATCCCTCTCTGAGCCTGAATCCAAGGACAGCTCGCTGCCTCAGAGCCCCAAAATATGTAAACAACAGCGAGTTGGGGGGGAGCAAGTTTGGGGTGGTTGACATCATCACCTGTAAAGATCATTGAAGAATTAAGACCCTATATGTTAATAAGGCAAAACTTATAAAAGGTGAAGATCGCATGACTCATTGTCCATTTTTGGGTACAGCCTCAGGAGGAGGCTTTTGTCTGCCCTAATGTACCAGTAGGCTTGTTAGGCCTGTTAGGCCTGTATTAAAGCTGTCTGTTCTCATTCTCTTAAGTTTGTCTGGCCTCTATTTCAGATTAGCCTGATYGATAAGGCATCAGGTTCTGCAATCACTTTTTTAAAGGGCAACTTTTTCTCACCTCACTGAGGAAAAAGAAGCAAAGGGGATGAGGCCTGAACCGCTATTTGTTGCTGGATGTTGCTGCAATCCTTAGGGATCTACTAAGCCCAGCTGGCTATTCCCAAAGCACACACTGGCTGGTTCATGGCAAAGCTGTTCCCTGAACCARACAAAGAGAAGCCAGCAGCAGTGGGCACACAGACACCTACCCTGGTCACACGTGTCCCCTCCCTTGCCCAGGTTGCAGTGGCAGCGYGAGCCGCCGCGGTCGTAGTCGTTGATGCAGAAGCTGTCGGCGGAGCACACGGCCTCGTCGCAGGACAGCTCGGACAGACGCGCGGCCGAGGACACGCTGCCCCGCCGCGCTGCCCACGCCGTGCTCGSCCTCGCCGTGCTCGCCCTCGCCGTGCTTGAAGGGCGTGTGGTGGTGGGAGTGGAGGTGGTGGGTTCAGAAGTGGTTGTAAGGACCCGTGACAGGAGCCTGGAACTAGACCCTGGTGTCACTTTAGTTTCAACCAGAAATTTCCGGTTGCCTCCTTTAATAGCAGGAAGTGGTCTGAGCTGAAAGGAAGTAAAGAAACAGCAATTCAGTGAAACTAAAATGCTACGGGAAAACGAAATTAATACCTTCCAAAATACACATCTCAGGCATGGAACTTGCCCTCAGTGAAGAAAAAGAAGAGACCACATTACTATATCTGAACACGGAGTGTCTGATATTAAACTTCCTGACAGGACCATACACTTCAAAATATCCAGACTACAAAGAAAACAGAAGTGCCAAAAAGAAATCTTGACATTTACCTCTTCTATATAAATGTCATAGTCTGAATCATCAATATCAAATCCATCACCATCACCAGTCACTGTGTCTGTGATGTACCGATGCCCGTAGCTTCCACTTCCTAACTCCTCAGAGCCTGAAAAGACATAACTGGCATATTCAGTTCATATATTTTTTTCTCTTTGCACACAGCTATTCAGATCTTACCACCCCCAATTTACAACACTAAAATCTGAAGTGACGTTAATGTTCATCCTTTACAGACAATGCAAGTGTCAGTCTGGAGATGGCAGATGCCATCCACGTGAGACACACAACTTAAAACAAAGTGAAGACCTTAATTTAGTCACTTACTAGATGATTAAACAAATAAAGCAGGCAAAGTTCAGTTATCCGTCTGCAAACTGACTAGTACTCATCATTTTTCGATGACAAACATGGACAACATTCTTATGACTGAATTGTTTTTAGGTCAAACTTTTCCCTTTTATAAATACAATCTTATATCTGCCTTACTGGTAGCCAAATAACCTAAGAACAGTAAAAGAGATGAGCACAGGTAGGGTAAACTCTATTTAGGACTTAATCCACCTCCACTGACTCCACAATTCCTGAAATTAGCACCCTATGTATATTCTTAGACTATTTTTTAAAATACAATTCAGCACCTTGAGCAAACAAATATGCAAAAATATCTTCACCCAGAGCATTGTCAGGCACTGGAACAGAGCCCCAGAGAAGTTGTCACAGCACCAGCCAGACAGAGCTCAAGAAGCATTTGAACAATGCTCTCAGGCACACAGTGGAACTACTGGGGCTGTCCTGTGCAGGGCCAGGAGCTGGACTCAATGATCCTTGTCGGTCCCTTCCAACTCAGGAYATTCCGTGATTCCATGRGCATGTGTTTTTCATGCACATAATCTCCTCTGCCATCCTCCAGAGCACTGAACTGTGCTGTGAAGGACTCTGGGCCGGGAATGGACAGTCTAAAAGGTAAGGGGATCCTCATTTCTATTCCACAGAAAATATCAAGGGAAATATAGCTCAGATATTAGGAAGAAGTTCTTACAGAAAGAGTGATAAAGCACTGGAAGGGTCTGAGCAGGGAGGTGGTGGAGTCACCATCCCTGGATGTGTTTTAAAAAAGACTGGATGTGGCACTTGGTGCCATGGTTTAGTAGAGGTGTTGGGGCACAGGTTAACTCGATAATCTTGAAGGTCTCTTCCAACCCTAATGATTAGTTCTGTGATCCTGTGATTCTGTGATTCTGCACTTTTCTGCACTTTACACAGCAAATTCTGCTTATACAATGGTTTGTTCTTTTTAGCTATTAAAATTTCCTATTAAATAAATATTTAACTTTAGCTATTAAATTTCTTCTTTTCATGAAAAAAAAGACAGTAAAAGCAACCACATCACTACAKTTACTTGTTATTTCAGACAGGTTAAGAACAGACTGGTATCTTTTAACCATTAAAACAACAGACTCATATATCCGCGTTTTCCATACCATATTTTGCCATCACTTAAAAGCAGCATAGGTAACATTTAGTTCACAAAATCTCTCTTCTGAATTGACCACAGCTGCTTGTTTTTTTTTAGCAGCCATAAGCTGTCTATATTTCTTGGCRTTCATCAGGTCCTTTACATTGCAACATGCAGAGAGGGAACGTCTTGCTGGGCAGCGGCTGCAGGAAGGAGGCTCAGAAAATGCCATTGGTGGTCATGAGGGCTTCACTACCAGTACCAAGCAATCCAATGGAGCCAGTGAAGTTAACAAGGCTCAGCACACTTTCAGGAGGAGCTGTGTGGGCACAGTGCTATTGGCCTTTTTGGCCTCAGTGGACAATACAGCAAAAGTGTTTCACTAACCTGATTCAGGCAGGAGGGTACTTTTCTAAACCTTTTTGTACTCTCTGCTCTTTTGCTGTGCCTKACAGTTGTGAAATCAAATATATGTGCACCAGAGATGAATGTGTGCCCCATCTGACTCACTGGCCACACTCCACAGGCTCTGCAGGGGTTGCTTACTTACATTACATCGGCATACTGAAAAATTAGAGGCAAGTGAGCAGAGGTAATGAGGCATACACACTTGCAACCAAAACAGCACGCTGGGCTGGGATAGAATGTATGTAAGTCTATCCACTTTAACATGTATACTGGTCATCTGTAAATAACACATTTTATTTGTACATTAAACAGAAGTAYTCAGCACTGAGTTCTACCAGATGAGTTAAGCACAGAATACTTYGCTCTATGAGTGGCAACAAGATGAGGCAGGACAAACAGGACAAACTACATTATTTCTGCTACTGACTGTGAATGCACTGGCAAAGGATTTGTGTTGGACAATCAGACTACATACTTATGAACTGGTCCCAACCACTAGAAATAATTTCACCATACTGAAAACAATAGGTGCTATCAAAACRTAAACAAAACCTTTTACTCCTAATATTCACCATTATAGTCACTCAGGTTAATCACTATCCAGGATAATTTTACTTCAGGTAGGAAGCTAGGGAGATGAAAGTAGAGAAGAGTAAAGTAGAGTAGAGTAGAGTGGATTAGAAAATAATTCAGCTGTAAGGAACCTACAATCATCTAATCAAGCTACATCTTCTTCCCATCACTCCATTAGAATCCATTTCTCTGGCAATACTGATTCTGTAAGATGCATTTCTACAAAATAATTTCTGAGTGTAAAACCATGAATACATGCATTAGAAACATGATTTGCAGTTGTATTGGTTTTGCATGGCCTGATTGTGGTAGCAGGGTGGGGTTACA
>NW_026623273.1:1682552-1686428 GCF_030028575.1 Malurus melanocephalus | reverse complement strand
TGGAGAATGAGGGCAGTCACGAGCATTTTGAGATAAGGATACTAATTGGGAGAAGTAACGGGCAAAACAAGTACTGAAAATTGTTGATTKTATAGACTAGAATGATTGTGGAGAATTTTTCTTGTTATGGTGGTGAAGTGTCTGCCACTATCTGCTCAACCCAAGCAGAAGTYATGATGGTTTGTTAACCAAATCTCAGAAGAGAATGAGGGGCAAGTACATATTCAAAATCATGAGCACTTTTATAGGATTTATGCGATAGAAGAGGATGAGAGGGAGAAAAAGAAAGTGAGAGAGAGTGGGGTTATAGCTGCCAACGGCTCAGACGAAGTCCTCGAGGTCCGGATTCCATGGATTCGTCTAAGTCCGTTGGGGAGTAYTTGTATGGGTATTCTCAGAGWTCACTTTATAGTCTTTTCAAAAGCGTGCGGCAGCCRGCCAAGGGGTTCCAAAGCAGGGGAAAACCAGCCAAGAGGTGGGGAAAGAATGCCCATTTTTGTAAGGTGTACAGTACAAAGYATGCAGTTCTCCTCTGCCTTCGCTGTAAGAACAGGGCAGTCATCYGTAGMTTACACTRTGTTCAGCAGCCTGAGCACTGGCAYCTGGCAGACMTCCCACCTTGACCTGGCTCGGACTTCTTTGAGCAAAAGTCCCCCTTCCTCCCTTGGGGCTTTTGGGTGTTCAGSTCTCTGTCCATCTTGATGATTGTGAGACAGATAAGGGACTTCCATACRGTCTCTTACAAGGTCAAGGGCTGGATTTTGTATGAATTTTTGGTTTTGCCCTGTTTTATGATTTTATTTTGGTTTGGTGTTAGGAATTTTTTTTTAGTTCACAACAAAAGGGATTTATTAGTAATATCAGGTACAATATCTTCAGTATCATGTACAGCATCCTTACTTTGCCTTGATTCAGACTTAGATGTAGAAGCTCTCAATGAAGAAAGCCAGCATAAGCTCACAATCTGCTCCTGGCATTYCTCACTGCCTTCCTTCATTCTCTCRGCCCTGGGTTTTGGGCATTCYGCTGCTCCCTCCTTGTTCTTCTTATTCAGAGCAATATTCCTGCGCTTATGTTGCAGCACTCGGGGAATCACTAGTGGCTGATTTTAGGAGCCTTGGTGCTGGGTTTCTTGCCCTCCTTGTTCAGAGGCTTTCTCACAACATACTGGCGAACGTCGTCCTTCTTAGATAGGTTGAACAGCTTGCGGATTCTGCTGGCTCTCTTGGGACCAAGACCAAGGGCACACTTGTGTCCATCAGCCCAGGAATGTCCTGTTCACCCTTTTCCTCAGTGGCCAATTTTAAGGCACTCAAGTTTGCATCAACGATGCCACCGCGAAGAGATTTGCGCTTTCTCTCTCAGTTCTTCTGGGGCGATAACAGGAATGGCCCTTGCTGAGCAGAAAGCAGACACGTCCCTGAGGCAGGACACCTTGCTTCATGGGAAAGCCTTGTTTGTCATTGCCACCACTCATCTGATCAACCCACCCCTTCCACTCCTCACCAAGAGAATCAGCCAGGACCTTTGTGGCCATGCATTCCTCTTAGATTGTTCTCAGCTTGCACCCATTGTCTATTTCTAAGATTCTGGCAGCCAGTAGCTCYGAACGAAATGTTAAGTTTCATCCTGCTCATGCCTCGATACCCTATCACTCTTTCAGTGAAGTATTTTTTCCTGATGTCTAATCTAAACTTCCCCYGACACAGCTTAAGACTGTGTCCTTTCATTCAATCTTTGGTTGCCTGGGAAAAGAGACCGACCCCCCTGACTAAAACCTCCTTTCAGGCAGTTTTAGGGAATGGTAAGATGTCCCCTGAGCCCCCTTTTTTCCAGGCTAAATACCCCAACCTTTCCTCACAGGGCTTGTGTTCCAACATCTCCTTCCTAAATTGGAAGGCCTAGAACTGGGCACAGCACTCAAGGTGCAGCCTCACCAGTGCCAAGCACAGGGGAAGAATGACTTCCCTTGTCCTGCTGGCCACACCATTCCTGACACAGGCCAGGATGCCATTGGCTTTCTTGGGCACCTGGGCACACTGAACTCTGTTCGCAAAGTTTCATTGAAAATTGCAGGGAAACTAAATTTCCATGCATTTTTGGTGAACTTTTGGGGATATTCCAATTTGTCCCCCACTCCCAGMTCACCTTCTGGGGATGGTTCCAAGGCTTTTTTGTCTCAGTGATCTTTAAATTTTGGAATGAATAACCATAAACTGGGAGAAAGCCAACAGGGTATCAGCTCCTTCTGAAGCATTGTTTGGAAACTCACCACTTCCCACACACTCCCACTATTTTTATCACATGTTGGAGTGATCCACATGGGTGGAGGGATCAGTTCCCCCCTCCCCCTCCAACAAGTCCAAATTTTCATGTAACAGTATGCATTCTGATTAAAAGAAAGCTTTATTTCATTTCCCAGCAAAAGTTTTCAAAAGAGTCTCCATTCTTTGTRACTTAATTCTGTTGCAGGGAATGGTATGGCCACCATCAGCTCTGCTCCATCATGCGCTAATGGCTGACAAAAGAGAAGGCCTGAGGGTGATCATCAGAGGGTGGCTCCAAGGAGTCATCCCCCTCCTCCAAGGTGTGAAGGGAGGTGACACCAGTGACATCATGGTCAGGGAGAACCACAGCCCTCTCTGCCTCCTCATCTTTTACAGKTGGGCAGAGTTCAGGGGGTCAAAAGGAGTCTCATTTCGGTGCAGATCTCCACAGGGTGAGGTCATGCTCAGGGAGGCCCAGCACTAGCCCCATATTGGCATGCCCCAAAGGTGTTAATTTGMATTTCTAAAGCCCTTTGGCTCTGCATGAAATAATTTAACAGGTTCTTTGGGTTCTGGGCYGGTTGCTTTTGGGCCATCAAACCTGAAGCAAGCTACTGTTTCAACCTTCAAGGCAATCTGCACCTTTACCAGCTCCTCAGCAAAAATGTGCTTCTCTTTTCGTGTAGCCATTTTAGACTCCCTCATGTTTTCTATCTCTTTTGGGACAGCCATCGTGTACTGACCATGTGCTACCTGGCCAGGAGATTTCTTTTCCTCCTTTGCTGAAGCTCCAATTTTCTCAGCTGCTACCTGCACTTTTTGCCAGTTTTCTCTCAGACACAAGCTTTGTAAACTTACAACAACTACAGCTGGAGAGGATCAGTTCTAACCAAAACTCTCTCTCCTTATACTGCAGCTAGTAGTTATCTCCACACAAAACACCTCTTAGCCAAAACTCAGATATCCAGCCTGACTGTGATGCCTGATGATTTTTGCTTTTCCTTTTTACACTTGCTGTACCCTCTATGCATYCCCCAGTACCCCTGAGCCTACATGATTGCAATTCCTGCAGCCTGATGTTCAGCTTAGTTTAGGAGTTCTGCTGGGCAGAGACACCAATCATCCTGAGGAAGGGGTCAGTGTGCCCTGCACTATCTTAAACCCGAGGCTCCAGCCTTGGGTGAATCCTTGTCTCTGGCACATCTTGTGTGAACTGGGCTCTGGCCTCATGCGGGGGGGATTCATTAGAATAGGGGGACATTACTGCATGTGTTGGGTTTCTTATTAGGGAATCCTAGATAGATATGCTAATTCCTGAAATCTATAAAACTTGCATCCGTGCTGTATGTGGGTGTGCATTCTGCAATCAAGTTGTGCACCTGGGATCCCAAATACCGAGGTAAAACCCTTTTTATCCCCTTAACCGTATCTGTGTCATTATTAAAAACTGGCCTTTCAAGGCAACAGTTTTTCTGGCACCCTGAGATGGAACCAGGAGACCGAGTCCTAGCTCTGGGATCGAAAGCAGCATCCTGTCCTGCTGTACCTCTCCTTTGCTGGCACTTTGGGAGGAAAAGTAGCAGTCCGAGACCTGAGACTGGGAACTTCA
>NW_026623273.1:1652561-1681841 GCF_030028575.1 Malurus melanocephalus | reverse complement strand
GCTCCTCCGAACAGGAGAGACAAAATCAGATTACATCCCCTGGTGCTCTAGTGGTTTAGCGCTCTCACTGCTGTGACCCAGGTTCGATTCCCAGTGAGGGAATCATGACTACACTGAACAATGAACTTGAGTACTGTTTTGGGTCAGAAAATTGTCTTTTCCTATACCCCTATCCCTGTGCACAAAAATAGTCAAAAGCTCTTTGCTTTTGATAGGAGAGATACTGAGACAGGGAAGAAGATCCAGCTCACCTGGAAATCTGAAAGCCAGCTGGCAAAAGAACTGAAGAACTGGAAAAGACTGCTGGTAAAACCTCTGTATGGGACCCTTAAGGCAGCCGAAAAGAGAACCATCTTRTTGTCCATAGAGAGTACAAGGGCTGCATTTAAACACCTGGAGCAGCTGGAGCTGTCGGACTCCAGTAAGCCTTTTGAACTTTTTCCATATGAGCGACTCAGTGTTGCTCTGGAGGTACTGGCACAGCACCTTGGGGACCATCGAAGAGCTGTGGCTTATTTTTCAAAACAGCTGGACAATATTAGCCAAGAGTGGCCTGGCTGTTTGAGGGCTGTAGCAGCAACTGTCATTGTGATATCAGAGGCCCATAAATTCACCCTTTGGCAGCACATTGTCGTGTATGGACCCCACGCAGTGGTGCCCATACTGGAGCAAAAGTGGGGCTATCCCCTGGCAGAATGCTTAACTACCAATCTGTGTTGTTGGAAYAGGATGATGTTACCCTGAAAACAACTTCTGTTGTAAACCCTGCAGTGTTTTCATCATCCACATTATTTGATAACATGCCTGAGAATGACTGCTTGCAGACAAGAGAGAAGACCTATTCCAGCAGACCACACCTGAAGCACGTGCCTCTGGAGAATCGAGACTGGGAACTATTTCCTGATGGAAGCAGTTTCACAAGGAATGGCAAGAGGATGACAGGCTATGCAGCAACCACCATAGATAAGGTAATTGAGGCAAAAGCCTTGATTTCAGATGTGTCATCACAGAAAGCTGAACTGATTGCACTGACGAGAGCTCTAGAACTGAGAGAGGGAAAGAAGGTGGACATATGGACTGATGTGCTTAGCATTGTTCATGCCCACGGAGCTATTTGGAAGGAACSTGSCCTGMTGACTGCTCAGGGTGATGAAAATAAGCATGCMGAACAGATCCCTGCACTCCTGCAGAGTATCCAGAAGACTACAGAGGTAATTGTCRTGCACTGCAGAGGTCATCAAAAAGGGAAAACAACYCCTGAATTGGGAAATTACCTTTTTGGTAAAGCAATGGAAAGACGTACAGGAAAATTGGTGGTCAGGGAAATTGGCAGGATTCTGGGGCTTACTTGGGACCTGCATACTCCATACAGGCCTGAAGCAAGTGGCAAAGTTGAACATATGAATGGAACCCTCAAAAGCCAGATCAATAAGATCTGTCAAGAAACCTCAGCGACTTGGGTTCAAGCTTTGCCTATGGCCTTACTGAGAGCTYGCATACAACCAAGCCAGAGGACAATGTAAGTCCCTATGAAATCTTATATGGCAAACCATACCAAGTTCCACATATCTCGGAGGAAACTTGTATTGATTTGCAGAAATTAAGTTCCAGTTCGCAGAAGCTCCAGAGATTCATCATGTTGTCCAAGCCCRTAGGACTGGACACAGCTGCTCATCCATTCCATCCTGGAGAYRGGATCTACATCAAGTGGTGGGACAGCAACCTCTTGCAAGCTGAGTGGAAGAGACYGTTCCAAGTTTTGCTGCCCACCCTCACTGCRGTCAAAGTTGCTGAGAAAGGACCATAGACTCACTACTCCAGAGACAAGAAGACTTCTGCTCGTGAAACCATCGAAGAACCAGAGACTGATGCAAATCAAGCTGATGTGGTTTAAACTGTTTTTCGCATGTCTGTTGTTTGCCTAACTGGTAAACATGATTCAGGGTTTGGCYSATTAATTGCATCATGATGGTCCAAAATATATCCAGAGCTGTTGACTGGAGGAATTGCTGGATCTTTACCCAGTTATCTCCTCTAGATGGGGGTGGTAACTGGCCGTTGATTGTTATGAAAATTGGGAAGGGACTCAAATTCTACATGAAGTAGTTTCCAAAATGAAAACCTTAAAATTGACCGTATTTTTCATGGTTAGCAGATGGGGCCTGGGTAAAAGAAGTATCTCTGATAGTTGTAGGTAATGTAGTGTRGACACTAGAAAAGGTGGAGTCTTGTTAGTCTCTAAAAAGGGGGGGAATGATGCCTGATGATTTTTGCTTTTCCTTTTTACACTTGCTGTACCCTCTATGCATCCCCCTGTACACCTTAGCCCACATGTTTGTAATTCCTGCAGCCTGATATTCCAGCTTAATTTAGGAGTTCTGCTGGGCAGAGAGACCAAACATCCTGAGGGATCAGCGGGATCAGTGTGCCCTGTGCTATCTTAAACCCGAGGCTCCAGCCTTGGGTGAATCCTTGTCTCTGGAACATCTTGTGTAAACTGGGCTCTGGCCTCATCTGGGGGACATCACTGCATTTGTTGGGTTTCTTACTGGGGAATCCTAGATAGATATGCTAATTCCTGAAACCTTTAAAACTTGTATCCGTGCTGTACACGGGTGTGCATTCTGCCATCAAGTTGTGCACCAGGGATCCCAAATACCGAGGTAAAACCCTTTCATTCCCTTAACCGTGTCTGTGTCATTATTAAAAACTGGCTGTTCAAGGCAACAACTGGATACATGAGTATCCCTTCCACTCCTCACCAAGGGAATCAACCAGAACATCTCTGGCCATCCATTTCTCATAAAATGTTCTCAGCTTGCATCCACTGTCTACTTCAATGAGCTTCTGGCAGCCAGTGGCTGGGAAAGAGATGTTGATCTTCATCCTGCTCACGCCTGGACACCACAGGAAGGGGCAGCTCTAACTCAGCTCCCAGYATTTGCAGCAATTTTCAGCTCACTGAACATTTTTGCTTTTGAGTCATGTCTGTGCTACTGYCACCAAAATTGTGGGGAAAACAAATCTTTCCAACAACATCTTTTGATTTAGTGTTACCGAATTAAGACATGTTGTTCTGGCCAGGATGTGCAACAGAAATCATTTCATCCACACATTGACCGGGTTGTACAGAGATAATTATTCTGCCACATGTGGCTTTTCACTATGTYTTCAATGTACTTATACAGTCAAAACGCAGAGAAATTAATTGGTTCAATGTTCATTGGTCCCAAGTTACACAGTTCTTAATACTGGTTTCCTATYGGTTATTGATCCCTCTGCTTCGCTGCTAATGGGGTCCTCACTCTCCATTCTCTTATTGATCTTTTCGCAGACCAGGTGTCTCTGACACAYCAGGGAGGATGTTCAGGTGYTGATGCTCATAAATGCTCGCTTATCTCTTGTGCATCCTCTGGCAGCCCCCAGCCCATGGAGATGTTAAACTTATCAGGCCTTGCCCAGGGAGCAGAGTCTCTTGAGAATAAACTTCCACTCTTTTCTCCTTGGGCAAAGACAAACAAAACCCCTGACTAAAATTAGTTWAAAAGTTTAGAAGTTGTATAATTTCCAACACCACTACTTACTCCCTGTATATTATGTGTCTGAAAGTATTTTGGCGCTAGTTTTGCTTTTTTAATGTAGAAAACTGCAATTTGTTTAAGAAGAATGGAAGTCATAAAGATAATTTGGGAAAAAACACAGGAAAAATCACKGTCATGTGTCAGGGGAAACAATCTCATTTCAACACAAACTCCTTTTTCTAACTTAGAAGGCATAAGCTACAAAATAAACATCTGTTATAGTCAAAAAGCTGTCACTTTGTTTYCTATTTTCAATCAAATTTTCTATTGGCTTAATGGGATGTAAGTGCGATAAGGATGGCAGGAGTGAAGCAATACAGAAAATGAAGTATCTTTATATTCATAGACAGGAAAATGACAGGTCTCAAATTCACATTCAGATAAACACTTGCTTACATGTATGGGTAATATTCTAATACCATACCAGTTTTACAGAAATTTAGCTCTCCTGATTTGAGTGGTTATCACTAAAATACATTAATCACCATCAGCGTGCAATGACACAGGAGAGATGGGCAGTTSCCCAAAAAGCAGATCCTCTGATCCAGCAGATCAAAATGTTCCATGCTTTTCCAACAGAAGATCTTGGGAGACAAAATGTACCCACTAGTTTAAACAGGACAATGGTTCTTTTCATGTTATTGAACTGGTACAATATTTAGAGCCTGGAGAGAACAAAGAAGGTATAACTTAYTGTGTCTGGTAGAAAGACTGCTTTGAGACCCTTCAAAGACATTCACTCTGTAAGTTTGGCATCACCAGAATAAGGGTGACTTCAGAAAGTGTCCTAATATCCACAGGTCTCCAAATCTCCAATTCTTCCCATTCCTGACTCTAGCTATCTGATTTCARCCAGCATGTTACATTGCTCTACCTGCTGATCTGTGAGCACTTTTGGTAACAGGTAACACACTTGGGAGCAATGCAGCTGCTGGATGGACTCACTTCTGACCAYGCCTGAATTTATACAGGTGAGTGCACACATGGCTCATGAGGTATCAGCCCACTGACTTCTCGTTTGCCTTGTCCTCCCCAACATTTGGCCTTTGCTCACTGCACTTAACAAGACAGTCACATGTGACATGCTGCAATGTAACTACGAGACAGGGTACAGAGACATTAACAGGACTTTTTGTAGGTAAGCCCCCACATCAGCCCATCCCTTTAGTGTACTGTGTTGCTTTAGTGGAGAGCTCATCTCATAATGGGTGGTAAATCAGGGACAATTAAGCAAAGTGGTACTCTGCAAATACCAAAACAGTGAGTGTAGAGATTATAAGCAGGCTATATTTAATTAAATCAATGTTCCAGTGTACAAGGAGATGAAGCCTGATTAAGACCCTCTACGAGGTCTTATAATCCTGTTTTATAAATAATTGGAGAACTTGTGAGGGTCATGAACTTTAGACAGCCTCTTTCCAAATAATTAGGGATTAAGTTATACTAAAGAAATCTTTCTCAAAACAAATAAAAAGCCACACAAACTTTTGTTTTACTAATTAGGTTGCCATGAGTATACTGATGAAGAGATGCAAGAGAGTGTAGGAGGTAGAACAGGGGGGACTGCAACATGGACAGACTATATTAATACATGAAGTATTAAGAGACTGACTGCCTTCATGCAGAATCCCCCCCCCCAGGTCTTTATCCAAAATATATCAGGAGCATTTTAAAGTGAGTTTTATGCTTTTCAATGACTCACAGTGAGCTGCTGCATATCACTTGGTCTTGTCTCTTGGTTTTTGTCACTGTCCTTCCAACTATCAACACTACTTTTGTAAAGTCTCTGGAGATCTGTGGGAAACAGTTCTGCAGAAAACCTTCTCCATTTACTRTCTCCAGGACACATTACTACCACTTAAATAAAATTCTGGACCCCAGAGACTGTTCTTTTTCTGTGCCTGAGCCTCAGCTGACACATTCAAGCTCCATGCAGAATAATTAAGCACCTGTGCCAATGCCCTGCTCTGTGTGAACCTGGCATGACAGCCAGGACCAGAGGAAGGGATGTGCCCCCCTTAAGCAGTCACTTCTGTCACGTTTGCTGGACAAGCAGGAGGGTATTTTTAACAGAAGACACTTCCTCTGTTGGTCTGGCAAAGCCCAAGGCTGGTGACCTTGCAGGCACAGTGCAAACCCCATCTGTTTCCCGAGGAGATGAAGGGTATTTAAGCAATGCAGGTGATGACATTTTGTTTGTTTGATTCTTTGGGACAGTTTATTTTGTTGTTTCTAAACTGGGTATGTGCAATCTTTTATTTTTCCAGTGAATTGTCCATGACATTTTGAAAGGTTTTATACAACAAAACTCCAATAACTGTGTAAGTGAAATACCCACAATGTACAACTGTAATTAAGAAAGGCAACCAAAAATTGATTTATTGCATCATTTCCCTCCAGAAAAAAATTAATGAAACCAAATCACAAATAAATGAGAACCCTTGGGGAAACTTGCCCTCTCTTTCCTCCCTGAAAATGAAGTAATTAACGAAGCATGCATTTTTTACTAGGAAAGGGGGTAACTGCTTATAATCAAGGCCACATGTTCTACTCTGAAGGACCTTGGGAGGTCTGTCACATTAGGTGACACTGTCAGCATGCCTTTAGAGGAGCAAACAAAGACAATGTTTTCCTACGCTGACCTGAAACAAGGCAGTCAAGAGTACTGCAAATCCACTCACGTTTTAAAAACAAAATGAGTGAACTACCTGTGAGAATGAGATAAAACACAACGAAAACATCCCAAAGTAGCATGGGCTAATCTCCACCTCAGTCTGACTACAAGAGTTGCAAGAGAATCTGCACAAGCCAGCATGAACCCTGAAGACCCACTGCTTTTGAGCTGATGTTGGGAATTTGTTAAGCAGCTAAAATAAGCATCAGAAAAGCACTACTTATTTCAAGTCAGGCATAAAAAATCCAGCATATACAAGCATAAGACTATARATTTTTTAAATCCAAATACACCAAGTGCCAGCACTATGTGAGCTAGGTGTAATGCAAAGGAGTCAGATATTGTATGAACTCCTGCCAGCTTTCTAAGATATTTCAGGAATTTTTGAAGAATATGTAGGCAGGCAAAAAACAGTATCAAACATCTGTGGTGTGTGGCATGTTTCACTGCTGAGGTGGGAGGAGGAACTGTGGTAATAATGAAGGTAATAATTCTTACAGTGTGCACTCTGAAGAATAAAGGTGCTTCAGTTCAGAGATGCCAACTGCCTGACACCTTCCCAAAAACAAGAGGTGATTAAGAGGTATCTGCTGGCACTTTGAGACAGTCAAGCAGCTGGAGCCATCTGGGATACATCACTGAGACACCCCCAGGGGACTGCCAGGTGTCTGTGAACAGCACATGCCCTCCTGCAATGGCTTCTGAACTCCACAAAACCTTGAGGACCCCAAATCTGCTGAATGCATACCTGCAGAGCTGAAGTGTGTAATTAACAGGGCCAAAGAACTGGGCTTTCTGGCTGCTACAAGCAGGGGGTACCTTCAGATACATAATCACAAATGAGTTTTAATTGGAAGCCCTTGAGTTCAGTGTTCAGTTTGGGCTCTTTTYTCTGTTTCATGAAACTTGTCAGTGTTTAAATCATTCTTCAGAGGTTTTTAATGTTTTGGGGAAAAAAAATGTTCAGGCTATGCACAGCTTTAATGAAGAACTTTTTCTCCCAAAAAAAGTTTAGTTTTTCTACTAATGCAAAATGAGCTTGTGTGTCTGGTTAACATCAAGTCAGTCTACACAAACATCACAGTAAAGACAAGTGAGAGCTGCTAWCAGCTACACTATCATTTCAGCCACACTCCTGCCTTCAGAAAACAAAAAAAATATTTCTAAAGGCATGCATACCTGCACTTTTGAGSAACACTCCTTGCTCTGCAAAAATCTGGTTGTTGTGATAACAGGTATCCAAAGGATAACACAGGCTTTAATGCATAGTGACCATAAGTAGTTTTTAAGGTATTTTCAAAGAGCAAACTGGCAAAAGAACATCTGCACTTGCCAAAGGATCCAGAGTTTRCCCAAGTAGCCCCAAGCACAGGAAGCTCAATGCAGGGCTGGAGCACATCACAGACATGATGTGACCTTGGGCTGCAGGAGCTCTGCCTAGTCATGAGGGTCTCTGCCACACCCTGCCAGCCCTTTGGAGCACGAAATCAACCACTCAGCCACTGCAGCACCCACTGCACCACTGCAGCAACCTCTCATCCACTGCAGCACCATGTGCCTACCCTGGGCTGGCACAGACCTTTCAAGCCCATTTGAAGAGCAGTGCAATGTGCACAATGCATTGACTTTTCAGATCTGACCCAGGCACAGGGAACCAAGCTCACGTCCCTTATGAACCTCTCCAGAAAGCAGTGCTTACACACACCAGATGTGAACTCAATTCCAAACTCTAATGACAGAAACCCATGTTTTAGAGAYATCTTGGCCAGCAAAGTGCCTTCCCTGGAGTACTGCAGTAATAAGCACAGCATGAAGATGATTCCACCCTTATTAATAGAGCTAAACACTTTATCTTTTCTGACCAAAGAATGCAGCTGCTCTTATCCAGAGATAAACAAGCACAACACACGTGTGCCTGAGGCAGCAGCAGCTGACCCTGGAGGATCCATGGACTGAGGAACTCCAGAGTACGCTGCACGAGGTTTTCACAAACATTTACTTGAGAAGTTAAACTTACGAGCTCAGCAGCTGTAGCAAACTACGTGAAAACTGTTCAAGTGACCGAATTTATGAGAGAGGGGCAAAAAGAAGGGAAACTACTATGTAAGAGTCAATAAAAACAGGGATTCCATGACAGAGAGGCAATTTACAAATAAATTTTTACCAGTTTAAATTGGTGGATCACTAAGCATTYTGTTCATGTTTCTGCAGCATGCAAAATCTTCTTGCAGAGCTCACAGTCCTACCTGAATATTTGCTGCTCCTTTTCACAAGTTAATTAGAGGTGGTTTGCAATTGAGACAGTGAGAGAAGGAATAAAAGGCAAGTTCAGTGCTCTTGTTTACAGTTCATTATTCTGCTAAAATTTTATCCAGGTGTTTTCTTGCATGGTATTCTGCCCCCTATAAATGCCTTCACAACTGGAACTGATACACTTTTTAATATAATACGTTTGGAACATTAAGGATACAGCTCAGTTAGTCCCCACACCTTGCTGGTTTTGGCTCTGTTTCCTCCATTTCTTCTTTTTGTGACACTGGGTTTTTTGCCTTTAGAAAACGTCATTTGTGCAATTCCCAATATGCTCTGTGTTGTCTTGGTTCACATTCTCACATACAAGCTATGACTTTGAGTGTGATAAAGAGCAACAGCCCCCCAAAGTCAGTCCACAGAGACCAGTACAGAGAATCGCACCCTGAGGAAGCCCAGCAGCAACTGGACCAACACTCATTGCAATRTGCATGGTCTGTATGGCTACACAAATGTAAATATAATAGTTAATAAGTTGGTATGTTGGTATTTTCAAATTCATTTTCACCTAATATTTTTGCTATGCAGCTTCTGYTCAAAAAGGGGTGCTTACTTCTTTACATTATATCGTTCTTTTTATGACAGTGCTTAACAGTTAATACTCTTACTCCTCAGAAAATTGCACAGGTTTGATTTGGTATTTCTGGTCTTGCTGAAATTATAAATATAATATATAAAGTTCAGCTTCAAAGAACAGAAAAAATGAACAATAGACTTGCCTCTCCCATTTCTCTCTATGATACTCACTATCAGTTCTGCACGAAGGCAGCAMAAAAGTCAGAAAGTAGCAATCCAAAAATACCTGGCAATGACCTCCAGARCAGAGAAGTGGCATGAGGGTGACGCTGTCTGGTCTTTTCAAGTCTCTGGTCATGGCTTGACTTTCCCAGGGTGCTTTCTGCAAGCTCCTCAGACAGGACTGAGAGGCATCAGAATGGGGGTGCCTGTGCCYGGAGAGCAACTCTTTCCACCAGCTACTCCAGACACACTTTATTCACAGATATACTTTGCTTTTGTGTAGTTTTAATCACAAAAAAGGTGTTTGTACTCACTGAATGTGCGGATGACATCACTCGGTGCACTGGAAGGGCTGGATCCAAAGGAGTTCGCTGCTCGGACGGCAAACTGGTACTTGGTGTTTGGGAGAAGCCCTTTGAGAACCATGGACTCCATCTGGATCTGCTCTCTTATTAATGTCCAGTTGCTGTCGAGGTCTGGCCTTGAGGATCAAACAAAGACCAGATCTTARATAATTAAAGCTGGCTATATAAATTAGCTGCATTTATACATTTATTTACATCCACAAATAAATGAGACAGCAGTCTACTAAATCATCACTGAAACCCATCACTCTTAAAGGACCAGACTGTGTGACCAACCATTACCAAGCTGTAAAGCATGTGATATCAGCACTGCACAATCACACAAACCCACTATTCAGATTTTCCTTATGAAGCCAAGGAGGTTATTTAGAGGACCAACTGGCAAACCCAGTCATGTTTATCCGTTTCACGTATTTTGGATTCCTAGTTTTCCAGTAGGGCTCCATTACCTGCAGTTCCCAACTCCCTATGTCGCTGTATAAAGTAATACTTCACAAGAGGGAAATATCATGATTTATTTCTAAGTGTTTGTGTAATGACAAAATCTAAGTCCCCTCAAACATTTACAAGCATTAGCAAGATGAGAATCCAACTATTGATCTCCCAGGTAATCAGGTTAATCCACTCACGCAGGAAAACACGGATCCAAAGTCATCTCTTCAGAAAACAGACCAAAAAAACCCAACTCAACCCAAAAAAAACCCCAAACAAAACCATGAAAAAAACCAAAAACCCCACAGAGCAATAATGCAGAGAACCTGGCTTTTTGTATATGGAATTTGTAACAAAATTCCCATGGCTGCTTTTGGACAATGCCTGGTTAACTCCTGATTCATACTGGAAGCCAGCTGCTCTGAGTGCCATTATAATCCATCTGAAACCAGTATAACCATTCACAAGGCAGCTGGATATCAAATATTTGGAGCTCATACACAGAGGCACATTGTAAAGGGGTGTACAATCTTAGAGAGATTATTCTGATGCTTTCGCACCATTTCCACTCTCCCTAAAAGTGGCTGATCAAAGAGTGGCTTATCAAAGAGAGAACAAAACAAGAAGCTAAACAAATACAAGCAAAAAAAATTAATAAACATTCACTCTAGGCCACCCAAAATATTAAAATTAAAGTTTATAGAAGTAAAATAAAGTTTATAGAAGTAAAATAAGGACAGAAATGGCTTTCAGAGAAAATGATTCCAGTGTTCTTGCCATATTTATTACAGGAAATAACCTCCAAGTGCACCCTGAATCTACCAATGTTTACATAGGAATAGCTGAAAATGTCTCCAACAGTCTTCAAATTAAAAATTATAGCACAAAGCAGCATTTTGTATTTGTTTATTTTCAGCTGGAAGGAAATGCCAGAGTTAACGTATGTTTTCTTTTGGCGGTCAATACAAGATTTATTGATCTCTGAGGTTCCACTGCTTTGTGCCAGCATGGCAAATGCAGTGGCAAAGAGGCAGTTCCCAGCTGCCTGTCTCAAGTGCACAGTGGCACACAGGACATGAGTGTTTCATTGTCTTGCTAAAAATAAAAACAAAATCAGACAAATGCACAAGATGTAATGACAGCTAAACAGACCATCTTAAGTCACCCTTCACCACCATTTCCTGGTAGACAGGAGAGCATTTGTTTTGGCCACTCTTCCATTGTTTCCCTCCTCTGAGCTTTTGATGCCTGGGCCAAAATGAAAATATATAGTGTTTTCCAAATGAAAGCTGTTAACATTGCTTCCTTCCAAAGGCTTGCTTAGTAGTGTTTTCAATTTTCCTTTTTTGGTTCTAATTCCCATCCAARGAATTCCTGCTAGCTCAAAAGCTGCCTTTTTGCAACAGATCTTGCCAATGTGTCCACCCAAGTGGAAACACACACCTTTGATCAAGGGACCCAAAGGAGGCACCCTAAAAASATTTAGGAGGCAACACAAAGAGCAGGCTGCCCTTCAAATACAKCGACTGTCTCTCCCAACACTTCCTTCTGCAGAATTTTATAGTAAAGGAAATGCCTGCAAACATGTAAGGATCTGCAGCTGAAGGAGAGGGAAAGAGGGAGATTTATCACTTGACCWTTGTTACGTCGTCAGAATTGCTCCCTGTGTGAACAAAACGGTATTAGATGAAAACATGGCAAACAGATGGGGAAAGGAGCACAAATTCAGCTGGTGACTGCATCCAGGGCCAGCCAGCTCCCATGTACCCTGAGATGGGGACATTTTTTTGAAAACTGTCTCCATGGCACCTTTTTTTTTTTATGTCAGATTTGAGTGTGTTGTCAACTTTTCTACTGGAAGGTCTCATTTTGATACCCTTTTCCCATTTTCCTGCAGTTCTACATTCCCCAACAATCTAGAATCTCTCTGCCTCTGGCCAAGCCCTTGCAGGGCAGCTCCCAACCTTGTGTCTGTGAATGGGGAAATCAGACAACTTCCATGGACACTGCCTGCTCTTGACGCCTCTCCAACACATAAATGCTACACAGGAATCTAACGCAAGTCATAGTGGTTTTGAGATAATAAATATATGGCTGAAGTCAGTATGACTGGATAGGTATACATCAAGGGCAGAATTCCATGCCAGATATACCCAAAAAGTTTGGATTATTGCTTTCTGTTGTAAGGAGGTGACCAATTCAATTCAAAAACGGAAATCTTTCTTATGCAGAGAGCGGCTATTTTATAGCCATTTGAATTTCCTTTTAAAAACCTGGGAATTACTTAAGTGTGAGGCACCTGCAAGCAATCCAATTTTCGTAAGGTTTCTGATTGTTTTTCTGTGCCATATTYGTACTCATCTCAAGAGGTAAATTCTCTTGTAGAATATAACAGACTGTAACAATATTTTTAGTAACTTTTATTGWTTCACATTATTGTGACACTTCCTACAAAACATATCAACCAATATGACAGGTCAACTCTGAAGAAGGGAAAAGTGGTCAATTTTCAAAACTCATTTCTCTTATTAAATATTCTTCTGACGCTATCTAATGTTAAGCACTCACTCCTGAAAATCTTTCACTCTTCTTTCTTCTTCAGTTACCTTTACAAGGATTTAATCCTCACATGCAGTGAGGTCACTACTGAGGAAGATTTGCCTGTTTCATGCAATAATCAGTGAAAGAGTATTAAAAATGGTTTTCCTCGATATTTGGAGGGGTCTCCCTAGTCAATCCATTGTTTCAGGTTTCTTTGCAAATGGAAGCAAACAATGACTGTCTGGTTCAGTGCGGTGCCAGAGACAGACAGTCCAACAGGGAATGGATTCAGGGATAGATTTTTCTGGGAGGGAGAAGGAAGGCTTCAAACTAATCAAGAAATCTGTGCACAACACTATGCTGAATCTGCACCACCCTAACATCTGAATACTAATAAATCTCCCAGTTTTATCAGCAGAACCTGTCTAGTTCATCACAGCAGAAGTTTCATGTCACTACCAAGATACTGAAAAATTTCCTTTGCATGCCAAGATTAATATTAGAAGCTTTTGATTTCATCTACATACCAATGAGATTAAAAGAAAGTGACCTGATTGTTTTAGGGCATACAYTGAAACATTTGTGGTTCTGTAGCTGCTGTCAGGGTATAAAAATTTGGTAAATTAGTCACCAAAATTAAAAGATCATGTAGGCATTCAACAGATTAAAAATCTGAGTATTTAGAGTATCTGAGTGAAAATATCCAAGACATGTTTAAGAATTAATTTTGTATAGTGTCTTTAGGAARAACACTCAAACTCATATGCTTATGCCTCACTTTAGAGGCTTTCATAAAAATGTAATTTTCATTAAATACTTGTCACCATTAACCAACAGAAAGTTTACACTGAGCCTACAAAGTTGCACAAACACCATACATTTTGGTTTTCACACATTCTATTGCACATTCCCTATGAACCATCCAGTGAAGGATCAATCCTACAAAATGTATAGAATCATAGAAACATCAAGATTGRAAGAGACCAATCAATCCCTCCTGACTTTCAGCATTTAGACAAGTTGGGATTGTGATCTCCTTAGCATTCTCTTTTAGTCAGAAGCAGAGCAGAGCCTGAGTTAGCTCAGCTCATCCTGTGAGCCACCTGCAGCCCTCCACTGCCCGTAGTGAACCATCGGGTCCCAAGGGAAACCCCTTAGGAAAGCACTTAAATAAATCCCCAAATTTAGACCCTGAGTAGGGGCAGGCTGCAAGTTGGCTCTGGTTCTGATCAGATTCTAGTACCTCAAAACAATTATTGTACTGAATTTTCATGAAGTTTTACTCGCCAATATTGCAGCTGAGCAACAGAGAAGAACATTTTCTCCCAACATGCTTTTTCCAAGGTTAAAGCCATAAAGTTAGTTCTAAGGAAATGGAAATTATTTAAACAGTGTCACAGTTTTTAGACATTTGTGCTGTACCCAAGCAAAATTACAGACTTGCATAAGAAAGTTACTGATTTTACAAAAGCACAGCATAATGGTGTATTTCTTTGACATAAGAGGACTCAATTCAAGATTTATTTGAACTGATTTGTTTTAGTTTTACATTGGTGTAATTTACTAGCTTTAACTCATGATAATACATTTTATAGTAATTACATGCAGCAAAAGACAATGAAGCTTAAATGTTTACCTCTAACTGCTATTAGGGCTTATGGTTCATTGAACTTACTCCAAATATATAACCAAGCTTCCAAGTCTAAGAGAGCATAATCCCAAAATTAACAAATCCACTTTCAACTTAGCTTTAAACCTCAAACTAAACAGTGTAATCAAAACATTGTGCTGTTAGCAAATTCTTTCCCAAAGTCTAAAACCTATGAAACACTGAAATTTTGACCTAAACAGCRAAGGCAGCTTTCCATTCCCTGTCTGAAAAAAACACTCAAGGGTGCACTTTCAGTGTATCAGATGGAGATGATGGCGCCCACTTCTTCCATTAGCMGGCTCCTGGTGCTATGAAGAAGTGTACATAAGCCTCCAGGTTCCACTTTCCAGTAAAAGCACGGAAGTGATAGAAGTGCAGTCAATCAGAACTCAACAAAATCCCTTCCCCATCAAACTGAGAGAAGAGATGGAGAGAGAGCAAAAAGCTCAAATAAAAAATGTGTTCAAAACCAGATATTGAATAAATTTCATCGTATGTCTACAGCAGAATTTTCACAAGCGAGATGAGTATCTTCAGCACTCACRTCCTGCCTCACAGTGCACTGAACATTGGATGGCCTCCAACTAAACATGGGGCATTTTAGTCCAAACRCAAAGTGCATCCATTAATAAGTAGGTTTTCAGTCTGTATATTCTTTTTGCTGTATCAATATCTTCCAGCTTGTACCCGTACTTTGAAAATCAAGTTCTTCCTCTCTCTTCTAACAACAACAAATCTTTTGGAAAAAAAGACTATGTTTTCCTGAAGTATGATTCCTGTGACCTTTACAGATCAGAGTAGTTAAAGAATCAATACTCTCTTCTTTTCCAGGAACCACAACTAAAACCTGTCAACAAGTATTCACCCAACGGATTAAAAGGGTGAATTTTACATTCACTGCAAGGATAAACATTGGGACGAATAAAACAAATAGATTTGTATCCTGATATTAGCTCACACAAGCATAAGAACAGTCAAGTACAAATACTTGTTTATGCTTGCAGATACAATCACCTTTTTCTGACCCTTCKGATGCAGCTTATAAAAGCAATTTGACTGGCAACTTCTGACAGTTCAGTTCTACTGCTGCAAATTTTAGAGTTCAACATAACGAACAAAAAAATGAAAAAAAGCCTCACCAACACCCCACTTTCCCTGCCAAATCTAAACAGAGAGACCAACATTTCATGTACACTTGATTAGCATTAGCATAAAAAAACCAAGTCTAAATCCTGCAAGTTCAAGACCCAAATGATACAGYGTTCAAGAGGGGTCTGTGTCTGGCACTGGGTAATGTGGTTTAGTGTTTTAGCAGCTACAGTAGTAGTATTGGGTTGATGACTGGTCTGGATGATCTTGAAGGTCTCTTCCAATTTTGATGTTTCTATGATTCTATACATTTTGTCAGCTAAAACTGTCCAACATACTGAATTTTTAATCCTCAGGTTATTTTCTATAGCAGCCCAGAGAAACCACTCTGCCAAAGACTCTTTTCTCAGCATGGTTGGACAGTATTTGATGACAGCAGAAACTTAAAACTGTGTTCACTCAGGTTGCTATTAGAAGGAACAGGTCAAATTAGACCTTACTTTTCTTCCACCAGAAAGCACAACTTACTGGTGATTTTATAACAAATTGGATCATTTGTGGTTTTGTCTTTAAATTTTCATGGCAATTTAGCAYACACTGAGAGGAAGACTAAGTGAACTATACACAGTAAGTAAATAAATCATACCAATATGCAGTTTAATAGTGCAGTTTAGGTTAAAAAAACAACTGAAACACTATAGTGTGAAAACACTGAAATTCAGAGTCCACTGGCAAACTTGCCTGATAAACTCCACCATGTAGTACCGGATGGGAGAACTTCCTTCAYTCGCTCCAGGCTTCCAGGACAATGCAACTTCTGAATCAGAAACCACCACGATCTGGGGCTGATACGGTGGCGCAGGGGGCATGCACTTATCTAAGAAGATGGAACAGCATTAGAGAAGCAGCTGGGTTATTACATGTAACAACCCAACACCCACAGACTTAGGAACCAAATTTATAGCCTTCTCCCTTCATCCTATTGCCCCTCTAWAACCCTACCTTTGTTGAGAAAAAACACTGAAATACTGTGATACTGCACATGACAGGTGCCCTGCCAGTTTTGCAAGAGCCCTGGAGGCAGCGTTACCTTGGGATAAAGTTGTCACCTCTCTGGGCATGCTGGGCCGTCCTTTCCCTGCCCAGCCGTACGCTCCAACGCTAACACGGTGTGGAGTGCCTGGCTTCAGGTCACCGATAACAACATCCTGCCAAGCCAAGAGCAGACAAGCACATTGTGAGAGCAATTCTGTGTAACTGGGGATGGTGCTGTGAACTGGGATTCAGAGATCTTACATGGTGTTTTCCATGTACTCTCCTCAGAATATTGTCCCCAGCCCAGTGCAGCTCAGAAACAACAAACACAAATAGAATCATGTTTCCTCTTAAGCTGCAGCTTCTCCCCAGGGGAATCCACAAGGTTGACCTGGACCCTTTTCTCAGCACAACTCATAAGGTTGCAGATTGTTTGCATTTGATATCCAGCTTTTCCACTGGTGAAGTCAAAGTCACATTCTGCTCTTTCCCTTGAGCCAACAGCCAGCATTTGGTATCAGTCTGGTGTGTTTTCTTCTTTTTTTTTTGTTGTTTGTTTTTATTTCTCTTTTAAATTCAGAGGCCATAAAACCTCCTGAGAGTGAAACAATTTGATGCAGTGTGAACTGATGATCCTTAATTTCTCACGGAGCAGAGCCCTATCCCATCATCTCTCCCAATTTTACGAGCTCAGCTAACAGCCTTGACCTGAAGCAAGCATTTCCCTTATTTGTCCTTCTGCCATAAACACAGAAAGATTAACCCACAGACAGCTACCACAAAGGAGGCAATGCTCACCAGCTTGAGCTGATGAATACTCCTCAAAGGAGCCTGTTCAAATCTCCCAGAAAATGGAAAATGTCACCAAAACATTTCATCACTGGCTGCTAGCATGGATCAGCCTCAGGCATTTAGATTTGATCTTTAATGGAGAATGTGTACTTGTGTACTTGTGTATAGAAATTCAATATTCTTTACCTGCAGCCTACTTGGAATGTCTGTGTTAATCCCAGATTTAGAAATTTTGACAGTATATAAACAGAAATACCAGGTTCTACTCCACAGATTGTTCTGGTTTGAAAAATACGCACTAACAAAAATACTGTTTAACAGCAATTACTCTTCTGTTTTTCTTTCCCTGRTATTAAACACATTAGTCACAGTGCATTTGAAAATGCAGAGTTCTCCTTGCTCTTCACATTGGAACAGACTTTAAATCTGCACTTCCAGTTGCAGTAAAATAGTAAACAATACCCAAATTTTATTAAATTTCCTTTTGATGATCTTTTGGAAAAAAAAAAAAAACAACAAACACTTCCTCTCCTCTCTTTGGGGAACTTATTACTACAACATCATTCAGCAACACCCTGCCATCTGTCATTTCTCTGGATATGGTTTTGGAGCTCCAACACTGATTTCCTATTAACATGGACCACCTGACYATTATTCTGTTTTCCCATCATTCACCCTTTCTCTGCTTGAATGATCTTGGACAAATCTGAGATGAATCTAAGATGATAACAATGCTAGAAAAATAACTGTCCAGAGAGAGGCAGCAAGAACATTCCCTTTGAAAKCTTCATCTGTGTCTCTCAGTCTCAMAGCTGAAGTGACTGAGATCTTTCACAATGTGGACTGAGAAGGCAGCTGCTGAAAACCCAGTACCTCCTCCTGGTGACAGTACAGATGCCTGTGCTCCTGCCTTTCTACCCTCCATGCCATCCATACTGTCTACCTGCCCTCAGACTGTGTGCATTCGTTCCAGCCACTATTCCTCCTTATYACACTCATGAGGAAAAATCCTTCCTTATTTTTCTTATTGTTTTCACACTATCCAGAAACTCGGCCCTTGCAGAGAGTTGGATATTCATGTATGTGCTCATATTACTAACTCCAGACTCAAGCCTACAATAAATAAACTGAAGGAATTTCATTGAGTGCCTGGCCAATCGAGATCAAAGCCTTAATATCTACTTAGATACCCTCAAAACCTCAGCAAGGTGCACTCGTGCCTTACACCAGTGGCTGCACACAACCTGCCTCCTTCTTCAGCGCCCTCCTGGTGAACATAGCTCTGGCACACACAGCTGGGTAACCCTGAGACCAGGCATCTTCTGATCTTCAAGGATCAGCACATCTGTGAACAAGTAAAGATTCAGGACCCCATCAACCTCCCCTGACCTGTGGCGAAGTCAAGGAATACCCACCTCACACCAAGCACATTTTCAATTTAGATTCTGGAATAGAAACACATGTCCTTGTGCCCCGCTGTCCAGCAGCCTGGGAATACATATTTCATTTCTTTTTTTGCATGTATGTAGAACACAGGTCTTAAATACAAGCTTTCTCTCTCTCAGCAGAGACAGAGTGGCCTCACAGGTGACAAATTTATGCAGGAAGAGCTATCCCCATAAATTCTGAAGTCCTCCCTCCATTCAGATTACCTCTCTATTTTGAGGCGTGATGTCCCAAGCTCAACACTGGATTGCTTATGATGCTTTAATAGTCACAGCCTCACTTGTCTTCCACAACTCCCTTACTAAAATCTTAAAAAATGACATTTGTTATTCCCATTACAATGTCACATTGCTGAATGGGGTGGAGCAATGTTATGCCTTTTCTGTAGCAGCDGAGCCAACTGTACTTATATTATCCCATATATCCTCCCTGCCCTGCCACACAGCTTGCCTTCCCTACAAGTGTGTTGAAACTCTTTCTGAGGCTCAGTAAGCTGCCTCCCAGAAACAAGGATTACAAAGTGTTTTCCAAAAGAATGTCTGTTTTCTGTTTTGTTTTAATCTAAAAAAACATTAAACCCTGGATTGCAGCACAGCTGCAGGAACCAAGCTGGGTTTAATGACTCTCCGTCCCCTGACGACAATTCCTTCCCTGCACTACTGGTCTCAGCTGGTCACTTTTCATTTAGCACTGGTACGTTTAGTGATTTGACAGGGAGCACGTTGCTCTCCAGGGCTCTGTGCCCAACCTAAAACCTCCCACCTTTAAAGCATACTAATTTTCGCTGATTTTTCTAATTTTCTCACTGTGTGTGCTGGAATTCCTGAATGTTATGCCCAGTTAGAACAACCGCCTTACTAAATGGTGCTGCACTTCTGCTGGCCATTGTCGCTGACAAGTTCTCTACTTGATGATGATATAACACACAATAATGCATTACCCACTTTGCTAACACAGGCACATGAATGTAGGCACACACAGAAAGAGGAAGTGCAAATCAGCTCTTGCTGCAGTGGTCTCACGCAGCCCAGAGAAGCCTCAAAGAAAGCAGCAGGGTCATACCCAGCACCAGGAGAGGAGGCTCAGTGATGGAAACATTAACTATGCAGACTTAACCACAAAACTATTGCAGATTTCTGTTCGGTTTGGTATGAATACAACAGAAAGCATTTCATCRAGAACACCACTTCCTGGAGGATTAATGACAGCTGGGAGCTGATTAATCCCAGCCATTCATACTTTTCCCCAAGTACCCCTCAGAAATGTTATTTTTATCAAGCAGAAAAAACGAGGGCCCAGCATGGAACCTCAACTCTGAAATGCCATAATCCAGACTCCAGCTAGGAATGAACCGGATAGTCCTGGTTCAAGTGCATCCTGAGGACTCAGCCTCCTATAGTCCAACCAAATTTCACTTCTTTCACATCATGAAAGCTCTSTGAGCTCCACTAACTTTGTGAGATCTCTGTATTCCTAAAATAGCTCTCAGAAAACAAAAGTTTTCAAGCAGCTGTTGATGCTAGGGATTTCAGTTAAACACTGAAATTGCACTCCTTCTCCTACCCAAACCCAAGCCCCTCTCGCTCGCTTCCTCTCACAATAAACCCAACCTGTTTACTGCTYACAGGAAGCAGACTGGACTGAGTGCAGGACTGGAAATAATCAATCTGATTAATTCACCAGCTGCAAAGTCATTAAGAGGGTTGGTATTTCTTTCAAACTTGTTTTATACTRGTAGCTAGTCTCCCACTCCTTCCTCCTGGGCGTTGCAAGGCTGGCCTCTTCCTGGTCTCCTCCTCCTTCTTGGCTCTCACTGGACAAACTCCGGTTTTTTCCTCTTCATATCCTCTCYAACTGCCAGACTTTGTTCTTCCCTTTTACTGTCTGTCTGACTACTCGACTGTCTCCATYACCTCTAAATCCTCACTGCCTGGATATACCTAATTTTTTACACAAATTTACTCCATCAAAGCAGGACATCCATAAATACTTCTGATGACCGAGAAAAAGGTTTATCCATTGCTAAAAAAAAGGGAGCTGCTTTGCCTACATGTCTSCAGCTTCTTCACCTGCAGCTTTTGGGACTACTATTTCCTGCATTTTGACCATAGAAGGTCATTTGTAAGTGTTATGTAGAATCAGCATTTGAGATCAGCTTTTGTTAGTGAGTCTGTGAAAAGACCAAGTCAGAAACATTTGATTTTATTTTAAACCACATCTGTGACCACATTTCATATGAACAATACTTACAAAAATTGCTTGTCCTTCAGGTTGACCCTGGGAAAAAACAAACAGGACTTGTTAAGAACTAACATACGAAAAAGTGATGGCAAAACTACATAAATAATGGGTGAGGGAATTAAAACAAGACCAATGCTGCAGCATATACTAGTTTATGTGGCTGTTAATCATCTGCATGAGTACTGGGATCCATTCTCTCCTCTCCCAATGATTAAGAAGTACTGCTGTTAGGATTAAGATTTTAAAAAGTGTGCTGTTTGATCTTTCTTGGCACTACTAGCAAGAATGGTTTTCAGGAAAAGGCAAGAGAGGAATACAGAGATRAAGACAAGAATGGAGAAAATAATGAATAAATAAAGAAATTATATATCATGACAGCAATATTGTTTCATTCACTGTGAGCCCAGAATCCTGCATAGGTCAGAACTGACAACCAAAGTGATGGAAAACTGCAGGAAATCTGAGCATCCTCCTCACTGACAGTTCTAGTGCAGAAAAGGGTGCAGAAAAAGGGAAGGAGGAAAGAGAAGGGGCAAATGAAAAAAAAACTGAGGCAAGAATGCAAAGGATATATAAAAGAAAAAAACATAACTAAAAAAGAAATGGAGAGCAATAAGGAAAAATAGTGCTTTCAAGAACAAAATAAAAACATCAGCAGCTGGGGGAATTCGCTACAATATGAACTTGCAGAATTGCAACTAAAGCAGCCACATTTCAGGAGGCCAMAGTCTCACACATTATCAAAAACACTCTGTGTGTTAACTCACACTCAGACACTGCAATACACATGCACTGATAGTGCAACTCACTCTAACTGGGCACAGACTCATGCAATTCTGCCCATTGCATGATGAAAATGCATAGAAAATACATATTCAAGATCAAAAGTTCTATTTCAGTAGATGTCAAAGGTCTGTACTAGGAAGCTGAGAGGAAGTCCCAATAGTTTCACATGATTAAACAGTCAGACAACAAGGAGCAGAAGTGCATCACACAAACAGTGCTGCACAAAACATTGTGATTTCCTTTTGCTCAATACCCAGACCAGATCTGGGAACTTGGATCCTCACCATATTCACWAGCAGGCAACAAGGAGACAGCTGCAAGTTTCCACTTGCATGCTCTGCTCCAGTGCTCTGATTGTTGATGAAAAGAAATACTTACCATGCTAATCATATCCAAACTCAGGGGAACATCGTGTGAGAGTTGTTTAACTGCTTTGTCACCTTCAACTTCTGAGTAAAAGACCTTGGGAAGAAGATATAGTCAAATCAGTGAAAGCAATAACTCAGTGTTTGAGAGTGACTTACAAATGAGCGCACCAGTGCAGGTCTCACAATGAAGACAGCATTTGAGCCCAGGATCCCCTACCTTTTCAAATGCAGGAAAAGCTGCATTCCTTATAATAGATTAATATTCCTTACATATTTGCTAGCAGTTGTCCGTGTGATCAAAGGACACCATCACACAGCGTATGCACTTACCTAATGTGAAACAGGGTCGTAGTGTTTGTAGTTCAGACTGAGCTGACAATTTTAGTAGTGCATTATCTGTCTGTGGTCAGCATGGACAGCTGAGGAGCTGTGGGACCAGACTGCACAACTAAGACACATTTTACTTCATACTTCTTAAAATCATTGCATGATTATGACATTATAATAATTGCTCTATCATAAAATGTCCCTCAGTGTCTGTTACTGTTCACTGGGGAGTAATGAGACAGAGAACCTTTCCTGTGCACAGGGACCCTGAGATGTCAGAAGGTCCAGAAACCACAGTGAAGACAGTCTGGGTACACAGTATTGTTTGGGTGCAGCACTATTGATGCTGCTTGTCACTGGTTTTATTACCACGCCACACACCAGCTCAGGGCATAAAAAAAAAAAAAAGTGGAGATGCTTGATCTGCACGCATGAAGAGTGAAAACTTTATTTATTCGGCCACTTACTCATTGCAACTTTATTTTCACACAGAGGGACGGACCCAGCTACACGCAGAGCCCACCTGAGGCAGGTCCTGGCCACAGCAAGTGCTTTTTGGTGTCACAGACTACTGTGTTCTAGTTCATRGCACTTTCATGACAATAAAATCAGCCCTGCAGCTGGGCTGCACAGGTGTCTTTCACAAGACCATGGGATAAAGGAGCATGTGTACCAGAAACATCTGTTGCAGGGAATTTTCTTAATTTTTTAGTATACATTATTAATAAGGTACACAGTAGTATTCTGCTCTCCACCTTTTTATATAAAACTGAATTTTGGGTATTTTCTTCCTGAAAATCCCAATAAAAATGACAAAAAAAATGCCAATAAAAACAACTGGTATTTGTGTTTTCTTGTTGAAGGCGAAAGCAACACATTCTTGTCAACACTCCACGTCTTTGGTGTTAATTTCCCACTGACTAACTTCCATTTTGGGACTGAGTTTCATTGCCATGGAATACCTATTACAGCAAAGCCTAACAAAAATGAATGAAAGGCATGTTAGTGCTCATTGYTTTTCTTCTTGCACACTAGAACACAGTTCCCAGTTTAGCCTAGTCATTCTGTTTTGCCCTATAGGCAGAAAGTAAAATGGCAGAGGCTTGATGGGCGTCAGGGACTTCCCTATAAAATTGCAGAGTACAACAAGAAAATCATTCAGCTTCTTTAAMAGAAACTGACTTCTGAGGTAGTGGGGAATAAAACAACAACCCTTGTGATATTTAAGGCTGCAGGTGGGTTCCCAGGGAYTCCATGTAGTACGGTGCCTTATCCAGGAGAAGACTCCTTGAAACACTCTTTCCCTTGTACCACCTGTCAGCCTGGGAAGTTTTAGAGGCTTAGCCTGAAAACATACACCCACTAAAGCAATCCTCAGGCTGGAAGTACAAGTCAAAGGTTCTGCATGGACCTTCACTTGCACAGCGTAATATTGACTTGCTCTGCTCTACTGTTTTATCAGCTGCAGAGAACACTGAGAGCCTTGCAGGAAAACCACAACAGAAAAGCAATCTATATCCACTGCAGGCCCTTGGCATCCAACCCAAATTCCCATCATAGCTTGTTTCTAAAACATGAACTTCTTGTTTTTTAAGGTTGCAGCTCAATCTACTCAAGTCCACTGTCCTCTGGCCACTCTCTGGGCAGTGGCACTGTTTGTTAGGGAAGGGACTGTCCCTCTGGCCTCAGTTTGTGCAGTCTGAGGCCATGCAGCAGCACAGAGCATCACTTACTGTGTATCCTGTGATGGTGCTCGCATGCTGCTTTGGCATCTTCCATTGCACGCTGAACGCAGTGCAGTTCAGTGAATCCAGCAGAATGTCCAGAGGAGGCCCCAGCCTATCTGCTAAAAACAAAATGGCATTGTATAAGGAGCCATAGAACAAAAACCCTCTCCTCCGCTACCTGGCAGGTTTGGCTTTGAAGAACAGGCCTGTGCTGCCTTCATCCCAAAGCATGGGTCAAACATGGACCACTACTTAGATTTAACTTGGGCGCCCCTTGTCCCTCTCCAATTTTAAATTCCAAATTAGCAGTGGAATACCAGGAGAGAGGAAGAAAAGGGCAACATCTCCTCAGTGGACAAGCTGTTGCTCAGCTCAGGAGCACCCAGTGTTGCAAGCAATGCCCCTGAGCAGCCCACAGGCTTTTAAATGTGCTCCTGAAACACTGGATATCATGCAGCACTCAAAGACAGGGACACTCACACATCAATATTGCTTGTACAGTCTGTGGCACAGATTCAGACTATGGGGAAGGTCTCCCAGGAATGTTCTGCAGGACAGCACAGCTCGCACACCACGTCTRTCAGTCAGTATGGGTATCTTTGGGGAAGGAAAGGAGTTCACCCATGTGGATGAGAGCCAAACCATGCCATGTTCCCCGATCCCTCACCCATTTTCTTCATTAGCACAGACAGTCCCATGGATTCCTGCATGTGTCCAGGGGGTCTGGGCACAGATCCCTCACCCATTTTCTTCATTAGCACAGACAGTCCCATGTTCCCCCTGTGTCCAGGGGGTCTGGGCACAGCTTGTGCCACCTCCTGTGCTCACCTCCTGCCCTGCACCAGCAGCAGCCAGAACCATRCACCTCCTGCTACCTAAAGGAGCAGCAGGGACGGCAGCCAGGGCTGGGCTATCAGTGCCCRCTTGAGAAGCATTTCACATTCAGAAAACACCTTTCCAATCTCCACAACACCCAGTGAGGTGGATTAGCATTACASCTGCATTAGAGTAATGAAGAAAGAATACCCCCTAAGCATTCATTCCTAACATATTCATAACATCCTTGTGTTACTTCCTGGGGAAGCTCTAGGAGACAAGTTTGCTGGGAGGCATAGTTGCTGAAAYAACAAAGTTTAGCCAGCAATGACAAATAGTCATGCAAGGCAGGCTTCAAATTCATATTCAGAATGCACTATAGGTCAATACCATTATTTACTGAAAGTATTTGGTGAAKAATTTGAAACAACAAATAAATTTGAACAAAATGCAATCCATTTGCAGACTATCTGCAAACAGAGAGGCAACATCTGTTTAATAAGGAGCCACATAATGAATTATTCACTCAGCCCTAGAAAACACTACTATCTCCAGGTTGCAGATGATGAAAGAGACACAGAGAGCCAAACAGTGACCTCAGTTACACTGGCCTATAAATTGTCACTGTGGAGTAAATACAAAGCCCTGGCTTAAGCCAGGGAAAACAAGAGCAAGGAGCCAGAGAGGCCTATATTTCTATCCTCCTTGTTTATTTCTCCCTAGAAGCGAGGGAATTCCCMTAACACAGCAGGGACATGGCTGGATACATGCTTGGGAACCAGGTGTAAGCTTCATCAGCCCAAGCACTGTCTTTGCAACCAGCCTTAGGTGATGGCCAGTGCTCCCCACAGCACGGCTGCATCCTGCCCTCGCTGTGACAGAGCCACAAAACAAGCAAGCATGTGATACTCACCATGATGGGGCTCTGCTGCCCCATGCCCAAACCAGGAGCCAAGAGGAAAAGGAAAGCCAGGGTCAGCTCTGACCCATGCACAGTTATTTCCTGGGGAGGGTAGAGGGCAAGGCAGAGAAGAGTGTCTCATGCAGTGTGACAGTCCCACTGTCCTCTGCTGTCACCACTCCTGGCCTGACAGCTCAGTGAAGAGCATYTGGGGATTCAGAGTCACTTCTGCTTGTCAGGGTCTCAATTTCACAAAATCTGGCAGAGAGTAAAAATGTCCTTTTCTGGATTGAACTTGCCCTTCGCAGCCATGGCAAAGTGACAGCAGGGTCTGACACAAGCAGTGTTTATGGCACTGAGCTGCAGGAGACGTCATGGCTTGGGAACARCCGTATTAAAGGGATTGTCAGCTGATCACAACTGCTGCAACACGTGTCACTGCTCTACCAACAAACCATTTTCAGATAAACGTGAGCTTAATTCATCTTGTGTGATTTTATGGAGCACCATGAATTAGGCACACTAAAAACAGATACTGAAGATGGTCTGAACATTTATGCCTTTATGTCATATTTAGACTATTAAAAATAATGAAGAGTTTTCAAGGGTAAAACTCTAGGGGTATTTGTAGTTTCTCCTACAGTCAAGGTCAGAAACACCTCTTCTCAAAAGTCAGCGTGAAATCTCTGTTAATCTGCTGCAAAACCACAACAGAGCCCACTCCCCTGGGCAGCCTGGGGACTGGGAATCTGCAGGCAAGGGACGTGAGACACTTCCACAACTCTGAACATGCTCCAAAGATCTGCCTCAGTGATGGTCCCCCTGGCAATGTCCTCTGCAGCTGGGCCCAAGTGAATATCTAAGGAGGCATGGAGACCTGCTCTGATCATAAAGAACAACGAGCTAATTTATATAAAAAATAAAATTAAACACACTTTGTACAAGCACAGTCATTCTCCTTTCTGGCTCATCAGGCACAGAAAGTCTGATATTRTCCAAAATGCTTTTATGGTAATGGAAGCAATGACTGCAATGCCATGTAGAGAAGCCATTAATCAAGGGGAAGCACTCTCACACATATTGTGACTGTAGATTGTGAAAGTATACCATGCACAAGAAGTTAATGAGGATTTAGCTGTAGATAAACAATGTTGAGCTGACAGTGTTGTGTTTACTTTTCTGCTTACAGCTACTTTCCTTCTCRTTTCTACATGTCTTTGGCTCTCTATTTCTAAAAATATGCAAAAAATACCAAACCAGTAAAGAAGTCACCAAACAAGCTCTCCAAGTGAGCTGAAGAATACATAAGCACTTTCCCTGAGACAGAGTAAATTTTATCTGAGATGGAGTTAAATTTGCCATTTCAAGAAAATTGCCATTGTTTAAGTTTTTGCTCACAAAAGCAACTCAAAAATTAATAAAAATGCTTATACCATCAATACAAGCGTCACTTCCTTTGTGGTTCTCACTGCTACGTACAACAGCCTCTGCCCATATGTTAAACACCCATGGGCTACCATCAGAGTAGCCACAGGCCAAGGGTGTGCTCAGACCTGGGCCAGTCAATGGTGTCATTCTTTACTGTAGAGACTCCTTACTCAAGAAATGAAATTCTTTACTGTGAGGGTGGTGAGCCACAGTCACAGGTGGCCCAGAGAGGCTGCGGATGCCCCAACCTTGGCCATGCTCATGAATAAGGCCTTGAGCAACCCAGCCAAGTGGGAGGTGTTCCTATGGCAAGAGGATTGGGATTGGGATTGGGATTGGGATTGGGATTGGGATTGGGATTGGGATTGGGATTGGGATTGGATGGCCTTTAAGGTCCCTCCCACCCCCTCCACAGTGTACCATCCCATGATTCTATACAGCAATGCCTCTGGATGCTCCTTGCCATCACGGAATCCACCAGCAAAACGTGCCATCTCCATTTCTGCCCTTGTGATTTCGTGCAGTTACCTTGGGCAYGCAACAGAAACACTTCAATTAATCCACTCTTGCTCCAGGCCAACCATGCTGGCTTGTGCAGGACTCAGAAACAGCCACTTCAGCCTGGTCTTTTCCTTCAGCTACTGCAAAAAAAATTGCTTATGCAGACACAGTTCTTCCTTCCCTCCTTCCTTCTAGCCATGGACTAACACGAAAATCTTACTACAGTGATGAACAGTTATGAGAAAAAAACTAAACTTCAAATTAAATATTCTTCTAGTGTTCACGAGTTTCACAATTGAAGCACTTCGATGAATTGGATGAAGCTCATGACCGCTAGTATATACTCGTAGTATTACTATTGTAAAACAAATTTCAAAACTGAGTCAAATTTTAAATTGGATTAAAATAATAGTGTTTGAAAACAGTTTTTTAAAATCTAAAATACTGAAGAATAGAATATCCAAAGGGATTTGTGCTAGAAATTTTTCTTTTAAAATTTTAATTATATTTTTAATTTAATGATATCTTTTCTTTTTAGATGTTTTTGCTGTATCAAGGCATGCAGGTGGTCACAGGCACTTACAAAACCTTAAATAATATACAAATAATTCACTGATAAAATCTGCATGTAATAATACAGTAACACATTTAAGAGAAAACAGATAGTTAATTTCATCTTTACTAGTTGGTAGTTTCGAAAATCAAAATCTTTATACTATATTTTCTGTACTACTCTTAATGAGATGGCATAAGCCAATGAAAGGAAACAAGTATTTCACTATTTCACTTTTAAATCTCTGTGAGTAACAGCTATGAGGTGCTGACTGAAGGGCTCCTTATTTTCCAGGTTGATRTGTCTCCCATTTGTGTCCCATGAAAGAGAAATTCATTGATGAAATGCTGGCTGTCGCTATTAACATGTCACAATGTGACRAAATAGGAATAGAAAAGTTCAAGAAAAACAATTCAAACTAACCCTGAACCAAAGTTTTCAGAAAAAAACACTTTCCAGAAATACTTCTGAATTTCTTCTCTTTGAAATATTATTTGTGTTCACCAATTAATAAAAAAAACCYCTGAATTTTATTAAAACAGCATTTTATCATGGTAACAGCTGTTTTTGAGTTAAGAAAAAACCTTTTCCACTCCTAGAGATGAAACAAAGTCTAGTACAGCCCACAATCACTCTCTCACTAAAATATCAGTGGAATTTTTATTTAGAAAACAATAAATTGTGATAAGGTCTTTGGCCTCCCTTATTTTACAGACAGAAAGTTATGCAAACACGACAGCGGAAGGAAGACAGCATGACAAACTGAAAAGGAAATTCTAAATGAAAAAAAATGTGCCATCTTTAAATTTCTTTGAAGCCTTTTCCAGCTCCCACTGCCAGCAGCAGTACGTAAGAGAGCGAGAATCTTGCAGCCACAGCTACAAAGGACATGGACTTGAAACTGGAAAATCTCAGCCAGGATGTCCTGGTTCTGCAGCCGGAGCAGCAACATCCAGACAAAAAAACTAACTAACTAAC
>NW_026623273.1:1631213-1652476 GCF_030028575.1 Malurus melanocephalus | reverse complement strand
AAAACCAAAAAAACCCCAAACTTAATACTCATTTCTCTGAATCAGTCGCCTACCACTGCATCAGACCCTGACAAAAGGAAATCCTCTGGGTCATCTGGATGCTGCCACACTGAGCAGGTAACAGAGTCCTATAGAGGCATTGTGGTTTTTGATCCAAACCTCTGGAGCACAAATCTTTGGAGACTAACCTGACCTCCATTAATCCTTTAAAAATACTGCTAAAGAAACAACAATGAAAATAATCCCCCAACATTTTAATGAATAACAGGCTTGGACTCATGTGATGTTTTTCTGATGCATATATAGCATCTGTTATCTGCCCCAGGGACATCTGAGGTGACGGTCACTGGGGTTTTAGAGCCCAAGGAAGGAATGAAGGAGGCAAAGCTCAGAACTTAAGCTACAGGGCAACACCGTGAATCCCATTAAGAAGGAGCAGGCACAGTCGCTGGTGACTTTGTCGTGGCTTTTCCTGCTTTACCTTGGCCCTGCAGATCACTGAACAGAAAGGCAGCAATGGGAAGCCCCAGTTCTCTCCTTACACTTCTTCCTGGAGCAAGGCTTTGCTCCTGGAAGGCTCCAGCTTCAGGAAAGGGAAGGAGAGAGGAGGAGAGCTCTGCACAGTACAACAGTGACTTCCAGGAGTGAAAACGAAATTATTTTTTAAAAAAGTAGTAATTCCTTTTAAAAAAATGGAGATAGATAGATAGATAGATAGATAGATAGATAGATAGATAGATAGATGATAGATAGATAGATAGATAGATGATAGATAGATAGATAGATAGATAGATAGATAGATAGATAGATAGATGATAGATAGATAGATAGATAGATAGATAGATAGATAGATAGATAGATAGATAGATAGATAGATAAAAACTTCTAGCTGTGGATGATTATGCCCCAGACTCACTTTTGGAGAATTCCTGGTGCTGAAAGTTATAAAAAGCAGGGAACCTCATATCTCTGAGCAAAGGTCTAATTTGTATCTGTCTTGTCCCAGTCAAGGAGCACGTGGGGCAATCTCTAGTCAGCGCTTGTAAACTTGTATTTTTAATAATTACCGCTCAGAGGCCAGTTTGATTCACACRAGGGCATACACTGCACCTGGATAACCTGGTGAAATTTTTCACCTAATGGAAGTACTTTCCACTTCTACAGTAAATGGAGTGTAGATGCCTTTTAAAGCCCCCACTGAGACACTCCACTTGGAAAACCTCCAGTGCATTTCTGGCAGTCTGAGTCAAAACCTATCACTCACTCCCCTAAAACCCAGGCTTGTGCTTTGCCCACTGAAGCCCCAGTGCTGGGTCATGGCTGACTAACTCCTGACATCTCTGCAGCACCTTGGCCTGGCAGAGGAAACTGGTAGCCACGTTCCTATTCCTGGAGAAACTCACCTCTCCCTACTCCAGCCTTGTCCCTGTGGATGTGTCAGTGACTGCCAGGCTGCAGCCAGCCCTGCCTGCCACCAGCACCCTCCCTGCCCTGTCATGGCCTGCCTTCTCATCAGCTGCTTCAACAGTTTTCAAACAACTCTGAAAAAAATGTGTCTCAGAGATTAAGTGCCAGAAGGCAGCTGAAATCAAGCAACAATGTGTCACCATGCCTGTGTACTAGACTTTAATAGTCAGTGAGAAAGGCTGCTTAAGAGCCAGCATGCCAGCAGCGTATCCAGGCATCCCCTCCAGCCTTGTSTTCATTCATGGTTTCTTACACTGGGACTACACTGGGAACATCCATCACATGAAAACCCACCCAGCCTGGTGGGCAGCATTGAGCAGCAGCTTTCCAGCCTGGTGGGGTGGCACAGAGAGCTGCAGGAGGGACTCTGCACACAAGGGAAACGGTGCCATTTCAGTGTAGTTTCACCCTACCACGGAGCAAAGGCAGCTGCACACCGCCAATGGCAAGAGAGAGGTCTCACACTTTCCACTCTGCCACCACCCCACTTGCTCCAGGCATTTCTCCACTCATTCCTATCCCAGGGCTTCTCCTCCCCCCTTTTTGCCTTAATTTGAATCATCTAATAAAATTCACGACATTTCCACCAGAAAAAAAAAAAAAAGGCTGTTCTCTTTTCTCTCGTGGGTTATACATCTAGGAATTGTGCTAGGAAACACAAACACGGGAGAGGCTTCACAAACAGCTGTGCTCCAAAACCAGGGGAGGCAGAAACAGGAAAACACTAACAAAGTTGATCACACAGTGCTAATTCTCATTACTGAGTCTTAGGCTATTGGTGGGGAAAAGAAACTCTGCTAAGCAGGTTATTACTGCTCTGAAACAAAATGATAAAAACAGAGAAAAGTCATCCTGCTGCATTTTCTGAGCTTTTATAACATGGGTACAATMCAAAAGAGAACCACATCTGAAAAACTTTGTATTTATTATCAGAAAATACAGTTCCATTATACATATATATATTTATAAAAGTTAAAAGGCCATTTAAACTCTAAAAATGCCAAATAACACAAAAATTTCTTTTCCCATCAATGAATATGACTTATTTTTCTGGTGTTTGCTACCCAAATCTTATCATCTCAATGGGACACWTGGCAGAATTGTTCATGATATTTGAAAAACGTTCTCTTTGATGTCCCTTAATCTGTTTGTTTTTTCTACTACACATTTTTCTCTTGCTGAAACAGAGAACAAACAGCTCTTGCAGAAATGTCTTACTTAGTGCAAGAAAAAAATTCAAGGGGAGCTTCCCAAAAAGTGTCAGATGGAAAAAAATTACAATCAGACAATCACACATGCACTGCATACACACATGAAAAAAGATTAAAGCACAAAGAGGACAAAGCTGACAATGTGACAGGCAACAAATGTGCAGGGGGAGGACATGRCATGCAGCATTTGGGTTCCCAAAATCCCTCCAAGTCCCCAGTGATTGTTTTGAAGCTCATTATTTGTGGACACAAACGGTCTGGTCACACCCCACAAAGTATCACAAAAATCAGCGTGTGGGTTGGTTATCCCTGAGGTTCTGGCACTGGCCTCACACAGCTACACAACACAAAGGGTGGCAACCTCCCATTAAACACTTTTGTACTGRTCACATGCCAGTAAATGCTCATTTCTCTATAGAAAGCAGAGCAGTTGGTCCAGTTGGTGTTTTCAATCCATGATGGGTGGAGAACAGCTCAAAGGAGGCTAAACCTGAGAGCTGAAACAGGTATTTCCAGGACATCCTTGTGTCACTCTGCAAAATCACAGAGGAAGTGAGCTGAAAGGCACCTCTGGAGATCACCTAGACAAAAATCCCTGCTCAGAGCAGGCTCAGCTGCACCAGGCTGCATGAAACTTTGCCTAAAGGGTTTGAATAGGTCTAAGGACAGAGACTCCACAACACTTCAGTCTAAATTCTCAGTCACCCTCACAGAAATAATAGTATTTTCTTATGTTCCCTTTAACAGTCCTGCTTTCCCTTTGTGCCCATTGCCCCCTGCCCTGTCACTGTGCACCACTGAGAAAAGCCTGGCTCCATSTCCATTACTCCATCATTTATACACATTGGCATGGTTCCCAAAAGTGTTTTACTTCCAAAGCTTAACTGTTCCTCTTAGCCTGTTACCTTTTATTCATTTTGTGACCCTTTGCTGTACTCATTCCAGTGTGTCCATGTGTGTCCTCTGTTTTACTGGGCAGCCCAGAGCTGGACCCAGTGCTGCAGGTGTGACCCACCACCAGTGCTCTGTAGACAGGAAGGATCACCTCCCTCGACCTTCAGGAAACACTCCTCCTAAAGAAGTCTGGGATGCTGAAAGTGCACATCCATTAGGGCTGCCGCTGCACAGTGACCCTAACTTGCTCAATTGCAGCCGTGATTTYATTGAGGGCTGCTGAAGGCCGGGTCATGGAGAAAATCCGGCATCTTCTCAAGGAGCAGGAAATTCTTCCCYGACTCAGTTCCTCCATAAGAAATGGGAAAATTTCAATACCTTCTGCAGTCAGCAAGTCTCTCCATTCACCAGCACTATCAGTTAAAACAGAGGAAATTCTTTGTGTCTGCTGAAGTGACTGAAATAGCTGTGGTTTTTAAACCTGAATCCCTGCACTGATTTATTGTGGGGCATGTCCTGTATATTCAAAGAACCACTAACAAGCAGCAGGATGTGAGAGCTGAGAGACTGACAGGGAAGGACAAAACCCTCTTTGGTGCAAGAGACAATGAGACATGGAAATATATTACAGCATAAAGAACAAATACATGAGGAAAAAAACAGCTCAGGACACAGGCACAGCTATGGTGTCCACACAGCTAGTATCCAATGCTCCCTAATCCTCTCACAGCCTTCCCTGCTCCACTGTCTTCTGCAGCCTGTAGAGCCCAACCCTTCATTCCAAACATCTACTGGGGCTACCTCATGCCAGCCATGTCCTTTACTTGGCATCAGCTGGTTTGAACAGCTTGTTTTTCCCCTTTAAACCCATTTTACGTGCTGTGCTGTTCTCTGTCCAGAAATCCCTGAAAGAATTACCTATATTCTGCATGTTTCTTCGTCCRTGTAATGATCCTATGGCTCCACAGGGATAAATGGCTGGAAGGGCCCCATCTCACCCTACTGAGTGAGTCCTTTGGCAYACACACGGACAGAGAAACTGTTCTTGGCTGCAAAGTTCAACTCTGCCATTGTGATTGAGCAATTAGGATGGGAACATTAACAACCTGCTCATCACAGGTTCACATGGGAATGAGAATATCATGGAATGGGAATAGGAACTAAAAATGCCAGCAGGACACCAACCTCCATGCATGGCTGGAGCATCAGCTGCAATGCCAACATCTCTGTAAACAGTCATCTTCATAAAATGCTGCTTACTTTTGGAAACATGTTACCTTCTCTGTAATTGTCTAGAAAGCAGGATATGAAAGAGACCTCACATTTCAGTTCCAAGGATCAGATTCTGGCTTCTGCAATCTCTAATTAAACCACAAAAATTTTGGTCCTAGACACGTACTTTCCATCATTTGCAGTTTGACAGGTTTTGCTCATGGTTTGGCTTCTTTTTTCCTAAAATGATATTCTAGTTGAAATTTTTCATGCATAAAAGCAATTAAACTTGAGTGAAATACTGTATAATTTTTGCCCTTAGGATTTTTTTATCAGAAGATTTCTGAGCCCAGCAACACAAAGCCTGTCTTGATTTWAAACTTTGTATGTGCAACAATACCTCTGGCACAGCAGAAGGATCAAAATTATTTCTGTATTTGAAAGAAGCATGATCAACATTCACAGGATGCTCATTTCCCCTCGTTTTAGAAAGACAATTTGAATTGCAAGTTCCAAATGTATATAGGTATTGATATTTTCCTATACCATCATTTTCATCAATACCAGCAATTTTCAACTACTTTTAAAATTGAGAGAGGTGTGAAGAATAATCTGGCTTGGGATTCTCCCAGCTTCAGAGATCTTTCTGTGTGAGTTACACTGCACTGACTGGCCTCTAAGGACATGGGGAAACTCAGAAYCACACAGTGTCCACTTCTCAGAAGAACTGCCCTTGACACAGGGCTATCTGCACTGTTGTATAGAAAGTGTTTATTAGCTGTAAGGTTAACATATATAACGGGAAAGAAGAGGAAAGAAATGGAAGAACTGGCATGAACCTGATGTATTTCACATTATACACCTCTCATCTGCAGAGTTTTATGGATCATCACACAGCGTATCATTATCTRGGTTTGAGTTAGGCACCTGGTTGTGCTGCAGCTTTCCCACTAAGCCTCCAATTTTCAGTGGCTTATGCCCTCCTGAAGCTGTTACATTCAGCTGTTCTTGTTCTCAGCTCAATGGCTCTGAAAAGTCTGAAAAAAATAATGTTATCTTTTGCTGTGGTTTGGATGGTCATGTTATACGAAATAACTAATTTGGGTTTTATGTGTAAGCATCTTCACTAAAAATAAAAAATTACAGGGATAAAATCTTGCCTAGCCTTACCCAAAAGTAYTTCCTTTCAGTTGGAATTCGTTATGAAGAGCATGTTTGGGGATCTGTTTGGTTTGTGGGATTTTAGATAGATCATTTGTTTGCACAGAAATCAATTAGGAAATTTTATTCATGATCACACAGCTAACATAATCTCCTGTGTGTCTGTGATTGAGAAAGTCTTACATTATGTGATCATAGACCACCACTGCACTTTCACTGATAAATATGGGACTCAATGTTCCACTCAGTAATGAAATAATAAACTCTGCAAATACCTATTCATGCCTATTGTCTTAGATTACAGGTATTTTTAATAGCCTTTAATGACTTTTAATATAAGAAACTTTCTATAAGCATTTTAGAGTTTCATTCCCTCATGGTGGAAAACTTGTGAAAAGGTCCTATCAATGCTGTCTTGAGGACATGAGGCAACGTTTATTACTTTTAGAAATTAATATTATTTTCAATAAGACCACATTAAAGGACCATAAAGAGAAACATGCAAAAATTTGAGAGCAAATATAAGCGTGATTGGAGTAGTTACAAACTTCCAAGTATACTCTCAGCTAATCAATCAATGAGGGGTACTGAGAAGAACTCATGCCCTGAAATTTTTTGTTTAAAACAARGTACTATTCTGCTCCTCAGGATGTCTTTTGGGTGACTGACATTCAGAATCCCKGCCATTAGGTTCAAGGTGAGGGTGATTGTTGGATGTACACATCACACAATGCTGAGTCCTGTCTAGTCCAGTGTCCAGAAAAAGACAGCTTTTTCTTCAAGGCACACTAGAAGACACTGAGAAAATCACTTACATATTATCACTCAGTCAAAGCCTAGTAGCATTCAGTAAAATTGGGGTACAGCTGTGATGAGCACCCTACAGGGGTCTTATTGCTGTGTAAAGTGGCATGGTTGGAAAAGGCTAAAAGCATAAAACTGCTCTAATTCCATTTTTAAAAATGGAAATCTGGCCTGTGAAGGACTGGCAAAGCATCAAAGACAGTCTGTGATGCCTCAGGACAAAGATTTCCCAAGGATCATTCTAGTGCCCTAACTCCAAAACAATCCCTCCTCTCTGAAGCATCACTGTGAACCCCAGTATGTGGTATAGGTATAATTCCATCAATATTTAAAATGCCTTGGCTAATTTTACCTTTATGAACACTGGTGGAAGTCTGAATAGTCATTTCAGATATTGGCACTGGGAAAACTGTGCCCAAGAAAAACATTTACAGAAAGTTTCCTTGTACAGAGGAAGATAGAAATATAATGGTGGAAAGGGCACGAGACATTTTGCTGTGAGTCTGACTAAAGCCAGAAGTCATAATTCAGARTGAGTAACAGTGACATACAAAGTAATATGCTCAAAGTAATTCACCGCATTCCCTTTGCTGCCCTGGAGAGTATTATCAGAATGCTCAAATCTGCATGAGGTGGTGATGTGATTGATCAACTCACAGGATTTACCAGACTAAGCGCCCCAGAGGTACAAGAGCAAGTCCAGTCAAAATGAGAATGTCATAAAGTGCTGTGATGCAACTTACACCTGAATGTGACAAACAACAAATACATATATAATTATTGATTTTATTGGTGCTGAGGACACCAGAAACTTTTGAAACTAAAAGAGAATGATACTAATGTTCCCCGAAATAAATTATTCACATCTTCTTTATTAGATCTAGCTCACAGATATGCACTGTCTCTGACAGCTCTACATCCCTCATGTTAGGAATCATTTGGCTTCAGTCATTCCTCTTCCTAGACACTTCACATTCAGCCGCAAATCAACCTTACCCTTGCACGCCTTACATGTGGGATTTATTATGACAGTGAATAMGAAATCATCCTGTTGTTGTTCCAAAAAATTCTAATATTTAAAAACTCAAATAAGCATCTTCTTTCCCAAAGTCTGCTGCATTTTTCATATCTGTAGACCTGATTTCAAGGCAATTTGACCTGTTTTGATACATAAAAACAGCTAGACTTTCAGAACAGCTAGACTTTCAGAAGTGTTCCATATCTAGCAGCTCTTATTATAGTCAGATTTTTAAAGAATTCAAGTGTCCCACTGCCAAAGCCTTTGGAAAAAAAAAGTCATTCACTATAGTGCTGACCAAGGATCTGTACTCTTTTGAAATCTGGCCCTGATATTGAGTGCTACCCTCTTGTAAAGTCTTCAAAATTTAACTGACTCCTCCAGCATTTACACAGAAAGCCGGTGATGTCTTCTGCTATGGACATCTGGGAAAGAGATACAAGCCAAATTCTTTATTTCTATTAGCTGGCAAGCATAATATATTTACAAAAGGAGAAGCATTCCTAGGCATCAGATATGATTATTTTTGTTCTCCATGCAGACCAACTTACATGTTTTATTATTCTACAGGGTGTTGGAATTTTACAGTCTGTTACTGAAGAAGTATCAGTGCAATATAGTGCAACAGCTTTATGCCATGAACATCCACAGGACTGGTCAGCTCTTTCCCCTAAAATTCTCTAAAATCMTACAGCCATTAAAATTAAATATTGTGTTTATATTAGTAGCAGTGTCACACACTGGGAGCTAGTTTTAGACTCCCTAATCTACAAACAGTTGAAACTTGAAACAGAGGTGGTGAAAACCTGTGTCTTTCCAGAAGGCAAAAGCAGGAAGACAATGTGAAAGAAGCAGTRTGAGTGCCAGCTTCTGGGAATACAAGATATAGAGAATCCCAGGCTAATCTGTTCCCAGCTATACTGTTCACCACACGGTGTCTAAGGATTTGTTTTAAGCCCTTCCCGAAGAGTCTGTCATCCCGTTTCCTTGTCTCCAGAAAACGTATTATGTAACTGTAAATAAATGTTCAAATGAGTTTAGCAGTCATCGGGWTGTTTTGTACTTGAGTACAACAGCCTTTTCCCCTGAAGATTAATTTAAGAAGTTGAATTTGTGGCCTTTTTACTATATATTTTTAACTTCACAGATTTCTCACTTTGCTGCTTTCTTGGGATTACAAAACTTATCTTTGTAAGCCAAATTCTGAACTGAAACTTGGGGAAAACAGAGATGCATTTTATTATCTTCTTTTACTATCTTCTTTTGACCCACAGGACCTCCAAGTCAGCTTCTGTTACAGAAGATGAACTGGTTTTATGACCTCTCTCAATATAACCTTTTGCTTTCACCTCAGTTACAATTCCTGTACAAGCCACACTTCTGTTAATGTTTAAAGGGCAAAGTGAAAGAAAAGAAAATCCTGAAGAACTTTTTATTGTCTTATCTCTTCTTTACTCACTGAATGCGTGAGTATTTTGGATGTGTGAGTAAATGATAGTTCTTTTCTATTCTTTACCACCCAGCATCTGATAGGGCAGAGATGTTCCAGCTACCTGGAACTACACCTGTTTTCAGAGTCTTGAGAGAAATGTTTCACAGTAAGGACCCAGTCATGGGATTCTCAGAAGCCCTCAATTCCAACAGCCCCTGGCAAAATTCAGATGGGATTTAAACCATATATATACTGCTGCACACAAGCTGTCTGGGGATTTCCCTCTCCAAATCTTGCTACAAGTGGATTTTCAAATTTTTGCAGAGATTTTGAAAAAAATTTGCCCAATAAAACTCATTAGTTCTTAATACAGCAAAAGAAGCAATAAATTAATAATTGAATCAGTGAACCCAAAGCATGTTAAAAAAAAAACAACAAACCAAACATAAAACGTGTGCTAACAAAAGTAAGGTAAACATAATGTTACCATATTAATTAATTTCCTTCACAACAATGCAATTAGTTTCCAATCTTTAAACTGTTTTAATTTAATGCACAGAAATACACTTTTCTCAGGTCTGCCATTATGCTGTGACTGGGGGAAACAAGTACACCAGTATGTTACAAACMAGGAATATTTTAAAATATTTACACATTTCCCTCCCCATCTTCACATATCCAGTACTTTTAATGCAAGCCACTAATCATCTCATTCACAGCGACTGTCTGCCTAATTTCCTCAAGTACTTAATGGTGGCTATTATGACAACCAAGGATCATGGGACTAGATCCCTAGGAGACAAGGTCAGACCAGTAAAATTAGCCATCTGTCCAGTAAGGGTTTTAAGCTCAGGCTGTATCTAAGTATTAAGTTTCCAACTGTACAGGCATTTGTTTTCCTCTCACATAAGCAAGAGAAGGCACAACAGTGATTCTAAAAACCAGCAATAAAAATCTTTCAATGCTGTGGGACAGATACAAAAAGGATCTACAAACACTTCGTGGGATGAGGCAGAACTTAACTAAACTTTTTGTATTTTAAATTGAACTGATCCCAGTGAACTCAGCGATAAAAGTCAGTGTTGGCCACAAAGACTCCAGGATAGTCCTAATGTTTGAGACAGTCTCAGGCATAATTATCTTCTCTTAGCGCTACAGTTTGTAAAGTATACAGAATGTCAAACTTCACCATGCACTGTGTCCCATCTCATTGTTTACATTTAACCTTACTGTTTCATACACTGCAGACTGTAAAAGGGCTGTAAAAGCTGCTCAGACTCAGGGYTTTAACTTTCAGCCTCTAAGGACCRTGCACGACCTCCTTGATCAGCGTGCAAACCTCCCGCCGACAGCCGTGGGAATTCTCCCGCAGGACATGAGCAGCGCTCAGCCAGGAGCAGGACCAGGAGGCACACCACATCATGCTTGGGTTCACAACAGCCACATTTTGGGGACAAAAGCATTGCTTCTCTTGTAATTTGTCTTTCATATTTACTACTCTATGCCTTATGTTACTCGCTGCCACACACACAAATGTCACAGCCATGGCATAGCCTCCCCGACAGGTCACCTCTGACTGGCTCAGAGGTTCACCTGGCTTCTAACTCTGCTCACGCAGCACCGCAGGTAACGGGATGCAGGGAGAGCCGGATAAAAGCTTTGCCAGTTTCTTCCAGTTGCTGCAGCCCGGTTCTGGTCTATAAGCCGAGCGCGCCCACCGGCACTGGGCATGAGACATCGGAGTAAACGGATCATACACCGATCCCTCAACTTCACTGCTCCCAGCGGCACACTCGCTGCCATTGCCTGGGCATCCTCTCCTCGCCGTGAGAGAAGGGCAGGGGCTCGCAGAGAAGGGCGAGGAGCGGCCGCWCCGCGCTCACTGATGGGGGCGCGGCTGCCCGACCTCCCGCACTGCCCCGCTGCCCACCCGGGGTCTGCCCGGCCCCCCGGCGCCTGTCCCCGGCCCGCGGCAGCCCCAGCACTAAAGGGACAAGGAACTTTGCCGGTGCAAGCGTGTCGCGGGGCGGGCACCCATCGTCTGGCGCTGCCGCCCGTCCTACCTTGCCGGCGGGGGATGTTCCTGCGCGGCGTGGCCGCGCACCCGATGCACGAAGTCAGCAGCAGCAGCAAGGCGAGGCAGCGGCGGTGACAGCCGCCCGGCACCTCCATGTGCGCCGTGTCCCCCAGCCGAGCAGGGAGCTGGGGCCGGTGGCCGCGGCCGAGGGGCGCCGCCGCGCGTCCCCTCCGGGCGGCAGCCGGGTGCGGAGCGGAGCGGGGCCGGCGCGGAGCGGAGCGGACAGTGGGGCTGGGACTCGAGCCGGGCAGGGACGGGGAGGGACGGAGGGAAGGGGGGAGGAGGCTGGGTCCGGCCCTTTGATGGGATTACGGCCGCCCGGCGCGGGGCACGGCTCGGCACCTCCCCCGCGGGGCGCCGCCGCCCCGGCTCTCCCGGCACAGCCCCGCTGCAGGGCAGGGGTCGCGGCGTCCCCTGCCGGGAGACCCCCGGGCCGGAGAGGTGTCCCCCTGCCCGCGGGGAGGGCGCTCAGGACCCACCGCCGGGTACCATAGGGCGGTGTGTCACCCCTTCCTCAGCGGGGACCACTGCCCGTCCTTTCTCTCCCCCCGCCCTCCGGGACCCCAACTCGGCTGCTGCCCTCCCCAGGGACCATCGGCATTTGACACGGGTTTCTTCCTCTTTTTTCCCCAAATGCTAGCCAAGTGCCGGGGCGAAGGCGAAGCTAGGAAGAGGATTTGGTGAGGAAATTGTAGCTGAATTAAGAGGATAAATTAAGTTTAATCCCCCCCAGATGGAGGCTGAGACCTACCCAGCCACTCAGACTAATATAGAAACCCCTGTGGAGATTAGAGGAGATGGGGAGGGCTGGGGGAAGAAGGCAAAGGGAAGCACTGGAGTCTGACGATCCTGCAAAAAGACCTGAGATAAACAAGAAATCCAAAGCATCCCTTCAGAGCAATACTGCGTTGGTGAGATGAAAGACCAAATCCATTTGTTTCAGTATCCCATCTTTGAAATTTAAAAGACAGAAGGAAGAAGAAACTTCATGTTAGCCGACGTGAGATTATCTGCCCTCTGCTCCAGGTCTCATCCTAAGCTTGGCTAGCTAGAGATCAGTATAAATCCTGAAACACCAGAGCTGTTATGTCTTGAGGGCTTGTGTGAGCTTTGGTTTGGAAATCAGCTTCATTTGTTTATTTTGCTGTTTACTTTGATAACTTTCAGTGGGTTTGATGTCCATATAAATTATGTATGTTTATACAGTCTCCTTGTGAATCTGTAAAAYTGATACTATGTTCATGAGTTCCCTGCTGTAATTTCATGACATGTGGAAGAAAACCAGGAAGAGATCAGAAGAAAAACTGTCTCTCTATTGAAACAGTGSTGATATAGGAAAATAAGGAAATCTTTACCCTTAAGGGTAAGAGAGGAGACAAGGATATGATGATGAAGTCCTTTTCGACAGAAGGTCATCGGAAGGGAGTTTGAGCCCTTATCCTGCAAMAGCACAGCAAGAGCCTCATGAAGAAGTTGGAGATGGGAATCAAAGTCCTCATAGCAGACAGTGGAGAGGACAGCCCTTGTCCCTTACCTCAGGGACAAGGAAAGGAGACAGAAGCCTGGTCTCCAAAAGGGCAGCATATAAATTTCACAGTGATCACTGCCAGGAGAGCATGCTCGAGGCTGCAAGAATTAAAGATGAGGAGTAGTTTTGTGAGCGTAATTGGGATGCCAGCGGTGTGTCTGTCTCACTCTTATCAGCCTGCCTTTGCAGAGACAGGAATTGTAGTATGTGTGGGAGAAGTGCAGGATTCGTGGCAGGAATTCCTGGCAGGGTCAGTAACTGTGGTGTGCAGTGAAACTGCAGTTCACAGGGCAGAGAATGAACTCCAGGCTCCATATTTACCCAAAAGGCACATGGACTTCTCACTCGTTGGAAAAAATGGCAGGCGGATCACAGCCAAGGGGGAAGAAAAGCAAAGCCTGTTCTTTATATACACTCCAAGTAATTGTACAGTGTGCTGTCATCAAATACATTACATTTCTGCTTTTCTTCCTTCTTGATCTCTTTCCTCCCTTCTTTCACTCCCCCATTTCTTTCCTCTGGCTTTCTTTTCTGGCAGTACTCATAATTACCACTGTAGTTTGTCTTCTTATATATGCCTATCTACCAAAAGTATTCTGTGATTAAGTTGTAGTCGGACATATTGAGGCCAAACTGACTGGAACACTAAAGTTGATACAGCTGAGTTTCAGGGAGTTTTAAGATTCAGACAGATTTTGTAATTTTAATTACAGTTTTGAGAGATTATCTCTGCAGCCATACAAGCTGGCAACTTGCCTTCCGCTGTGATGGAGMGAGATATTCAGTTCTGGATGTATGGAGAGGTGCTCTTCCTGAAAATCCYAGCGACAAAGCTAATCCACCACAAGCCTGGTGAATTCCCTCTACATAACAACAAGACTCCCAGTGGCTTTCTTACTGGTAAGATTTTTACACTGGTAAGATTTTTAGATTCTCCTCATTGGCATTGTCCCTGTTGTCTTCCAGTAGCATACTGATGAAAATTAGTAAAACTTGGCACAAATTTGTTAAGCCTTCTCTCTAGAGGGACAAGCATTTTAGAGGAGTATCTAGAATTAAAGCTTAGAATKGTGTTTGAGAGATAAATGTATACCTTTCTGTTCATTCATCTGGGAGATRGCAAGTTGAGTGGTGTGTACCATGAACTTTTGACAGTGCTGAGTTTTGGGAGGTTACAGTTGCTGAGTTTTGTGCCAGTCTCAGACCAATTTATGAAATCCATCATCATCTTGCAGATGAAAAAATTACCTTTATCATGGAGAACTCTGTTGTACCAGAGTGTACTAATGGTACATCTTGTCTGCATATTCACCCAGCAGCTTCTCCTTGTCCTCACTTGAAATTTGCTCTGTCTGGATTAGGCTTTAATCAGTGGTCTGAACCTCAAAGCCAGTGATGACATTTTTTTTTTTGTCCCTGAGAATATGCAGATGCATAAAATATGCATCGTGTGCCTGATTCTCCAGTGGTTGTAAATAYTTGTTGATCAGGACTGAGACACAGTCTTTCAAAAGTCCATAAACCCAGGAGTCTAAGGGGTGGTGGAGGCAGTTTTCCATCATTATCTGCTGAGTGTGTTCCACCAGGGAAGATGCTTACTACACCAGCACATGCATTTGAATGTATTAGCCCTGTGTTCATGACAAATATTCCATCCCTTCTCTTATTCTGTAGCACTGGGAAGGAATCAGACTCCAGTCCACACAGTTTCTTACTCTGGGAAGCAAAGGAATACAACACAGAGCATAGAATTTTCCCCTCATCTCTCTTCCTTAAGAGGCAATGCATGTGCATACAGCAATTCTGCAAATAATGATGTCCTGGCAAAGCAGGAGAGACACTGTCTCATATTTCTGTGTACTCAGACCCCTCTAAAAGCTCTACATCCAGAACAATCAGCTTGATTGAGCTTACAGCTACGTTAGCCTGCTATATCACATGTGATTTGCAAGTGCTGAAATCAAGAGCCACCCCTTTTATTTGAAATTATAAAAATGGATATAAATGCAAACCACCAAGTTTTCAAGCATAGCCATAGCCTCCCTAGCAGGTTTTGGAGGTTCAGTGTAACAGAACTTCATTTTTTTGTTAAATTTCAAAGTCAGTGCATCAGGACTCTCAAAGAAACAAAATGTGTTCAGTAGATACCTAGTCCATTACTCAGTCAAAAAYAGATCCCTACACTTACTTTCAACACCTGATTTTACAATAAACCACTGAGAAAGCAGTGCCCTGCGGAAGGACCTAAAACAGGATGTTTACCCATTTTACTTTATTTGGAAAAAGCAAAGAAACTTTTGTTTGTGGGCAGTTAAGTGAGCAGCTGGAGAGACTGGATAGCATAAGAATCTGGCCAGTGTGGTTAGCAGGCTTTTCCACTGTGATTCATGGGGGTAAGAGAGCCTCATCTTTGCCTTGGAGCTTGTCTTCACTTGAAAGAAGAGTGTAAATTTGTAACATTTTCCAGAGTTGCTCCACATGAGGACACATTTAGCCCAGAATAGGATTAAAAGAAAAGCAGTGAAAAAGYCTTTCGAGGTAGAAGTATGCAAATGGAGGCATCTGTGTTGAAACAGAATATTTTACACCTGTATCATTCTTTTTATGATGACAGTGCAGGGGGCAAGTTAAGACATTAGCAACCTGTACATTTCCATAATTATGAAGAATGGTTTTTTTTTTTCTCATTAAGGAAAATTATTTCTCATCAAGAAAAATTATGAATATGTAACACTGTGTCCATTTGTTCATGATCCCCTGCAGATTTTTATCAGGAATTTTTCATAGGTTCCTCTAGAAGGAAGAGCATAAACTTTTGACCTATTAAGGTCCTCTTAGCATCCCAAGGTCACTCTACCTATTTTACTATCCTGGTATTAATTCCAATGAGACACTGACTACAAGTTACACCAATCTATATATGTGTTGAATAGAATTACATAGAAATTAACATCCTTTTCTGGACTTTAGTAAGGTCATAAATTTATGGAAAATAGAAGGACTATTATTTACTAGCTTCCAAAACCAAATCTTCCAAAAACAAATGTTGTATCACTTAAAGCCAGGAAACTTTAGTTTGGAAGGTCAAATTTAGTTTTATGGCAATAACCAATGAATCGTGGTAATTTGTATCTTATTATCATTAAATTAGAAAACAATGATGTTTCATAAATGAATATATTTCTTGCTTCTACTAATCTTTATAACAAATAATTGTCTAACTGGTAAAAAAGTCAACAAACCAAGTAATTAATTACCTTGCAACACAATGGAAGTTTACATTTAGTATTTCATGTATCAGTTACAAAATGCCACAGATGTGCATAGAGTGCATATGACAATATCCCACCTAAAGCCATAACTCTTCTGCATGCACTGCCTTTTTCTGGCTTAACTAAATAGAGTGTTTTGAGTAGACATGTTTCTRATACTCTACAGCCAGCGCACATCTGACCAGGTTAGGAAGTTCAGGCTGCTCAACAATCTCAATGAGCAAGGGTGATGGAAAATATAAGTTTCCTGAAGAATTGGTAGGGTTTCTTCCTTAGGATATTAGAAAACGCATAAAGGTTAATGTAAATTTAAACTACCTTGAAACAGTGAAGGGATGAGTTTATCCTATTAGGTTCTTAACTTCTGACACTGTCTTATTTTAGGTCTGGGTCTGAACTGAGCCTTCAAGGTTCTTTCTATCCCTCTGTTTTCCATAATTCAGTCTACAGAAACGGATTTAATTCGTTTAGGAGAAGGAACCCAAAACAATCCCTGTTTGACATTTCCTCATATATTAATATAGAAACAACTGTACATCAGAGACATACTACATATATACATATATTAAATGCTAAGAAAACAAGACCAAAAAAACAGCACTGGATTTGTCTTGTCACATCAATAAATATTTGACATATAGTTATTACCCAAATCGACAGTTTTCAGTCCATCAGCTTTTCCAAAGTCTCAGATTCTTTCTGTCCTCCTTTGTCTCTGATCTGGACCAGCTGTAGCACAGCCAGGAAGGCCACACACATGAGCTCCTCAAGCAATGACTGTGCTGCAGAGATGAGAGTCCTTACAACCTTCATTCATTCGCTGTCAGCTCTTTCTCCTGACCTCCCTRCTTTCTGCTGTATTCCGCTGTTTTTTTCAGTCCCTACATCTCTTTGCTTCCTGCAACATTTCAGGATAGTTTTATTAAATGCATTTCACTGTTTACTTTTACAAACCCCAGTCAAGATTGGTAGTTCTGCATACAGAGACAGAGATAACATAGAAAGGCCTGATTCTGGCCCAAACTTCTGAGCATGCAACAGGTAAATGCTGAGAACAAAAGTGGGGAATGGGACTACAATGAGCGACCAGAAGCTTAGTGGTCATACCCCTGCAGTCAGCTGGACAGTRTAAACCATTACATTCCTCATTGTTGTCTCACTCTTTTGCCCTCACCCATTTTCACCAATTTTTTCATGCCACATTAGTACTTACCATGTTATCAAGTGTTGTTTCCTAACACACTATACATTTTTTATTAGTCTCAAAATGACACTTTGCTGTATATTTATAATTAAGAACTCTTAAAACAATAGGATTATATGAGATATACTTTTGATGATCCATCTGTGGGCCAACTTTATTACTTTGTTTGAAATTTAAAATAAATGTGGTTAGGCTTGAGCATAATCATTCATGTGTGCAGCACTCCAGAATGGATGTAGTCTATGTGTTCAGATCCTRAAATTTAACCCTGTGGTTTCTTTTTGTAAATATTACTTTTTCTGACTTCTGTAGCAAAGAAATTGACAGCTTTTTGGTCATAGGTTAGGGTGTCAATGTGCTACAACTGTCCAAGTCAAGTTCCACAGACTACTCAATCTGAGTAAATTTTAATTATACGATGGGAAGATTACTACAACAAGGAACTCCTTGGAAACAGGGCCTGGGAACATATGTGGTAGCTTGTAAGAGTCAAACCTGATGCTTGTTATTTATGAGAAAGTTATKGAGTTTTTCTTTCTAGCAGAATTGTTTGTGAATTTGTAGGTTCCTGTTTTARCAACAATGTTTTCCTTCTCCTTTTGTCTTCTCTGTCTGTGTTTTAGTAAGGTGGAGAAAGCATTGTTTTGAACTCAGAATATTCTTTATACTGTCCCTTACTCAAATCACAAAGAAATAGCAGAAGCACAAACACCAAAATTCAAAAAAAATCTCTCCTAAGAATCTAAGTATATTGTTATACATCTCTGTCACTCATTCATCTCAGACAAGGCAATAATTTCCAGTTTTATTCCTGGTGATTTAGCTGAGCATGTTCTTCTCTTCCAAGACAGCTCTTGACAGAGTTTGGACCTATAGTAACTGTAACAAAAAGCAGCAGAAGGAAGAAATGTGCTCTTTTACAAACCTATGTATTGCTTTAGACACTCATGAAGTTTACATGCAGGAAATGTTACATATTTATTATTTGTAAGTGTGGGAGGTATTGGAAAAAGGACATATGGGTTTGGGGTTTTTTTGTCTTTTCTGTTTATGATGATGATATAAAGAAAAATCAGTGATCCACAATGCTTTCAGGAGTTCAGGGCACCATCTTCATATACATTTTCCCATTTCAGTCCTTCTGCTGCTCCCACAAAAAAATGAATGACTTCAAAGATTGTCTTTCMCTGTTTCTCTATCTAATATAATATGTACCATCTCCCCCCACCCCGTTAACCTCACAGACTAGCAGCTCCTGCTGAGCATATAATTTTCCCCACGTTTGTGATCAGGATTTCAAATTCACAGGATCATAGAATGGGTCAGGAGSGCCCACAGTGGTCACATAGTCCAACATCCCTGCTCAAGCAGAGCCATCCCAGAGCACAGGCTTGTGTCCAGATGGTGCTTGAATATCTCCAGTGAGGGAAACTCCACAACCTCCCTGGGAAATCTGTTTCTGTGCATGGTCCCCTGCACAGTAAAGGTGTTCTTCCTCATATTCAGGTGGAACTTTCTCTCCATCAGTTTCTCCCATTGTCTCTCATCCTGTTGCTCAGCACCCCCGAGCACAGCCTGATCCCTGCTCTGACCCCTCCCTGCAGACACTGACAGACATTGATGAGGTCCCCTCTCAGTTGTCTCTTGTTGAGGCTGAACAGACCCAGCTCCCTCAGCCTTTCCTCATACAAGAGATGCTCCAGGCCCTTGATCACCTTTGTAATTCTCCGCTGGATCCGCTCCAGGTTTCTCTTGTGTTATGGAGACCAGAACTGAGCACAGCCCCCCAGTGTGCCTCAGCTGAGCAGTGGGGCAGGATCACCTCCCTCAGCCCGCTGGAAATGCTCTTCCTGATGCAGCCCGGGATTCCATTGGCCCTCCTGGCCACAGGAGCACTGGGGCTCACGGACAGCGTGCTGTCCACCAGGATCCCCAGGTCCTTCTCTGCAGAGCTGCTCTCCAGCAGCTCAGCCCCCAGCCTGTGCTGGTGTGCGGGGTTATTCTCCCCAGGTGCAGGAGCCTGCATTTGCCTTGGTTGAATTTTAGATTGTTCTTTTCTGCTCATCTCYCCAGCTTGTCGAGGCCCTTCTGAAGGGCTGCCCAGCACTCTGGGAGCCAATCCTCCCCTCTTACTTGCAGAAAAGGGCAGTAAAAGATGAATTAGCAGAAGGAATTATGTTTCTGGGAAGCCCATTGAAAAAGTGAAAGACTACAAGATCTGCTAGCTCACTTTCATTTAGTCCATCTCTTCTCCTCCTTCCATAGAAAAATATAAACACTAGAGGAAAAAGTTTTAAGAAGTTGGATTTTTGTTTCAAAGTCAAGGAGAAAATAGCTGAACATAGTACCTTGCAGAAGCCCAGTCACATACTTTAGGTCTGAGTGTTTTAACACATTGCCAAGGATACATTATATACCAGTTTTCCTCCGAAACCTGACATTAAAAAGCCCTCTTCTAAGCATAACATTGTCTCTCAGTTTACATGAATATAAAAGGTAAGAGGTCTCCAACTAATTTGGTGCGTTGATTCATCTAAGATGTTCCTCCTCTGTCTCTTTCCAAAGATCACTGAAAACTTCACTTGCCACAGAATAATTCAGTGTCTTGGAACATGGAGTAAATACCATAGAGATAATTCCAGCTGTCTTGCAGCCTCTAAGAAGCTTTTGAAAATCTTAAATTCTTTAAAATATCTTTAAAAGCAGTTTTAAGTGTTTGCCCTAACATGGCAGTAGTATTTATATAAAATAGCTGGTAGCAAGGTCAACCAGTAAAYGATAAAGGCACCGACAGGACCAAGACAGGATTACTTGGTGAAWAAGTTGTGAAACCTTTTAAATTTTCCTGGTTTTGACTAAGAAAATACAAAAAAGATGTATAATTTATTTCTCAAGATACATTATTAATTTCACAAGCTTAAATTGACTTGATCTTTTATCTTTCTTCTCATTATAAAAGCCCACTGCTTGTGTAAATATGAARTGGATTAGCAAGTACTCAATTTATCCTAAAACCATGATTCTTACCATTGGGCCGAATGATGTTTTAAACAAGAAAGCAATTTCTTTTGTCTTCACCTGCATAGGGTAGTATCTAGGTTCCACAAAATTCTAGAGGGACAAATTCAGCTGTGGTTACTAAGGTGGACTGCTTGGCAGCGGTTGCTGGCACATGAACTGCCCAGACTGTGAACATAAGGGATCTGTGAGAGTCTTTGTTTCCCCAAGAGCACATGGCCAAATGAACTCTTGAGTGGTCATGGAGCAGCAGATTTTATGGAGTAGAAAGCGTCATCATTCAGTTTATTTATGTTTGTAATGACTATGTTGTGGATCCATGTTTCAGGTCACAAATGTCTTGGCAGGCTCAAAACAAGGAAAATGGTGCTGATCTGTAACACAGTTTCAGAAGATGARGGTATTATTCCGTGTAACCATAAGGCTGAAGGTGTCCAATGGTTTCTGTGCAGTGTAGTTGTGTGCTCACATCACGTGTGATATTCATGCTAGTGTATGTAAAGCTGTCTCAAGTCTTGGTCAGTTGTGCTGCCCTCTGGCCTGCTCATGAATCTCAATTTCCTTTGACTCTGCAATTCAAGGCCAGATTTTTCTAGCACAGTTTTCTAGTGGGCAGGTAGTTTTGACATGCATCTCCTCTGGACAGTACTGTTATAYTGCAGAGTGGGTGGGATAGAGTAATCCTGTCCCAACATACATCATTTCCTTAAATCACCACTCCAGTTTCAATCCTGATCACTTTACCCTTTGCTTCTCTCTCTGTGGAGGTGTACTTGGAGATTGCCATCCCAAGTGCAAAGGTGAAGTCACTGTGAGGCAGTGGTTTTGGACTCGAAGTTATGCATGAATTTGGCCAGCTGTCCTCTTGCCATGGAGATACCAATTTATTTTGTTTTAGAGACGGAGCAGAAAGGTATAATTCAAATATGAGTTCTCTATCTGATTTAGCTTTTTTTTTTTTTTTT
>NW_026623273.1:1568778-1631172 GCF_030028575.1 Malurus melanocephalus | reverse complement strand
TTTTTTTTTTTTTTTTTTCTATTTATCTAATACAAATAAGACACTTTGTAACTTAGACCACTTGGTTACAAAATCTTATTACTGCAATTGCTTTACTGGACTGGAACCAAAGATGGTAAAGTCAACTGAAAGCCTTTTATTGACTTTAGTAGATTTTCCATTTGTCAGATGAAAACCGAGGTGTTGTGGCATAATTTTTAATATCTCTGTGCATGGCGATGCATGAAGCTGCAACCACTCAGCTCCTACTCAAGGCAGAAAGGGCAGTAGCTGGGAAACTCCACTTTGTATTCTGATGWATGCACATATGTAGGACTTTGTATCCAACTCCCAAACAGAGTGAAGGTCACTGAGCCACGCTACTCTGAATACAGCAACCTGCAAAACTCTTGTGCAGTCTTAGTGAGTCGAGAAACCTGATATGGACACTGTAAGAACCTATCAAATTTACTTTCTAACCAAAAGGTAAGAAGCAAGAAATTATGCTTTGGCTTACAAGAGAGAGAAACCATTGACCCAGCCTCCTAGAGACTGCCCTAGTTCTTCAGGTGCACATGCTGCAGATTAATAGGATTTCCTAAACCGTCTTACTATCTCCACAGGTATGCTGTAACAAGGATGGCAAACCTAAGGCTGAATCAAATTAGCTATAWTATTTAAAATAAAGAGCTAAAGGGAGAAATAAAATAGTAAGTTGGGTTTTTTWAAAAAGTCTTCTATAGGAATTGAGAACTTCACATTTTTGAGAGACTTCCTTATTACGTGCCACTTCTTTTTAAAATTGTTTTGGATTGCAGTACTCTGTAATATYGTAATTTCATTAGCACTACTCTAGTTTTGACCAGGTTTTCCTTTCAGAAACACATCTCTGTGGGCATGRTATAGTGCTTCTCCTGCTGGTATAAAGAGCATGGGAACTGGGTGGGATATGGCTACTTAAAGACTGTCATCAGGTCTGCTGCTTCATTAAATTCTGTCCAGATTAAATTTCCAGACAGATCAAGAAAATCCAGAAAAATGGTTGCTCTAATTACATTGAAAAGCAGTCTATTTCATTTTATATTCTAGCAAGCAATGAGTTCTATCAAGAATTAGATAAAACTACCTTCTTTGTAGAAGGGAGCAAATGCTGACCTTTACACAGTTTGAAAGTGAAAATACAACAGCTTTTACTCAGGGTAATCTATCCATTTCTACCCATATCTGTGGAGCTATTCTGGATTTATAGTATCATTTTTCAGTTCAGGATCAGCCTCAAGACAGAGCAGTGATAAAGGGTATATACATAACTATGGATTAAGTGAAATTAATCAGGCTATATTTCTATATTCTAGTTACTTAAGGACCCTCCATGTAAAAGAGACAAATCTCAGTCACTGGGTGCAAGAAATCCAAGGATTATGTGAAGAGGAGATACAGGGTAATTTTTTGCTCTGTAACTCCAAGCTCATTGTTTCATTTTAAACTGCCATAGCAACAAATGCTACCTGTATCTTTGCTTTGCAGCCACATTTCCTGACATCACTTTGCTGCCAAACAGCCAGATGACCAACAAAGATACAAATGTCCCCTTTGCATCAACCCTATTATCTTTTGTAACATATTAGGTTAGATCTTTTGTAGGWTTAAGTCAGGACAGCTCCTAGGAGACACCATCAGCTTCGGAAAAACTGCCTCCTACAGTGGCCAAAGGTGTGGCCCCTGCACATTGTCTCATACAATACTTATAGCAGTATGGGGAGTAGGGACAGTCTGCTCATGAAATAAGATTCCACTGCTCATGTAGCTTGTGTTTTCCAAACCCTGCTTCAAAATTATCAAGGCTTTCTTTTTCTCACTGATTCAGGAGGAAGATGATGACTGAGTCTTCCTATTCATTAGAAGCATTCTAATATTATATTTAGCATTATAAACTATTTTTACTTTTTATTTTACAAGGTGAAAGAATACATGTGTTTCTTCTACCTTTGCCTACCTTCAGGAAAAAATATTTTCAAAAGAAAGAAATAAATAAATTATGCCYATAAAAATTTCTCAGATCTTTAGGACCTTCCAGTTGCACTTTGTTAACAGAAATAATAGAAGCTTGCATCCAGTGTATCATATCTGTGACACACCATGCTGTTTCTTGGATTAAGCCAATTTAAAATGTATTGAATGCTGCTTTGTTGATGTCATATTTAGKTAACTTTCCTCAAGAATATTATTCTGTATCTTCCTAGAGTAATTTTTCTTTGATTTATTTCTATTCCTGTACCAATCCCAGAGGAAAGCCATGCTATTTTCTCTTAAGAGAGCACTGCTAGGATCCATCTAATGTTCTCTTCTTTACATGCAGTAAAATGGCAGTTACTTCCAGGCTCACTCTTTAAACCTCTCTGACCAATAAACTCTATATTATTTCCATCTTCTGTAGCCCATAAGTTCATCAAGATTTCAATTAACCAAATCTATCATGTAATGCTCATGTGGCATACAATTAAGAGCCTAAAATGTTTTTATCTTCATTTTGAWAGGTATTATATTAATATGTACTGCTAAAACCCAGTACTGTAACCTTCCCTCTCTCTAGTAATCTGATGCTGACTTTATGCAGTTCTTAAAAAGCTACTGGTTTTTATTGTCCAGCATAGCCAAAAAGGCACAGCAGGAAGAGAGTTCAGTAGTGTTCTGCCTCTGATCTCCCCAGAATGCTCTGGCTTTCAGGCTATGTATCTCAGCTGCACTGCAGCACCACTCACTACCAGAACCCACATGACAAAATAGCAAACTGTTCTGCAACTGTTCTGCTGGCCCCTAACTTTGAAGCAGTTGTGGGAGCTCAGATGTCTGAACCCTGCTGACCTATCTGTCACCTTTGAGTCCAATAGACTTGATGTCACTATTGTGACAAACCATCCAGACATGCTCAGCTGCTGGCTACAATCACATGCTCTAACCACTTCTCTTGCTATTTGCAAACCCATTGTTCATGAACTCTGGAAAAACAAAAAAAGAAAAATTGGTTTAGGCAGTAAAAAAAATTGCTTCATTTTCTTCATAAGAACAAGAAGGATTTTRAAAGCAAATGGGTCTTAGAAATGCAACCATGCACTTGGGCCTAGAGACTCTTTAAACACTTATGAATACCTAGCCATGTTATAAACATTTAAATTCTCCATCCATGTTGTATGTACGCAAGATAGTTTGAAAGTCATACAGAGCTCTTAGAAACAAAACATAAACAGACCTTTCTAATTAGCTGCAGCRGGAGTCTCAGAAAACAAATGCCAAAGTGCAAGCTTGTGAAAATTGTAGGGGATTGGCATTTGTTTATTGGCTGGTGTGACCTGCTGTCTGAGAACTAAATTGACACTGCTCCAACTTAGTGGGTGAAGGAAATAAAGACTTTCATTCTTCCCATTTGGTTATGAGAAGCAAAGTGGTGACTTAGGAAAAGGACAGCAATAGAATGGAGAAAAATGAGTGCCTCCCATTTCTGTGGAAGTCAGCCACTGTTGGGAGTGATGATGAAAGGGTGGTGTACAGTGTGGTGCAATTCTGTAGGCTGGAGATAGGAGCTTTTCCAGAACAAGTTGAGGGGGCAAGAGATGAGGATGAAGCCTACACTTTGATCTCCACTCAAGGTGATACTGCTCCTCCCATCCACCTCAGCTTAGATTGGAAATTCACAATCCAGTCCTGACGGACTGCTCTCCTGTCTTAGACTTGATGGGTCAGTTGTGATCTGGGCAGGCTGGGTCCATGGCCCAACACCAATTTATGAAGTTCAGTAAGGCCAAGTGCAGGGTCCTGCCCTTGGGTCACAACAACCCCACGCAGTGCTACAGACTGGGATAAAGCTGCTGGGTGGAAAAGGACATGGGAGTGCTGGTCAACAGCAGCTGGACATGAGCTTGTGTGTGCCRAGGTGGCCAAGAAGGCCAAGGACATCCTGGCCTGGATCAGCAACAGTATGGCCAGCAGGACCAGGGCAGGGATTGTCCCAYTACACCTGGCACTGGTAAACTTGAGTTCTCTGTCCAGTTCTGGTCCCCTCAATACAAGAAAGATGTTGAGGTGCTGGAGTGTGTCCAGAGAAAGGCAGCAGGACTGGTGAAGGGTCTGGAGCACAAGTCTTACAAGAAGAAGCTGAGGTAGCTGGGGGTTTTTATCCAGGAGAAAAGGAACTCAGGGGAGAACTTATCACTCTCTACAACTACCTGAAAGGGTAGTCTTAGAGAAAAAGGGGTCGTAGCCAGGTCGGGGTCAGCCTCTTCTACCAGGCAACAGTGACAGGAGAAGAGGTCATTGCCTCAAATTGTGCCGGAGGATGTTCAGGCTGGATATCAGGAAGAATTTCATCACTGAAACAGTGATTAAGCATTGAAGTGGGCTGCTCAGGGTGATCATGGAGTCACCATCCCTGGAACTCTTCAAGAAATATGAATATGCACCGAGGACAGGGTTAATGGTGGAGGTGCTAGGTTGGACTTGATGATCTTAAAGATCTTTTTCAATTCTAACAATTTTATGATTCTAAGTGAGGSTCTACCTTGGAAGATGCTAGAGAAGATACAAAGGCTTTTACAAGGGAAAACTTCGATACAATAAGTTCTAGAATATGACTTGCACAAAAAGGGAAAATGAGTGGATCATTAGGAAATTGAAGGACAGCTGCAGGTAACTGGGACGTCTTTTTCAGAGCAGTTCTTGGAAACAAAGGGACTGAAACCTACTGACTCCTATCTGTAGAAATAAATTTAAGGGAAAATTCTTTCAGCACAGCACTCTGTGGTAGCCAGCTGATACTGTCCTTCCTGACCTACACATTGCAGCAGCCCAGTCAGAGGTATAAAACTACTTTTGTGAAGGTTGCTGTTCCTCCCATCCAACTGGGCAGTAAAAGGATGGTCAAAGATAGGATAGTACAGCTAAACTGTTCCCTTTTGAAATGAATGAAGTAGTTAGAAGAAAGGGCAGCAATGGCTGTAGCTGCGTTGTTCCTCCCTTTTTCCATGAGAACAAAGGAGAATGATGACTTAGAACAGACATAGACTTTTGCAAATTTTTCTTTGCTAACAGGCTATAAAGTCTGTAAGATGCCCTTGACCTCACCAAAATGGTTGTCTGTGTAGCTCAGTAATTATCATTTGATAAAAYTGACATATTTCTAGTTGCTGGAGAAGTAAAATGCCTAACTTCCAGTGAGTGAATGATAGGATTTCAGTGTAATGAGTAAATCTATTCAAGAGTGAGAGCCATCATTTCAAAGCAAGGTTAATGTGGTCCAGTTGCCTAAATTGTGTATGTAAATGTRGTCAATGCATAATCAAGTAAATGGCATACTCAAATCACTCAGAGAAAGAAACAACAAAAAAGTTTTAGTGATGGTAACATGCAAGAAAGTAATACTAGCATTCACACAATCATAATGTGGCTGTATTATCCAAAAAGTAAAAAAATTCTTTGTCACAGTCAAGTACAAGAATGTTTAGCACAGCCTTGAGTATAAACAGATAAACTGTACAAATACAGRGGATAAAAGAAAAGAATAAAGCAACACAAAGAGAAGATAAAATCCACTTTGTTTGCAAGGCAAAGATAAAAGTACATGGATACAGTCCTGAAATGGGTTTAGCATAATGGCAAACAGGGAGATTTAAGATGCACACTCAAAAAGAGGATGTATCTTGATAGACAGAGMAAGTGAGTGCCAGAGAGCAGAACCAGTGAAAAGCAAACTCCAGGGGAAAAAAMCTAAAGCCAAGTATATAAGCGTGCAGGGTATGTAAAATCAGAGACATGAAATGAGTCCAGGCAGAGTGCTAAAGATAACAAGTCAAAGATGAAGATAAAGAAACCAGCTCAGAACTGCTTCTATTGAAAAGCTATAGGAGCTCTGAATCCCTCAATTTTTTGAGGAGACAGTTGGGGTGACATTGCAAAACTTCAGCTCCTGGAGTTATGTGATCATATGGAGAATTAAGGATTTAATTTTAAAGCACAGTTGTTGCAGTTTAAATTGGAGGGAAAAAAGAAGTGCTCTGCATAAATCCTAAAAAAAATCCAACAGCAAAAGGCAATCGATGGGAAGGAAATGTATTCATCTGGGTATTTTTACATGATTTTAAAGCAAACAATATTATTTCTGAACATCCACAGTTCCCTGTCCTCCCACCTTGAGGTCAGAAGTCTCTCTTAGAGAACTGAAGTCCAGGGGAGTCAGGAGAAACCTTTCCAGCCCTGTTTATATCCCCGCAGAGCCCAGTGATGACTACAGCAATCTTGCCTGACATAGGTGTTGTGGTGTTTTATATTGGAACTAGAAAATACATATTCTGAAATACTCATCCTGATAAAAATCTATGAATTACAGTATGATTTGGGTTGGAAGGGACTGTTAAATGTCATCTAGTCCAAGTTCTATAGGCAAGAACATTTTCAAATAGACGATTTTGCTCTGAGCCCTGTTCAACCTGACCTTTAYTGTTTCCATGGATGGGGCATCCACAGCTGCTCTGGGAAACCTGTTCCAGTGTTTCAACACCCTCAGCATTAAAAATTTCCTCCTTATATCTAGTATGAATTAGCAYTCTTTCCATTTAAAACCTCTTCAAAGGAGACATCCACGTACAAACTCATATTCCTGGAGTTATCCCAGGAATATCTTTCTGAGTTTGAGGAGAGGGGATGCTATAACAGAACACAAACAACCACACTCCCTCATATGCCTTTAAAGTGGGGGAATGTGTTGTGCAAGTGTTGGGATCTCCCTTCTCCAGTACAGCTYAGTGCTTAAGAGCAAGAGGCCTTATGTCTTCATGAGGAGCTGTTTGTGTAACATCTCCAACAATAAATAATAAATCACCAAAAGAGAAAGACTGATGAAGAAACAAGATGCCCTAGTGCTGTACYGAGCACATCCAAGGTGGCCCTGTGGGCTGGAATGCTCTGGCACCCGTACAGCCAGATGTGGCTGCACTGACTCTGCTTTTGCTCACACAGGCACATGACAGCAAAGTCCTGAAAAATGAACCTCCCATTCTGTGAGGGAATGAGAAGCTAACCTGGGGTGTCTGAAGCAACCAGCAACAACTCCATTTACTTTTCACTGTGTTCCAGGATACCAGTCTTCTTTTCTACTTGGCTACCAGCGTCAACCAGCTACTAAAAGAAATCAAAATAAGGTCCAGACTTGTGATTTCATKCTGTGACAATGCAAAGCTTGCAAACTTATACCTGAATGGAAGTGACATCCCAGGGGAAATCTTGATTCTCCGGTGCTCCAGAGAATCAGTACTGACTTCTCGGCTGTAGTGGACTGTAAAGCACAGCTGGGTGGCACACATGGACACAGACTGTAATTTCCTATCAGCAAATTCAAGTTCAGGGGGCAGGGAGTAAAAGAGCAGAGGAATGGACAAAAGCACACATTACTTGCTGTGGGCTAAGCCTGGTGCAGACCCTGGCATAGTGGGGAGGACACTGGAGCAGGCTGGAGAGCCAAGTTTGATGGCTACCTCATCTCGTTGTTAGGGCAAAACTAGGAAGTGGTGAAACACAGAGCATTGCAGTTTGTGAAGGACTGAGTTAGTCAGTAATTTCTTTATTTTATATATACATACATACATATATATATATATATATATATATATATATAATTAGCCCTTTTGCAGTCCTTACTACATGGGTAATCCCAGTGTCTGTCTGTCTGGCAGCACTGAGGCAGGGGCAGTGAGTTTAAGCACAGCACATTTCTGGCAGACAATTATCACCAACCTTCTGGCTGCTTTTGGTCATCTGAGGCATGTCCTTATTGTACCCAGCTGAAACAAGTGGCTCCTCCGGATGAAAACCATCATGTAAGGTTAAATTCCAAATCTTTAGCTATGAAACTGGAACAGGATGAGACCGACTTACCGTATTGGACATTAGAGTTGAGCTTCTAAGCTTAGCAAGATTAGTATCAGCTCTGTACTCAGCACAAGGGGACTGAGTTTGTCTGGAGCACGAGTTCTTTTCACCTCAAGAAAACCTGCAGAAAATCAGACTCAATGCAGGGAATTGATGGYCCTGAAGTAGGAAACAGCAGATATGTGTTAGATATCAGAGCTCTGAAACATGTGAGTGACATGGCTGCAACTGCRTCAGCCTGGAAGATGCTGGAGAGCAGCAGAAGCTCCTGGTACTTTCCTGAGGAAAACTAGAAAAGAAATGGTAGAGTGAGTGTTTTAATCTACCTCCCCTGGATGTATGAAAGTCCTATTCATTGGCTTATTAAGCATTACAGTGAATTGGACAAACCCATTTGRTTCTTGTTTGCATTGGGCAAAAATMAGGATATCTTTATGTAAAGCACTGCACAGATGTATAGCCTGTTTCTATTCATGCTTTGCAAAATGCAGAAAATATATGACATGAAATAATATGGTGCAGATGGAGAGATACACTGGAGTTTCTTCTTCTTTATAATTCTCCTTTCAGTTTTTGTTCAAAGAACTGCTTCAGCTTCATTCTCAAATTCCAAAGTCAAGTAGATGAATTAGTGGAGGAGAAAAATTTCCTGCATTTCCTAATTTAAAGAACCTACCCTCTCCTGGGAAAACACCAAATTTGAGAAAATATTTCCATTTTTCAAAACAACTTCTTGAAACAAACCAAAGACCTTATTTCAAAACGTCAATGCCTAGTTTTGAATTTCTGTTTTAACTCAGACTTAATTTTCTCTAATGCAACAAGGAAATTCCTAGAGAGAAAATGTAAATCTTTTCTTGATGTTCAATTTTAGAGAAATCTGCAAAAGAGTGAGCTCCAAGGATAATTTACAGTTTGAGAACAAAACTTATTTTTTATTAAATATATAATGATTAGTTTTCATGTAAAAAAAATGTGTGCTTGGTTGGTTTTTTTTTTGCCGTTTTAACATTTTTGTGACATAGCTTCAAGTTATTAATAACTTATCTAACCTCACAAACAAGCAAAAATTTAGATTAAAGCCAGTGTGAAGTTTGCCATAAGCAGCAATAAGGATAAGGTGTCGCCTCAAGTTCATTGCCTCTATAATTTCACATCTTTTGGTTGACTGCCCATCATCTGATTCATCAGCTGACAATGCTGGATATTCAGATTCCACCATTCTTTTCATTTCGGGCCATCAGATTGTGAATTCATCAGTGAAAARCCACTCATGTTGTGTCTGGAATAAAATCACTAGAGAAACCTGTGTAATTTTTTAGGAATTAATCAGAAGAGCAAGCCTAGGAATATGATCTATTTCTTTTGCTGGAGCATTGATATTATTGTCCTCTGTTTCTCTGTTTTCCCTCTGCAGAAATAAACTCTTTCTTTTATCTTTGAAGTACTTTTGTCATAAACGTCTAATTTTTTTCATATCACCAGTTGCCATTTCTTTTGTTATTGCACTATATTTTATATGCTAGATTCTCCAATTATTACAGTAGGTAAGACAAAAGAGTGAATCCTATCCATATAGAATTTTTTTCATTGAATGCGAAGGACCASGAAGCTATGGGTGGTGTAATTGTATAAATAATTTAAAAGGCAAAAAAAAAAAAATAGATGTGGACTGCAACTGCTGAATGTACACTTTCTGTCAGATATTTAATATTTTTTTGTCAAAGGAATGAAGTTAGTTTTATTCTACGCCCAAGCTGCTAAAAATACACACACTAGAACACACACACCAGCATATGATAGCAATAAAAGATGAAAGTACTTTCCTACTCTAGCTGTACTGGCCCCAGCTTACTGACCCTGTCTTTGGGAAGTGTCTTTGTCAGTGCATGATTGTTATATTTCCCGAATTTCTAGTAATTTAAAAACACTAAGCTAGCAGGCAATGTTAGTGCTGGAAAATGTATGTGAAAAGCAGCATCAGTACTTTAGGGGAAATTCTCCTCTCTCTCATCTACCTGCTGGTCTCCTAAAGATACCAGACATGAGTCTGGGGCTGCATCCCTGTGCTGCAGCAGAAGGTTCCTGACTTCCAGCACACAGCTCTTGGGAGCAAGAAAATGTGGCTGTGTGCAGCTCTTTCTATGCTACACTGATGAGCAACAAAGGAAAACCTGAATGTAAAACCCTGCATTTGGAAAAGAAAGTTTCTTTCACAGAAAAGGAGTGTGGATGGGGTTTTGGACACACAGAAGGTGTGGTTCTTTTCTGTTTYGCCTGTTACAGATGAGCAAAGATACTGCATGGCCATGCTGTACCAGTACTTCAAAGAGGTCCTGCTGCCAGACTTGTCCATACACAGATCCTCTTCAGCCAAGCTTATGCAAATTTCTCTGTGAACACTGGTATTTCAGCCAAGGATAGGTGTGTTTGACATAAACAGTTAAAGCAGTCATCATTGACTGGGACAGCAGACACAGCTGGTTTACAGCAAAGCAATCCTAAACACACAATTTACACCTTTGGTTTAAGATTACACTGTGAAGAAGGCTTGTCTGCCAGGAGGGTCACTGGCTCACAAAGGAATTGCAGTGTTTTGGTTATCTCATGTTAATTCCACTGTGGATGCTCATCTCATTTACACCCTGTGAAAGAAATAGAACACAATGGTGGGTTATCACCTCATTACTGCAACACAACCTAGAAGAAACCCTTGTGGCACTCAGCTGGATGTGCTGATTCCATCATTAGAAGACATCTTACAACCGCAGTTCATGTCACTTCCCACCTTGGGCCCTTTGGATAACTAGTCCAGCTTCGGCAGAAAAAAAGTGAATTATGATGGATTCTTGYGTGGAAAGTGACCATCAAATAATAAGAGGGATTTAGCAGCTTTTTTTTTTTCTGAAGGATGGTAGCTCTGAAGTCTTAAGTCTGCCTAGGTTCAGATTAAAAAAAAAAACAAGAAGACTTTCATCTACTTTCTTACACAGTTTGTGTAGCACTGGTGTAGAGGCAAAAGAKATTTCTGTGGGGTATATGAAGAAACTTGTTAGATATGGACAGTATAGTCTACCCCTGCACATCCCATGGATCAATAGTCTTTGTGAAAGAGCAGCCCTATTACSTCCATCAGTTCAGAGCTGATTTCTCAGGAATCTCAGCAAAGGCATTACTGGATTATCCCTTCTCCTATAGCATAGGGCCTCCCTACTGCAGCAGGATCTAAAGCTGTGCTGTATCCAATAAACCATGTGGCAAATAGGACAGACACATATTCTTTCTATGTCAGAACACTTGCAGTAATACTTTTTTGGGGGTGACCACTCACACTGAACAGGCCTTTGCATGACAAGCTTAGCTGCTATGAGATTTGGTCCCTGTGTCCAAGAACTAAGTTTTGTTCTCAGTCTGACATTCCATGCCCTGGTCCCCTTTCCTCCATCCCCTATGGCTGGTAAAGTGCATGGTGTTGTTCTGTTAAACAGCTCCTGCACACTGCCTGACTTTGTATTCTGCATATCCATAGGCATTGCCTGATGAGAGGGGTCTTTGTGCTGCCAAGAGCTGCTGGTTGGAAAAATACTTCTGATCATGTATAGTGCTATTGTTGCTCAATACTGCTCCTTCATCAGCAAGCTGTATCCTAACTTCTGCTACAATATTCAAGGAAAACTGGTATGTCAGCAAGGAATCCTGCACAATAAACCCTCAAAGGCTCAAGAGCCAGTAAGCAACAGAATCCTGTAAAACATGCAAAATTCACCCCCTTCAAAGGAGAAGACACAGAGGAATATTTAGAAGAACTCTGAGTTTTGATTTCCTTTCCTAYGAACTTGGTGTCAAGTGCTGAGGAGGCACTCACCTAATGAACTTCGATGCTAATTGGGTCTGYGGAAGTCAGTCTTCTGTGGGTGATGAGGAAAAGACAGCAGCTGACAACAGCAATGGGCTGGAAAAGGCATTGAGAGGCCAAAAGAGGAGCAGAGCAAAAAGACAGAAAAGCTGTGAAGCAAGATCAGAGCTTTGAGCTTATTTCAAAGTGGAGGGTACATATTTAGAATTGAAAATTGTGATGAACAAGAAGGAACATTTGGAAGAGGGGTTAAGCTTAGCAACAAATGATCACAGGTGGAGGACTCATACCAGTAAAACTGGAACTCACTGAGRTTTCTTGCCCTCAGATAAAATAACAATTCATCTGATCTTCATTTATTCTTCAAGAGTACATAGTTCAACCCATATTGTAAATATTACGATGTCACACTGAGAGGACGGGGAGGGGAAATTCCTGCTTGTCAAATCTGATTTCCTTTCACAAAGGCCACCTCTGAATGTTTTTTGTGTTTTAGAGAGCTCCTCATCCTTAACATTGAGGATCTAAAGGCTAAATAAGCACCGTAAAGTGGGGCTGTAGCTAAGTGGAATGGTTCCAGTATCTGAAAAACTGCCAAAATTGTGCCTCAGTTTCTGCTCCTATCCATGTGCCTTTTCCTGTCTTCTTGTTCTTTTAGAACTGACTGTGTAGCTATTTGGATAATAACCCCTCCAAGCTGTTTTTCAGAAAAGAATGGATACGACTCTATCTGTTGAAACAAAATAAAACAAAACAAAAATAGATCAGATTAACCCAGGGTCATTTTGCTAGCAAGAATAGAGGAAATGAGCTGTGGAAGAGAAGGATAGATGGGAAAGGGAGGGTGCTGGAGAAGGATACTTCATTTTACAAACATCAAGATACCATCTGAGTCCTGGCAGGACACTTGAATTCCTAAGGTTCCAGTGTGGTGGATATGCCTAATGTCTGGTAGGAATAATCAAGAAGCTGCTCTAACACTTGTGTGTCATCTGCAAAGCAGTCACATCGACCCTCATTACCAAAGCTGCTTAACTCGGATACCTCAGTTATCTGTCTGTTTATGCACAGCCATTTCCTTAAATGCCTAAATACAATTTACTTTCACACACCTTCACATAAAACATAAACATAAAACTCACCATACCTGTCCGTAGTAGGACTCTGGGTAAAAATTTAAATTAAAAACAAAAGGAAAGGCCTTATTCAACAGTACTGCTCCCCACTTTTCTTTCTGTTTTTAAATGAAGCAACACAAATATTTATTTTGTGACAGATTATGGCTATACGACTGCTAGCTACACAGWGCAATGAAAATTAAATCTTCACCCAATGGGCTTAGATGGAACTCGCAGGAAGCAACATAAATAAAAAATGTATTATTCATTACTTCGTTGCTTATTTGCTTGAAGGATACAAGAGTTTGCTGTTCAAGTGGCTCATGATTTCATAGAGCAATAAAAATGAAATCAATGGCCTATATGCCCAACATTTAAAAACAATTCTTCATGAAATAAAATCTTATTTCCTATGGTGCCTTTCATACCAACTATATTCAAACAGGTTATGCATCCTGAAAGAATCTGATTACAGAGATAATAAATAGGAAAGGGGAGTGTAATGAAAGAGATACTGGGAGACAAGGGGAGCAACATAAATAATATGCTACAAAACAAAAGTTTCTCTTACTTAGCTTTGTGCACSATGGTTAACTTGGTAGGATTCTGTTGTAAGTGGTAAAAAGCCCAGCATGGTCCATTTTCAAAAGCCACAATTAGCAACAATTTATCAGCTGTTGCACTGGAAGATACGCTAATATTCAAAGAGAATCAAATCATGGCCCATAAAAGCTAATGGAAGGCTTTTGCTTTCTTTGTGTATTGGATCAGACTCCAGTGTACATATTAAACCAATAATACACATCTCTTCTTTTTTCTTTTTTTTTTATCTCGATCTCTACATCAAAAGAACGAAACTCCAAAAGGACTTTTTCAAGAAAGGCAACAAATCACCAAAGGAAGATAAAAACTCTTTTAACTCTGCAAACTTGATGTCTTTCTGGCACTTTTTACTTGGGTGTCATTTCACAAGATACTTGGAAGAAAATGTGTTTTCAAACTGTAAAATAAACTTAGTGGAGCAAGAAAAGGAAACTTATGTTCTTCTGAAATACAAAATGCAGTACCTGAGGTAGCTGACTAATTAAAATATTACTTCAATCAGGCAAATATTATCTAATATGAAAATGTAATTCCTCAATACACTATAGTGGAAAACAAAATATTTGCAAAGAGAAAGACTTCAGCAGAATGCAAAATAAAAACAAATGTTTAAAATACTGTCATTAAACTAATATATTACAGCTTCAAAATCTACTTTGCAAAGTTTCAGGAAGACTCATATTTCTATATGGCAGAACAAGTACTTACTTTACAGGTACTTAAAAAATTACAGTAATATGGTCTCACTTATTTTTAAACTGTTATGTCGATTTCACAGATAATCAATAATGCTTTTCAAACTTTTATGAATATACCAGATTTAAATACTAGATGTGCAAATAAGACACATTTTTTATACAAAAAAGAGATAGATTCTATCCTACTGCAGTGGATTAAGTACTCTAAGGAAATCATGGCTGAGAGAATTATTTCTATGATTATATTTTAAAGGTAAAAATGAGGGAAAGTAAAAAGATATTTAAAATAAAGGCCAGCCCTGACATAAGGAATGAAGACAAGGAGCTAAGGCAGAAAAATGTATGCTCAATGAAAGCAAGGGTAGGTGGTGTGGGAGAAATACACCAGAATCTAAAGAAAATTGATGAAGCCAAACCTCAACTGGAGTAGAAGCTGGACGAAAATGTGGATGAAAATAAAAATAATTTCAAATATATTATTGGCAAAAGTAAGTGCAGAAATACCATCAGCCTGTTACAGGATGAGGATGGTCACTTGACAGACAGGGACAGAGATGAGGAAGGTGTTTAATGCTTTCTTTGCCTCCGTCTTCAGACGATGGACTGAGGGGATCCAGTGCCCTGAGCTGGAGGAACTCAGCTGTGAGGATGATCAGTTCTCAGCTGACCATGAAGTAGTGTGGGATCTGCTGCTGGATATCTATAAATCTGATGGGATTCATGTGAGAATACACAAAGGGCTGGCTGATGTCATCACAAGGCCTCTCTTGATGATTTTTGAATGGTCTTGGGAATCTGGAGAGGTCCCAGYGGACTGGATGTWGGTTAATATTGTCTGAGCTTTCAAAAATGGCAAGAAGGAAAACTCTGGAAATTACAGGCCTGTCAGTCTCACATTAGTGCCTAGTAAAGTAATGGAGAAGATTATTCTGTGAGAATAATCTGAATGACAACGCCCTGCATRGCTTCAGGAGGAGAAAGTCCTGCTTGTCAAACCTGATTTCCTTTCACAGCAAGGTGACCCAACCAGCTGACCAAGGAAAGCCAGTAGATGCGATCTTTTGGCATTTCAGAAGAGCTTTCCATGATGTCTCTCACAGAGTTCTACCAAACTGGGAACAACTGGATCATGGGTGGGACATAAAGGGTTACAGTGACTGTGGTGACATCAGACTGGGGAGCTGTCACAAGAGGGGTTCCACAGGGCTCCATCCTCAGCCCTGTGCTCTCCAACATCTTCATAAATGATTTGGACACTGGACTGGAAAGGATACTGGGCAAGCTGGCAAAGGACACTAAATTAGGAGCTGTTGATGCCCRCAAGAGCAGAGGGGCCCTGCAGAGAGATTTTGACAAATTAGAGATGGGCAATCACCAACTATTCAATAAAGGCAAGTGCAGGATTCTGTACCCGGGATTGGGGCACCCCTGGCTGTGTGCACAGACTGGGGAACAGGAGATGCTGGACAGCAGCTCCACAGAAAGGGACCTGGGGCTCCTGGTCAGTGACAAGGTGACCATGAGCCAGCAGTGCCCTGGCAGCCAGGGGAGCCAASCCTGTCCTGGGGGGATCAGGCACAGCATCGGCAGCCGGGCAAGGGAGGGGACTGTCCCGCTCTGCTCTGGGCTGGGGCAGCCTCACCTCGAGTGCTGGGGAAAGTTTTAGGTGCCACAGTATAGGGAARACATTRAACTATCAGAGAGCATCCAGAGAAGGGCCACGAGGAAGGTGAAGGCTCTGGAGGGGAAGYTGTTGAGGAGTGGATGGGATGATCTGGTCGGCTCAGCCTGGAGACCTCACTGCAGTTATGACTTCCTCATGAGGGGAAGAKGAGGGGCAGAACTGATCTCTGTGACAGGACCCAAGGGAATGGTCGGAAGCTGTGTCAGGAGAGGTTCAGTTTGGATATTAGAAACTTGTTCTGCACCCAGATGCTCTTTGGGCACTGGAACACGCTCTCCAGGGAAGTGATCACAGCACCAAGCCTGACAGAMTTCAAGAAGTGTCTGGACAACACCCCCAGGAACATGGTGTAATTCTTGGGACTGTCCTGTGAAGTGGAGGGACTTGGATTTTGATGACCCTTGTGGGTTCCTTCCAGCTCAGGATATCCTATGATTCTGTGACAAAAATTGGTTACAGTGTCATAGCACATGTAATCTGAAAATCAGAACATTAGTAATCAGCAAAGGAGTAAATATCTGAGCAAGTCCTCCAAGGCCCAATCAYGGGGCAATAATAAATACGTTTCCACACGTAGCTGGACTGTGTCTTGGTGAGGTAATGTCCCACAGAAAGCCAGCCATACTGCTCATGAGTGTCTATTCCCAATTRTTTTACCTTCCCAAATACTGCTGGACCTGCTTTTGAGCAGCTTGTGTCAGTTCAAAATCTTCCCAACATCCAGAGAATTTTCTTTCCATTACTGTTTCAACCATCTGTCACAAGCTCTTTGTTTCCTTCATATTCCTAGATTTCCTTCTGCTGTCCTAGGTTTTGCTCCCTTCCAGCTTGAAGGTCAGTAACTAAACCATTTCCTCAACTGCTCTCTTATCACTAAACAGCAAATTTCCCCTTAGTACGCGTTGTGCAGCCAGAGTCTCCGGTGCCTCTTTTACCCCAGGCCTGCTAGAAAGTCTCCCCTGAGATATGTCATAAGTAGAAATACAAAGTCAAAGAATCCCAGACTTTGGCAGCAGCTGCTGAGAACATGCTGAAAATATGAAAATATTTTCATTCTCCAAAGGGAAGACAACTTCGTGATAGGCTTGAGAAGAAGAAAAAAAAAAAAAAGGAAGTACTAAAAATCTCTTTGTCAACAAAGAAGACAAACTTTGTTAGTCTATTTTAACACTGAAATAGCCTAAAGTCCTAGGCAGTTATTGTGAATTATCTTAGTTTATCTGGTTATCTGGATTTACACAGGCACCCACTTCCTAAAAAGACACTTTCTAAGAAACATTAACTAGAAAAGRCATCACTCCATTTTCATTTGAGCTTTACCAAAGGCTCTGCCAGACAGGGCTATGGAAACACAAAGGTTTTCCTTCCCTCTAAAACACACCACACTAARTAATTTTCCTAACGTTTTCTCAATCTGTAACTGAGCAGTTACTTGAAGAGAGGACCATTGCAAGTGAGCTAATAGTCAAGACCCAAGTTTCCTCCTAGTAAACTAARTCTAGTTTCTGTGGGCTCTTCTCTGCATCTTTTTGTAAGCTGATACCATGTGGATACCTTGATTAAACATATCACCAGTTAGAACAAATACAGTGACCTTGTTCCTAGGCCTTGATATCAGCTCTGGTGGTTTCTAGTCTGATATGGAAAGGCAAAATCAGRCCCACGGTCAAATTAAATCTGGGCAAATTTCATGTGGACAAACCTATACATTTTAAATAATGGGAGTAATTAGCAGAACAACACACTTAGAATCACAGTGGATTTCACACTCTTTCTTGCAGGTTAGGTATCTYCCTAGAAGCTGTGTTACTTTTGGCAACAAACACTTCAGCTGTTGAATCCTTTCTAAATAAGTGCATTAGCAACTGTATGGCCTGTATCTCTGGTCTGTGCCATAAAGGATGTCAGAAAAAAAATGTACTTATAATTCTTACCATTTACAAAATATAGGGGGAAAAACCCCAAACCCAAACTATTAAGCCATTTTTGAGTAGTGTTCCTACTGCAAAATGAAGAAAAATTTATCTTTTCACTGTAAATGTAGTTTAGCAACATTTAGAACATTTGTTCAAATAACAAAACAATACAGATACAGAGGCAGCTAAATCTCCATATCCTCTCCATATCCTGGAAGAGTTATTAAGTGGATCTTTGTATGCTGAACAGAATAACTTGTATATCTGTGGGCATCTCATATAAGTTCAGAGACAGAAGAGTTGAAATTCTGAAAGAAAAAGCCTTAYTTAGAAAGGCAATACCCCAAAAGAAACAAAAAGCCCAAAATACTATTAATAACAACATAGGACCCGCTTTGTAAAGAACCATTGTGTGTGAGATGKGAACAGCATTACAGCCCAAGAAGAATCAGGTCCTAAACTGGTTTGTTCATTCTTATCCTCTGGTCCGAATAGACTTCCACAACTTGCTCGACTTGAATCCTTGAAGGAAGTGCAGCTTCTAACAAATTAACTCCCACTGAAACCTAGTTCAATCAAYGTGTTTTGGAATATTAAGCTTCCTCTCCAATAATGTCTCAAGCATCAGCAGACAGATGAATAAATACTGTATCTTTAGTAAAACCATTTATTTTAGAGATGATAAACTTTTGTGGCTGAAAGAATTGCCAGTTTCAGCCAGAGAAGAATTACTGCAATCGCTGGGTTTGTGGGACATCTAGTGGAAAAACAGGTTACTGTCACGAGCATGCAGCTTCTCAGATACACTATTMGAGGAGAAAGATCACCTTGTAAGCACAACATTAAATAGAAATGTGAGAAACATAAGGGTACTTGCACCTGAGTGCCTGGGAGAAAAGTCATCTGCTGCTTTGGGCATTTTTCCCAGAGCATAAGTGCTTTCTGCTTTGCCACTGCAGCCAGTTAGCACACGCACAGTAAGAGGCATTCCCTCTGCTGGCTGTGATCTTGTGCGTGGTAACRTGGTCAAAACAGCCTGTACATTACCATTGCTATTTCTCCTATAAATATTGGCTATAAACCAATAAGCCCCAGCGGGTCACTCTATGGGTTTACCCAATCCATGATTCTCAGTACCTTCTCMGTCTCCAGACATTCCTGGCTCAGAAGCTACTCTGAGCTTCATCTTTATGTCAAACAATTTTTTTTTTCCATTCAAGGAACAAATCCTGTCTTTTAATCCACACTACCATCTGACATTCACAAACTTCTGCATTTTCCACACTTCAGAGCCTATTATGAAATACCTCGTTCTGATGTTAAGTCTGGCACTACCTTGTTTCATTTAACATCTCTCAGTCCTATGACATTATGAAAAAGAATAATGGAATCACTTGGTAGTTTCAGCTGAGGGGACCTTTCAAGGTCATCTTGTCCAACCTTCCTGCTCTCAGCTGGGACATCCTCCACTAGGTCGGGTTCCTCAGAATCCCATCCAAACTGACCCTGAATGTTTCCAGAGATGGAAAGTCCACCACATTCTATTCCAGTGCCTCACCACGTTCCTTGCAAAAAAAAAACTTTCTTCCTTATATCTATCTGAATAGACCATCTATAGCGAAATCCCACTACTTCTCCCAGAAGGATCGATAAAACAGACTTTTATTCCTACTCCATATTTCTACCTGTAACCAGTTATCAATCTAAGAGGAACATTTACTCTCACTCTTTTATAGATTAGCAGTTTTTTTGACACTTGAGAAACACTGTTTAAGGTCTCCTGSGGAGGCATGGGCTCAGGTAACCAAGAGCTTCTTCAAAGAGTTCCAACCCAATCCTGAGATGCATCCTTCCTGCAAAGTCACACTCAAGCCTTCTCTACTATGACACGTCAATTCATGTCTCTACTAAATCTAATTTGCAGTGGTGCCATGGAGCCTGAATTGAGTTTCTCTGGGCTATCTTTTCTGTCACATTCTTTTGTATCATCCCTCATAGCCACTGACAGCCCCAGGCAAGAGCAAACCCATCCTGGGGGTATCACAAAGAACAGAGGCTCAACTGCAACCAATTTACACAGCCCTGAGACGAGGATACATTAATGGTGGGCATTCAYGTCTGAATGCATATTTGGTGTCTCTGCTTTTAAGATCCCCATGCTTTGTCTCTTAGAAATAACTTACCATTACATCAATGACCACTGGGAACTATCCCAGCTCAGGACATGAGACTTCCCTGATTTAAGTGAGCTCATATAATATAAACTTTACCTGTTAAACATGTGTAAAGAGCAAGGTAAAATGAGTGAGAGCTTTCCCTGTTCCTGAACTTGAACCATTCTCCTTTCAGTGTTGTATATCCCAGTTCTATTTTTCCAGCTTCTCCTGCCCTCAAATCTCCCTTCAAAGACAACTCTTTTAGAACCTACTCAAGCTTCACTTCTGCACAATTTTCCCCCAGGGTAATATATGTGTTGGGATGCTTGCCTGTCTTCATGAAATAGCTAATATTGGAGACAGACTCGTCAATTTTTTGTATATTGGAAACTCAAGTAAATGCAGGTGTGTAATTTGTTTCTTTCTTATTTGAACAATATGTCCTGTAAAAGCCTTTCTTTCCTCTTAAAATACAATTCATGAAACAGGAGAGTTTACTTCATTTTTCACAATCACTGTACTACCAAGGTTCACTAACAAACATTGATGTGTTAAGATTAAGGAAGAACACTGCCTGAAAGATCAGCTTTGTATCATTCTTTGAAGGTGAAAACATCTGGCTTTGGCAGATTGACACAGAAGTTCTGGGATCATTTAAAGAGGCTGCCCTGACTCCAGTTGTGAAAAATTCTAATTCACTGGCAGCTAGCAAAAGAAGAGAAGAATAAAGCATGCTGTGTCTGTCTTTTTGCCACTAGTCACAAAAGAAAAATTGGCTGAGAGATATATTCAAGTAGTTTAATGAGCACTGCTTGAGATAAGAGCGTTTTTTAATGCTAGAAGTTAGCCATGCTACCGCTAGCAAAGGGAAATTCAGAACATGCCTTCATACATCAATTCTCTGCTGTGCTGTTTATGAGCAGCAATTTGAGATCACGATTGGATTTGCAGAGGTATGTGAATTRTAAACAGTTTGCAGAAATGGCAACCAAGATTCCAACATGCTTACTGTAGGCCTGGAGAGGCTTGGGAGGCCTTATTGTTCTTTATAGTTAATTACCAGGTACAGTTAAATCCTAGGCAGATTTTTATCTTACATCATGCAAGGAAGGCTGAATTTGATCTTTTGGAGGCATGTCAGTCAGTTGCTGAGAATATCATATGCATGGTCAGCATCAGATATGCTCGCTTATGTTATTTCAACACTGCTAAAGGAATGTCCTAGTATTTTGTGTTCAACCCTGAGATGAATTCAAATAATTATGGTGAGGTCCTTGTCTTAAGTCCTGTGCAGAGGACTCTTCTCACCAATAAGGCTTAATCAAGAATGGAAAGTAAGAGCTCTCGTATAATGCTCTGAAAGAAACTGAAACCATTTTCTGCAGTACTATCAGTATCAAAACTTGCAAACTCACAAAATATATGATTTGGGGAAGAAACAAGATACATGATCATTTCAATTGCAGTAAGTGCTAGGGTCCAAACTCTCAGTTCATTGAAAGACCACTAAGAAAAACAAGCTTGCTGCTAGCGGGTAACTTGAAAGTGAGAGGTTCTACATGTCAGAAAAAGCTGAAATTCCCCCATGTCAACATATTACCGAACAAAGCATCCCAGGAGCAAAAATGCAGGACAAGGTCAGCATTTTTTGCATTCAGTATCCCAATTTTTACACAAACATGCAGTAAGTTCTAAAGATATAAGCTGCTATTTGAAGAAATTCATGTCAGTATTCAGAACTCAAATTGCACAGCATGTAACTCTGGCCGGGGATTCTCCTGGTGCTTCCTCCCTCTTTAAAAATCCACACAAGTGTGCTATGGCAAGAATATTCAGTCAATAAATGGGGATTTGTAAGTTTAAAATAGCACCAGCTGAAATAGTAGGCTAGCCTCATGTAAATATTTTTGCACTTTAAATTCTGATGTCAAGCTTCTGGCAGTTGACACTGCTGACATTTTTTCAGGCCACTTATATAATGCAGGATAAGTACCGGACTTAGCAAAGAAATGGAGAATGARTTTGACAGTAGCTGAAAATTGCTACTCCAAAGAACTAAAAAGGGACGTGCAAGCAGATTTAAAGCGTGGAGTGACCAGAACAGGGGTGAGGTCCACAGCTCTGCTCTCTGGGGAAGTGGACACCGGCAGGGCGACAGGGGGCGGCCGGCTGGTGGCCACCAGAGGGACCCCGGACCCCGCCGGACCTCTCTCCGTCCTTCTCCCGTCTCATCTCAGTGRTCCCACTCCCTGCACAAGTTTTTCTTTCCTACGCGCTTTTACCCCACAAAGAGGATCTGTTTGCACTGGTTTCAAACGCCGGAGATGTTCCTTCGTAAGGCCGATGGTTACATTAGGTGGGAAAATCATGTTAAAAACAAACCAAACAAACAAACAAACAAACCAATAGAAGAAAAGTAGAAAGGTAGACTCCTGAAAAAAAACCAGCCRAAAAGGGCAACAAGTTCGAGGGCACACAAAGAATGGGGGATGAGGGTAGAGGGAGCAGGAAAGGGTGAAAAAGCACAACTGTAGGTGGCATAGAGTGCTGTTTTCTTCACTTTCATTAGAAACAGAGATACAATTTGGAGAAAATCTGAGCAGGAGTATTATTACAGAATTTTTGCAAATGTAACAAGCAGGTCAAGGGAGGTGATTGTGCCCCTCKACTCTGCCCTCGTGAGACCCGACCTGGAAGGGAGCCACATCCAGCTCTGGAGTCTCTACCATGAAAATCACATAAACCTGTAGGAGAGGTCTCGAAGAGGCCACGAGGAAGCTGATCGGGGGCTSGAGCACCTCTGCTATGAGGACAGACTGAGAGGGACATTGGGGATATTCAGCCTGAGGCAGAGAAGGCTCCAGGGAGAAATTATTGCAGCCTTTGTGTATTTAAAGAGGGCTTGTAAAAAAAGGTGGGGAGTGACCTTTTTACAGCAGATAGTGCTAGGACAAGGGGTGATGTTCTAAAACAAGAGAGATTTGGATCAGATGTAAGGAAGAAACTGATGCTCAGAGAGTGATGAGGCACTGAAACAGGGAAGCTGTGGATGCCCCATGCCGGGAAGTGTTCAGGCCCCAGCTGGATTCGGCTTTGAGCAACCTGGACCAGTAAGAGTCACCCCTGTCTGTAGAAAGGAACTAGACTGAAACTAAATGATCTTCAAGATCCCTTCCAATCAAGCCATTCTCTGATTCTAAGTTTTGGGACGTTTATTTTCACCTACTTGTAACAATTTTACCCTTTGTTCTCATTTTTCTTACATTCATTAAGGAGAGATTTTTCCTAAGAATCTAATGAATTTCTGCTACTAGATGAGAGCACTTTCCCGATATTTTACATGAGGCTGAATAATTTCAAAATGCTTTGCGGTTTGACTTCCCATAGCTGAGAATCTCATATTACTGACATGGGCCTTGTTTTCATAATAAGTTCTTAGAAACTAATGGAATTTTTCCAAATTAAAATTAGTTTATTCAGAAACTTCGTCTTTAAACCAAAAAAAATATAGTTAAGGGTTATCAGCAGGATTTTAAATATTCTATTCTGTAACTCTGCTTATGAAGAACTCCAAGTCACATAATTATGCTTTGTATTATCCATTTTTTTTTAATATTATGCTAAGATATAACCCTTGCAATTCTGAGGAAAAGATACTGAGGATCAGAGCTGAGTAATGCAGTTATGTCTTCAGAATTTGTCAAGGGTTTTCCCCCACAAAATAATTTTAAAATTAGTTTTCAATGATATTAATTGCCCCATTTACTTCAACAGGTTGAGTCTGAAATCTCTTGTCAACACTCAACTTCATGAACTTATTTCAGTASTGCTGCACACCCCTCACATTGCCTGAAGTGCCAGAAACCCTACCTGCCAAAGGTCTTCTCTTTAATGTTCTAATTACTACCTACTAATACAAAAATACCTTACTACTACAGTCAGACCAGCCTAGTGAAACATGGTGAAGATCCTACTTTAGATACAGTATTTTCATCAGGAATAGAGCTGGGCAAAGCACAAAAATTATGCCTCATTTGAAAGCCTGCATGTTAGTCTCACAGTAGTTGGTCCATACTATTAGGTGTTTCCTAAGCATTTTTTTGAGTTAACAGCTCTGGGTTTCTTACATTTTTGCAGAGATTGAGGTTATAATAAAGACAAGAAAGAGTGTAAAACAACAGTCCTAAATATAGCGGAAATGTCAGTAATTCAGTATGCAATTCCTTCAGTTAATACCGGCTTTTGCAATTGTGGTACCYATGCAGCTGAAGACTTTTTGAACAGAGAACAGAAAAAATGCCAGATGCAGCCCTTGCATGCACTGTCTTTCTCGGTCATGCTGCCCACTCCAGTCAGCCTCAATTTTTTCAAATGCCAATTAACAGGTGTGAGAAATACTACTTCTTACCCAGGGACCAATGTCTGCACAACAGTGATACTATCTTGGCAATCCAGTCTGCAGCATAAATATCATGGTGTTTGAGCCCTTGGGGCCTGTGGAGTTTACAGCTATGTTGTCAAGATCTCTTCGTTGGGATAGTCCTTGAAGTSCTGCCAAGACGTAGGGGACTCTGGTGCTTTTATGTGCTCCCAAGCACAGCTCTGGCTCCAGGAGTCAACACTCTTGTCAGGCTGAGTGATGGTGTGAATCTCAACTCGCGAGCTGAGATTCCAGCRGGGAGTGTGACAGTGCATGCTTGCATGATGATGCCAGAGAAGCAGGTGACACTGGCAGATAGCTGCAAGGAATAGTAACTGGGTGGCTTCTTGTTACATATCCTCAGAACTTCACAGGATGGAATTTGAGAGAGAGGAACAGTTATAAAATGAGGTTACAAAATCCGGATGTCCTGATCAATTCGAGACAGTTGTAAGGTACCTAACACTGCATGCACAGGCAAGAACAGCATTCAGCACTGGGTCAGGATCTGTTTGCATCATATTTTGACTAATCCAAGGATTAATCACATTGCAAGTCAATGAGCTGTTACACTCTTCCAGGCTCTCTAGAGACTGCCTGGAGAGAAAAGAAGGGGTCGGTATGTCAAAATAGTGACACGAGGAGGTGCAGAGCAAGTATGTTTTCCTTGTAATAAAAAACTACACAGGCCCAAAGTATTTAAACGCAGCTTGTAAAGAAAAACAAGAGTTAAAAGGGCAAAGTTTATCTAGGCCACATCCAAAAAAAAATCAGGAAAGTTGGATAAGTTCTGAATTGGTCCTTYCGCATGTACAATAAATGGAGAGAAAGAGTGGTAATTTCACATTTGGTAGTTCTCAGGAATCCTGAAAGCCTTCAGAACTGACAGAACTCTTGCAATACAGGGCATTACTAAATGGTTTCTGTGCATTACATGCATTTCTGTTGCTGTAAAGCCATGAATATTTAGACAGCAGCATCCTGCTTTTCACCTGGGCCAGAATTCAAAGGTCAAGCACATCATTTAAATGGCCATGTTCATTCTGCTGACAGCTGGGGCTGATTTTGTAGTTATCCTCAAGCTCTACTACCTGCCACAAATAAATGTACTAAAATCTTTTAGCTTAACCACGGAAGATCTGCTGAATGCCAAGTGTTTGTTCCACTGCCTTMGTTTTTCAGCTTTTTACTCAAGGTTATAACCCAGTGTGGATCACTGCATATGCTTTCACTGGCACCAGCAACTAGCCACACAGTTCTAGAATGGTGAGGAAGGCTGCTAGACATTCGCAGATTCTGAATAGCTTTYCTCTTGCAGTTCATCGCTAGTACAAGGGACAGTATCTAGATGAGACAAAAATCAGGAACAGAAAYCATGTCTGAGAGATAGCATTAATGGATGCATGGTACCTTTCCCTCTGTTGACCTTCAGGGACAAATGTATTTAGATAAGTGTTTGTTTGAAAGTATTTTTGCAGTAAACAAGGCTGTTAAGTTTCACCAGTTTCTTTTAAGATGCTGTCAAATAAATCCCTGTTCAGGATCAGTTCTGTTATTTACTCAGTGTCCTTGAACTCTCACAGCGAAGGACTGTTCTAATGAAACCCTTCTGGCAGGGTTGTCCCAGCTTCAATATGTGCTGAGCATCTTCYATTCACTGAAAGTAGCAAAAATTCACTCAAATTACACATTCAGAACAAACACAGTTTTCCCTAATTAAGATTAATTTAGAGGACAATACTGCAAGATATTGTCTATTTACTRGAAACCTATGGTTAATAGAGTTGATGGTATTCAGTAGAATACCAAGCCACTTTGAAAAGCACTTTAAGTGTTGATTTCTTAAAAAATATAAAGTAAAGCAAAACTGAATTCACAGGTCAAATTGGTTTCTCCATAATGCATCAAGGAAAATTATTTAGTCAAGTTAAGTCTGTGAATTGAAATCAGTATTGTACTAATCAAGAATAAGGAAAGTTATACCAGGATTGTGTACAGACACCTTTAAACTCCATTAAAAAATTTAAAAGGATGGGTTTGTGCCTTATCACAKGGCTCCTAATGAATAAGTCACATACTGCCAGATGAAGATGAGATGGAGGTAACCTGCAGAGGACAAGCAGGTTTGTACTAAACATTCTGCACTTGTTGATGTTCACAATAAACACGTGTAGGCTGATTGCTAAATATTGGCTTTTCCCAGTGACAACTTGATGGGTTGCAATTACAGGATTCCAATTGAAAGAGTATTCCCAGCACTCTGAGAGACAAGTTGAGAGATTTAGYTAAACCAAGATCTTCTATGAGCTTGTGTGAAAAGAAGATTTGGCCTCACAAAAATCCGTGGTCATGTGGTCCTGGAATAACAGTGAAGATGCCCACATCAAGGACCTGCAGCTGCTTCTTCCTTCTGTCACTTGCCCTTAAACTACCTCTATTTCTGTCCAGTACAGCTAGAGAGCTTGGGTACATCCCARCCACCAGTTTTGCTTTTACTTCTGCAGTCAACAGAAGTTTGCAATATGCTGAAATATTGGGAACAGAGTTTMTTCCTGTGAGAAATACGTGCTTTATTTATTCCCTTCCATCTCTAAAGAATTCTATATGAAAAATATTTTCAGGTTTGGTTTCCTCACATAGTTTGCAGAGAAATTTGGTCCTGTAATTCCTTTCATCTCCTCTTCAAAATCTATGTTTCTATTAGCATGTTAGAATTTTCTTCACCTTTCTTCATCACTATCAGGTTGTATTCTGCTGCATTGTGCTAAATGAAGCATACCGAATACAAATATAGAGAGAATGCAAAACCAGCAACCCATTTGCAAGCACTCACACTATGGTCTCAGGTGGCTGCAACCAGCAATCTGCTCTAATCCCATGTCTGTGTGGATCGTAATCTTGAACAGACAACTGCTGCTGACCCTGTTCAGCGTGTGGTGTGGTGACTCCATCCTGATGGCAGTGGGTAAATGATACTGCCACCCACAAGCACCTGTTCTGCCCACGTGGCTGCCTGCTGCTGGAGCAGAGACATGGCAGCCACCTCCAGGCACAGGACSGCGTGCCCTCTGGAGCAGGGCATGGTTGGCTGTTGTTGTGCACACATCCCACTCTGGATCTCGGTTCAAATATCCAGTCTGCAATCCAGCCCAGACCATTAAAAACTTGTGCACCGCAAGCTTGGAAATGCAGATGAACAAAGTCTCCACAGCGATGCTTTCAAGGCTGAAGTAGCCATGGCTAATCTCCATGCAAGCTCCTACCCTAATTCTCTTCTCAAGCTGCCCCACGACTTCAGAGGCTGCTTTATACAACATGGTTTAGAATTCCTTTGTTCTTGGCTGCCAGGGAGGGGAGATACAACTGATCAAGGTGAACCTGCACCTCTCTGCCTTAAGATTCTTTAGATGTTCCTTCAGAGAACAGAATTGTAAAAGCTATTTCCTTAGACATAGGCCAGTACTTTGACAGTCTCACCACATCATTCCAAATGTTCCCAAATGTGGGGCAAAGTCGCTCTCAACATTAGGGCATGACCCAGAAATAAGTTACTATTTAACTTGCCTCTGCCACTGAATGCATTGCTGAATCTAAGTGTAAATTTTACATTATTAAAATGAATTCCTACAGAAGAACTTTACAGGCTTTTCTTTAATTAGGATTTACATTTCAGGAAATGGAAACTGTAAGATAGTGATTAAATTATTTGTCCAGCTTCATTTCACTCTCTATCATATTTTGCATCACCCTACTGGAMAGGAAAGGAATTATTTGAATTCCCAAAATGCTTTACCTGCAGATACTTCAGGCTGTTGTTTCACCATTCCCAGAGACAAGGATGCAGGTTTTCTGTGGCTGTAGGTGAGATGTGGATSGGGATAGGGTTAGGAAAGCTCAAGGTAAATGAGAATGCAGCTAGGAGGAGCTGAGAACATCGGAAGTTGCTCAAAGTGTGCTACACACATAGGAGGGAGGCAGAGTACTTTGGGGTATCTTTGATTCAGTAACTCTTCCTAAAGTTTCATATGCCATGCTTCACCAAAACTCTTTTTATTCAGCTGTGACTGAACCTGTGTAGGGTGGTACTGAGCAGGGAGGATCACACTGCAGGAATTGCAGGGGCAGGTGTTACATCCTCAGTGCAGGTGTGCAAGGTGCTCCTTTGAACCTTCCAACCCAGCTTGGCCGAAGCCTCAGCTCACTGKAGCAGTGCCTTAAGAGCCAGAGCAAATCCAAAATTTAACCTCTCCTATGAGTGAGGTATTCTGGACTAGGAATTTAATCCTGGAAACAACCAAGCAACCATACAGTCTGTGATCTTTGGGCCAAACCAGCTGTTACAGAACACTCTAGAAGAATGGTCMGCTGATGAATGATTAAGAGTTAAGCAGCTCTTAACTAAGCAACTCTTTAGGCTATCGTGACAGTTACTTTTCTTTTACCAAGTATAAKATCTGCCCCAGTCCAACCATACAGTTACAAACACAAGGAAATTACTTTGCTTTCAAAGCCAGCTGATGTTTGGCACTATCAGTGTTGTTCTCCACATCATTTGCTCACTGAGCATATTTCCATGGACAGCTAATGCAGAACAGGAATGCWGAATAAATCACACACTACCTCAATATGCAGTGTATTCGCTGCCTAGACCAGCTCTCTGCTGAAGTGCATGCCTTGCTACAGTCACCCTCAGCAAGTAGTCAGGTCAGGATAACCAGACTGGCTGACTAGAGAGCTGGAAAGAGCAGCCCAGTCCTCAGCTTTAGACAAGTCTAGACATGGATGTATGCTTAAAATGCAAGTTTAGACTTCATTCAATAGGAAAAAAATGTATGTATATACACAAGACTGCATTGGACTTCTTGCAGGAAAAACAGGTAAAACATGTATCATAGTCACAGTATTTAAAAAAACCAACAAAAAACACCCAAGCAGAACTTCATCCATTTCAGTAAGAAGATGAGGCTCTGACTTACTCTGTGCATTCAAAAAAAAGTACAAATCAAGACTTTTATTTATAGGGTTCAGAAATATTACTATGTGTGGTCTACTGTGTGTGGTTGTACTGTGGTCAGACATCTAACTCTCTTATAAAAAGAAAAAAAAAAAAAAAACGCTTCCTAATTCAATTTTCCTCCTAATTCAATTCAGAAATTTGAATTCAGTTCCCAGAAGTGTTCTATCTTTGAGCTTTAGGAAATGAGGAAAATGTTTGAACTTTAGAAATTCCTTGCATCATTAGTTTTAGCAGAGGCACAATACAGTAATCATCACGAGTGCTGTAACACTCATGTAGCTGACATTTTATTAAAAAATGGAAATATACAGATGTGCTAATCCCTGCAAAGTGCACATGCATCACCACAGATGACTTTTTATGCTTAGGCCATGGCGACCAAGTGAACAAATGCTGTGGGCATTAATGATTTCCCCTGCAGTGTTCTCCACTAGGCCATCACCAGAGGACAGTGTTTATTCTGGTTGAATAAAATGCTCTGGGCAAGTAATATAAAAGAATCTACAAGTGTGATTGTTGGGRGTTTTTTTGTGTTCTAAAATGCACCCAAAGGATCAGTACTATCTGTACACATGGTTGTGTGAGATAGCCCGTGATTGGCAAAGTTAGTGCACAAGCATTGACTGATTTCCTATAGAACTGCTGCTGCGATTTTCAGACATGCCTCCYGGCTCTTCGTAAGATATACAGCAAGTATTAGTTATACTTAAGGCTATCAGGTCTGTGAAAAGTAGAAACATAAGTTAAACAGAGGTGCTGACTTTTTGTCTGACATTGTGGATGACACAAGCAGCCAGATCACTAAGTGAATAAACAGAGCCTTTTATTTTCCCTGCAGCTATGTGAGCTCTGGTTATTTCTGACACACCTGCAAAGCCTCTGTGGAGCTTAAGATAAGTGTCTCACAGAGAAAGTTCGACGTAAACACATTTTGTGTGTGGGATCTGATTTTGTGAGAGATGGGCCAACAGTACTATTAGACAGACATACCAAAGTACTGTGAGGTTGTGTATGTACCAGTTAACAYCAAATCCCTTCTTCATGAGTGAAAGGTTATGTAGGCATCCCTCATAAAAAAGTTAAAGCTGCATAATAAGGTAGATAAAACCCACATTTGGTTTCACAAGCTCTCTATTTCTTAGAACATTTGGATTAAGAGAAAGAATCTGTTTTGCGCCATTGCCTATTCCACAAATAAATCACTAATTTAATAAACAAGTTATAAACCAGCAGTTTCATTGCTTATAAAGAGCTTTTGGAAAATGCAGGTACCATAATGTAYGGGGAAGATGCTGCTTCTGCCTGGATCCATTGGCCCATGTGGTGCACTACTCTTTCCAGTACAATTCCTGGTCCAAGCAAGGGCAATGGCTTGACCCCAGCTGGGAAACAGTTGTTTCTTCTTCTTTACTAGAGACTGAAGTTTTCTTCTGTCACTGAAAGAATAAAGAGCCAAAACCAGCTGAGCTATTCATGCTGCCACTTTCTGAGCATGCCAGAGAATGTACCAGAAGAACCTTCTTTCTAAGGAAAGATTATCACCCTGATATAGCAAAAAAGATTGGCTGTCAGAMAACTTTTTCACCTCCCCAGCCATGAGGGGAAAAAAAAATCTTTTAGATTTGATTACTATAAAGGGACCAATTATTTTTGCCTGTAGCAGAAAGTGGAAGCACCTTCACAAATGTATTACTCAGTTCCAGTTCCTTCACTACCCACAGGGAARCAGGCTGTTTAATAAGGTGGCAGTTAACTAAACTTTGTTTACCCAATAAAGTCTGTGGGAAGCAGTTTGAGAGGCAGAGATGCAAATGCTACTGATGCTAGCCCTCCACTCATCAGATAAAGACATAAGCCAAAAATTTCAAATAGGCAGTTCCTCCATTTTCTAATTCTTCCCCTCGGGAATAGGTTATGGGTAGGGTCAGGATCTGGAGCAACATGGAGCGGGGAAAGCCTAGAGATGGTGCTGTTTGTTAAATCACAGCCCTGCAAATCAAGATTAGCCCACTATTTGGTTTCCTGCTCACCCTAAAGACTGTAACCTGGTTTGCAATTAATGCCAGGTCCCCAAGAGTTTCATCTAGTGACAGTGAAGACAGTGAGAGATCTGCWATCATCACAGATCAACCATCACGCATAAGAGTACTTAGTGAGACTTGTATTTTTACAAAAAAAAAACCAGAACAAACACAATCTGTGTCTTATCTTTCCTTTGAAGACAGCCTGAAAATGACCTGTCTCCATGTGAGGCAGGGAGTGCTGCCTCCAAATCCAGGTTGTGACTGAAGATGAAAAAGGAAAGGGAGGATTGAGCCAATGGCAATATTCATTCCCCAGCACTTCTACTGCTCTTCCAACCTGTCTGTTATTTAGAACTTGGTATTTTCAAACACTTAGATAATGGGCAGCGGGTGTTTCTGTGGTGACATATTGAGAACTCTAAGATTAATGTGTCATTTTACTATTCCCATTCTGATATCTCTATGCTGATAAACACTTGGCAATCTCACCATCCCATTAGTAATATTACATACTGTGAACCTAGGGTTTAGGGAGATACAAACCATTTTAAAATTGAATGTGACCAATAAAATGCCCTCTGGGCAGCTTTCCAACACAAACACTCTCCAAGCTCACTATCAAAACATGGTGTAGAAAAGAGCTACTAGACATTTCTTTCTTAATTTAGAGTAAGAGATGCAAGTTTTGGGGGTCGTCTTTTATGAACAAGCATGGAGATGAACATGCAGAAATTTCTGGCTTCAAATAATATTACAGCATGGATCAGTAGCATTTGGAGGAGCTTCATTTAGATTTTCCCATCTTGGGTTGGACTGAATCTTTGGCAAATGGAAGCCTCTCTGTTATATCACTCTGTTCTGACAAACTCCACTCCTCTCATCCATAAAAGATGGCATTGTTTTTGTCAAAGAAAACTCAGAGCAAATACCCACAAGCATGAAAAGAGCTGAATTAAGGCCTTGGTGGGGGTTTTTCTTTCACACAGAAACCTTTCTTTTACCAGTTCAAGACTGAAATGAGTTAATTACCAGCCTGATGAAGTCAATCCCTGTTCCAGTACACTTTTTCCAAGGTCATCTAATGAGTCAACGTGCAAATYGGGCTGAGAACATCAGAATTGTGTCTTACAAGAGCAATAGTTCTACTATTTATTCTTACGATTCCTAGGGCACTTTTTTTTAATAGAGAGCTTCTGCAGGCAGCTCAAACCAGGCATTATTTGAGAGCTCATACAAAATAAGGTATGCAGCAAGTCAGCATCAGCAGACAGGTGTGAGTGCTTCAGAGGCCTTTGGGAAGGGTGCAGATATTCATCCAAAACTCATGATGAACTTCAATGTTTAAACATTTCCTCAAGGAAGGAAAAAAAAAAGAGAATTCAAACCCCAAATGAATGGGACCAGAATGTGACCCCAGGAAAGGTCATTAAAGCACAAGAGGCACTTTTCTACTATGTTTGGTTTAGACGCTAGAATGCAATCAGGATGCCTGGCAGCTCTTCACTTCTACAAGCACCTTAGTAGCATTACATTTAGATGTGTAAATCCTGCTGCCTTATGTCTCAGCCATAACAGGATCTTTTTTCTACCCTGAATAAACAAAGCCTSATCTTTTCCCATATCACCTCTATTTCAGTAGAAATAAACAGGTCTGGTTATTGGTCTTGACTCCAGTAAGCTGCTTTGCTGTATATTGAGGCACACAAAATGCTGAGCTCTTTCTGCACACAATTTGAACCTGAACCTCAAGATGACACAAACTGAAGYAGATTTCTTCAGACCTCCTTTGTTGGGGGACTTTCAAAAAAGCATCAGATAGAAAAGCAAGTGTTTTGAAACAGCACAGAGAGAGACCTGTGAAGCATTGACCACCACCAGTACCCTGAAGGTCTGATGGGAAGGGTGAATGTGTTGGGCATGGAGGTGAACCAGAGATTCAATTCCACAGCTTAGCTGTGCTTGAATTTAAATAGGAATACTTAATCTTTTCTTCTCCTTCTTACCTTCCATTGTAGTCATGCAGGGCCTTTCCTCAAGTGTACAGTAGAGTTTGTCACACCAAGCCCCCAACAAATTTAACACCGCTCATGAGAAGCAGAGAACAAGGCACAACAAGAAATCTTCCATACACACTCTAAAGCCACATAAAGAAAACAGTAATTTGTAGATTGTCACAGTATATTAAAAGAAGGAAAAGGATCATAACATCAGCTCTAACAAAGGTAGGCAGAGTTTAAACTCAAAAGTATCTTCAGAATAGTTACCAGTCTGGAAAACCATTACAGTAAAACAAGGGATTATGTGCACTTTAACAAAGGTGCTARTTCACCTCTTTCCCCAGATGACTGCCTAAATGTGAAGCTTCTGGACATTTAGATATAGTTAAATACCAGTAGAGATGATTCCTTAAACCAGCAAGATTCTTCTAGTGACCAGACCTAGAAGACACCTCATGTCCAGGAGTCACTCCATATGAAGGTCTCTACAGAGGTTTATGGGAAAGGGTGTGGGGTGAGAAGCACAGCTGCTCACCCTTCTCACCAATATATCCTTACTCTAGGACACTCTAACACCCTCTGATGGTATCCACTGGGTTTCACCTATTCAGAGAGCAGAGTAACCTGAYTTGGCATCTGCTGTTGCCATTCAATAACAGTTTCCTCTCCCAAGTCCGTAAGTCATTGTTAAATGAGGATGTGAACAAGCGGCTTCCTATTTCTGTCCCCCTTGGTGACCCATAAACATGAATTGCTCTGATGGCTGATTCAGCCCTTTTCCAGAAATAGGCATCCCTAGCACTGGCTCTTTCCAGTCTCTTCCTGCCTTCTTTTAGAGCAGGCCTGTGGAGCCATGCTGGTGCTGACCCTGTACAAAGAAGAGATTGTGGGAGGTGAGAGATTTCACTGCACACAGGAGGAGGACACGCAAGGAGGCTTCTTACCTTATTCTTCCCTCCTAAGGACAAGAGTGCCAAGGAGCCAGGTAAGATCAGTCTCAGGTTACACTCGGCTTGCTCTGCAAAATCATCTCATAGCAGAACATATTTGGTTAAAAACTGTGCAGCACACACACTCAGCTGCCCACAAGTTGGCYGGGACTCAGGAAGTCCCAAGGCTGGGTTTAAAAATCTGTTCTCGCAGCTTGAAAGTAATGCTTCTAAACCTAGGGACGGTGTCATACGGGGACTGATTAACAGAAGTTTGCCACTGATTCTGGAATGTAATTACCTCGTATCAGTGAAGGTTAATTTCAGTTAAATAGATCACAGCAATATCCTTTGAGTCTGGGTAAGCTGATCTAAGATGAAGCTGCCAGTTCAGTGATTTAAAATTAGAGCAATGCTCTCCCTCCTTCAGGCCTCCCAGCATCATTCTTGTTACCACATGCTAACCCCGCTGCAATCTGATGCTGTACCCGATCAAGAATTGCTATGCTTAAGTGGGAGGCAATGAGAACACAAGCACCACTGCTGCAAAAGTCAAATAGAATGTACTTTATTGCAAAAAATAATGAAGAAATATGAGGGCTTGTTATTTGACTTTTGTAGCAGTGGTGCTTGTGTAGAATAGGTATGTGGCCTCTCCTGAGGAGCTTGCCCAAGAGAGAATAATGCAACAGTTGTGAGAAGTTYGTTACTACCTGGAAAAGAGAAATATGCAGAAAGGCACTGAAGAACTAGTAGAGAATAAATACCCTTTCMTTAAAACCAAATAGTTAAAGGAAGGCAGGAGAAACCCAAATACCACACTCASCCATGACCAATTATTAATAATCTGTCAGATTGAAAAGCAATTCTTGCTCAGAATTGTGGTAGCCTAATTCTCATGAAAGGACAGTCTGGTGCCCTTCTCCAACACATCAAAGCCCATATCCTCTGTCTCTCAGGGTTTGCCTGGCCATGTCAAGTCTGCTCACACACAGAAAAAATAGCAATGTAATGGCTGGTGATCTGGTCCTTAAAATAAAAAAYCTAGCTTCAGCCAGAAGAAAACAGGGGGTTCTATCTCTTGGGCCATTTGGGTGGTGCCTYATTCTACATAAATTCTTTTATTTTAAATATCAGGGTTCAGCATCCCCTACTTCTGTATGTGGACAGAATACAGCAAAGCTGTATCCAAATGTTTCCTACAYATAATTGACAAATATTACAAGATTCCACTCGCTTTTATGCCCTTTTCCATTTTTTGCTGTCTTATTACATGACTTGAACTCCCTGCAAGCTTTAAGCCAGAACATACAGCTCCAGCGCACCAAAAGTGAAACTGCAGAGATAGACCATGTCACACACACAGCTAGGACGGGAATCAAAGCAACTGGAAATGTCACTCACMTACCATTCATATAGAGTCAATTTCTGGGATAACACATATTTTAAAAGCCTGTTCAGGCTTTAAAATTATCAGTAATAGACCTTTGTAATGGTTATGTCTAGTAATCCACTAGCAGTCCTGGACAAATAACTTCCCTTCCCCCCTTTTACTACCCAGAACTTGYAAACCAAGAGCACTTGCTTCTATACTCTGCATAATTTGTAAGGATGTAATTTTACATTTCTCTATACTGACTGAATTCTATATTCTCAAAACAACTATTAATTTTTCTGTGCCCTAATGTTTTCCTTTTTGCCTAAACTTTTTCCCTAACTCCCTTTAAAATGCTCATTTTCAGATGCTTTTCTGTCACCTGGTATCACTCAAACYTTTACTACGTTCATCTTCAACTCTATTGACTCAGTTCTATTCTCCTGGCAATCTGAGCAGGATGATATATGCATTGCAGTCAGTAGAACAATATAAAACTGTTTTGAGAGAAGAGCCAGATGGAGAGAGACATATGAATCCTGGGCATATGAGGACACACTTGCAGGATTGACCCTGAGGGGTCTCAAAACAATTAATGCTGTCACTGGATTGAAAACTCTGTTTTATGCTAGTAGCACATAAAGCTTTTCACTCCTGTCTGTGGTCRCCTGCAACTTATCAATAAGTATGTACCATATATTTTTCACATAAATGACCTTCATACTCTCAGTTCAGCAAGCCCATTACTGCTTTTTGCCTCAAGATGTATCTGTTGTTTAATAAAACTCTTGTTAGCAGCAACCTGAGAAATGTGTGATCCTTTCTGTTTGGACAGTGACCTTTTCTTGGTTTTAMAACTCTCTTCATCCACAAATTAAAGTCCCTTCTCCCACCAAGAGGAAATTTGGCCCTCTCTTCCCCGTATTGTTCCAATGCCAAATGGAAGAGTTTTACAAGAGGAAGCAGACAGAGATGCATATATCTTATCTAACATGATATTACTCTTAGTAGAGCTTGACATTTCTCTTGTACMCTCAGAGTAGTCAGGGAGTAAAGGTTTTGCTTTCATCAGACTCTCTCAGCTGAAAATCAGGTGCTTCTGAATGCATCTTTGATGGGACAATATTTTCATACCAAAAACGAAAGACAGGCAGGCCACAGGTAACGGCTGTCAGCAGCACYACAACTGTTGGTTAGACATAGCAGAGACTTGGGTGTAAATCCACTTTTTGGGACACCTTGCCCTATGACTAATCCTCAGAGAAGTCATTTAGCATTTGCAAGGCAGAACCAAGTGCCTGCTGGTCCTCCTGAGAAAAGCCTGCAGTGTGACCCTCCTGCATTGCACATCCTGGGGCAGCTCCTCTTCCTGACACCAGGGACACATTTGCCTAAGGTGAACCCCAGTCAAATTGTGGAGTTATGTTAGCCACCAAACRATGTTTGTTGTCTAGTGTCACCTCTCAAAAAGACCTTTGTGGTTGTGCAGCTGAACTGCTGTTCATCTCTCGCAGCCACAGTGTGCAAGATGTCAGGAGGGCAAGAAAATTACCCAGCCTTTAAACCAGCAGTGTTCCAGGAAACAGAAGGGGACATACCTCTCTGCTCTCCTCTTCTTGTCCTGTTTCTGGGCACTGGAGAACACTGACCACAGCTGAGGTAATGAGGGTCTTTGAATGCAAAGYAATAATATTTCAGAGCCTGTCTTCCCCTGATAACATCGGTGACTGATCTCACCAAGTGTCGCACATCAGTGCACAACTAAGCAGGCCAAAATCCATGAGGCAACAGATCAYACTTTTTTGGGATGTTCAAAGGGAAAATGTGATGTCAATTCACCAAAGGCAGCCCAAATACATGCACAAGAGATGGGATAAGGACTTTAAAGAGTTAATAGGACCAGTTAAGATACTATTTTTGGACTGCTCTGTATGAGGAGACAGCAGATTTTCCCAGCATGTCAGTGACCTCCTCCTGCCTACACTTATCTATGGCTGCATATAAGATTCTGCTCAAGAGAGTTATCACTGGARCTTTTAAAAAGCCCATAAACCCAAACACTACATGGGAGATTTGACACTAAAAGGACAGGGTGAAGGATTTCTTAACTGATTCATCACTAAGACCATTTTGGTATGTCCTAGTGACATACAATAATAAAATTTGCACAGTGCTGTTTTATATCAGAGGAATTTATTGTTTGGGAAAGCTGCTGTGAGAACAGCTCTGAAGAGATCAGCTCCTGAGAGCAGTGGCCACAGAAGCAGTGCAGGAACCAAGCTCACAGTGGGCAGGGTGATGTGATGGTCCCCTCCTGCTTCTGTTGGGGGCAGGAGCCTCTAGTCAGCAACAAACTAGGTCCTGCTTTTGAGGAACTGTCTGGGGTAAACTGATGGGYAAAAATTAAGTAACTAAAGCAAACATCCAAAGAACAACAGATATAAACGATTTTAAGACATTACCCAAATGTTATGGTTCGAGTTGGAAAGTCCTGGGTCCCCCACAGCAAAGAACAATGACATACATCAGCTCTCCATGGAGAAAAGACAACAGATGGGAGTTTATCATGCAATGATATTTTCAAATGTTCCCCAGCAATTTCAAAGGCTAATGTAAGAAATATCTGGCCCCAGTTATTTTGTACTTCCAGAGATCATCATCCAAGCTCATCTTGGAAGAAGAAATTCTTTTCTACAGGATTTAACCAGAATTACTCAGCAACCCTTCTGATTGGAAATAGCCCTTTAAAAGATTTGCAGATTTGCTTATTTACAGGGAAACAACTCTCCCATCGCAAAATTCTATATATTGAGTAAATCACATCATTTGTTGATTAATTTTGAAATTTTGAAAGACTTTCAACTGACCACACACCTGGAGCTTCTCCTCTGCAACACACGGTGGGTGGCAGCAGAGGCCTGGCAGACAGGGAAGAAGCAGCCTGAGTCACTGAGATGTTTATCTAGACAAGCAGATGTTGCAGAGGGTGACTTATCATGTTTTGTCCTGCTTAAAAAAAAAAAAAAAAAAAAAAAAAAAAAAAAAGGAGAAAAAAAAGTTCTCTTGTAACTAAAACAAAAAAGACAAGAGACAAAACTAGTTGAGAAATAAATTCTTGTCCGGCATCCTGTCCAAAAGTGTTCATGCACTTGTAGCAATGTGCATAATGGACTCTGATTTGTTTGATGCTAAGCAAAAGTAGAGCTTGTAGAGGATTGAAAGACATTGTACCTTCTATGTAATGGCAAACATTTGCCTTTAAACTACTTGCTATTTGAGTCTGTGAAGTATTCAGTCTTGAGAAGAAATGTAAGAGATGTCCGTGATAGAAATTGTCTCAAGTGGGGACAAATGCTCATCAGTAGCCAGAGATCAGGTGGCCACTACCAGATATTACAAAATTATACCCAGGTCTTCACAGYATAGTAACAAGATTTTAATGACAGTCATTCTCAAGGCATCCCTGACTCAGGACACCTGCTAGAGGGAAACCTTAATTGAAGTCAGTATCCATCAAAGCCAAAGTCTTTAAAATCCAACTTAGCAGAACTAAAAGAGGTAACTGAGGTCTCATATGTGTATTCACGGTCTAAAGGTTTTGTCCATTCAAACACTTTTACTCCATTTCCAAAAATACTTGGTTTCCCTACCTCGTGGGAACAGTGCTAACCCCCATTGTCACAAAGGACAAGGTAAATGCACAGTGATTTCCTTCTAATTCATCTTCCAGCACCGGGACTTGACAGGCTGCTTTGGTGTAAGCACTCATGGCATTCAGATCCCTGTACTAAAGACTGACCTCAAAAACAAATAGGATGGAAGAGCATCTCTGCTGTGCCCAAAACATAGTGGCTCACCTAGGACTAAGCAGGCACAAAGGAAAACTGTTGACTCAGTGAGCCGTAGAGAGGTCAGTCAGGCTCTAAAMCAGCCTTTATATGAAGCTGACTCAAGTTTACCAGCATTTTAGTACATATTTTAGTGAATCACTTCCACATAATTTGCATGCTCCTTTTTTCCAGAATTTTCCATGTAATTTTGTTTTATTTCTGCAGATAAAAGCTTCCAAAATCTTTTGGAAAAGCAAAATTTTCTCTGTCCCAAAATAAGGAAATCTGCAATTGCAACACATTGTGCACAATTAGAGCCAGCGCTAAAAAATCCATACTATAAAAACACGAGAAATATCAGTAGAAATAAAAAGCATTAATTACCAAACATTGACAGAAATCAAAAAACTAATATTAAGTTCTCATCAGTTTTTGTTTTTCTTTTTCTTTACAAATCTATCTGATTACATTACAGCTCGACAGATTTGGGTCAATTACATCCACTAGCATAAGCAAGGACCAAAGAAATGCAAYCTGATTTCACTAAACTTCTGTCTTTCAGTGTGGATGCCTAGCTTACACTAGTAGATTCATTCTTATCCCAGGACTGAGCACATTTTATTCTTCTAAGTGTATCAAAACAATCCATTTATCAGGAAAAAAAAAAGAAGAAATAAGGAATATAATTTCCTTGAAATTCTGTAGGGCAGCTGTCACTACCCACGTATCTGGYGAACACAGTTTTACTTCAAATGGTGCATTTGGAGGTGACTTTGTGGAAGTCATGCTGTCACTGTTACTGAAGAGAAAACAWGGTTTTACATTATTTATGTTACTCTGGATTTTGGGATCACAAGTCACAACAGAAGTTTAACTCATTTATAAGGGTAAAACCTTTGAAGATTGCATTGCTGGGGTKTTTTTGGTTTGGGTTTCTTTTCCCTTTTTTCATCCTTATACTCTAATATTAAATGTGTTGTTGTGAAAGGAATAAAAAGCAACCTCCAGTCTGTTGCTTGACTACTTAGGACAGATGTTCTGCCAAAGTCCAGCATACTTTTTTAACTGCTCACACATGTAGTCCAGATGAGTTTATTGGTGAAACCTAGGTCATATGGCTATAAATTAAAAATAAGGAATACAAAATAAAATAACAGCTTCCCCTTACTCTTGCTTGTTAAATTAATCTAYTAACTAAGCTATTTCTCTTTCTAGCCTTTCTGTTTAAATTTGGCCACATAGGCTGAAAGTCCAAAGCTGATGGAGAAAAGGAAATGCTAGGGAGCAGTTTCAGTTAAGAGTCAGTCATATTGGAGTAGAGGTCAACTGATGACAAACAAGTTACAAATGCATTTTTGGAAATGCATTTGTATATGTGGAAAACATATACTGTAAAGCTGTCTCACAACTGCAGKATCCTTGTCATTTCACAGTGCAAGATATCTCAGCCTCTGCTCTTTCTGGAGTTGCTGCAGTCTTGCAAACTTTGTGCTCAATWAAAGAGGAGTAAAGATTTTAAAAATTAAACAATGGGTTAAATTCATAATGCAGTTCCATTTACTTTTCTGAAGTCAGACTAGGAATGAATTGCAACTATATACTTCACCGAGATTTACTGAGTGAAACTGAACAGGTGGCTCCAAAAATGGTCAGGTGAGAAAGGAAAGACCATACAGTATTGGAAACTCAACCATGATATCCTCAGCCTACTGTTTGCATCTACCTGGTGACACAGAACTTTGTCCTTGAACTTAGCTCTGGGAATTTGGTCAAAACAGCAGTTGTAGTTAATCCTCTGAACAATATGTGTAGGAAAAGTGAATTCTATTCTACTTGAAGATTTTCACCAGTGTCCTTCAGGTACACAGACCTGAGTTTAAACAGAAGTTCCATGCTTAAGACAAAAAGGGATTGTTTAAATTCTGTGAGATGTCTTGGCAGAAATTCACGTGTGATCATGCTGAATTTGTTAAATATGATGGATCCATGATGTACTGTGATTTTTTAAGATACGGTTCAGGAAAGCTGCTAGAGGCTGATTTCATATCTGCTATACTTTGTCCTCTGAGTAGCTTCATCTAAATTCAGAAAAATATCACATCCTTTTCATTGCCTCCAAGAACAGACAAGTCATTTAAAAAAAAAAAAAAAACTTAGAAAGAGTTACACAGGATTTTCATGAAGCAGTCAAGAGAACAAGGCACTGACTCCCAGCCTAAGGGAACATCTGATTCCTGTGTAGGCCCCATGAATAATGGGTATGTGCAGAGTTTTGGGGACCCAGACACAGAAGTCACACCATGATCTTGAAAAGTGGCAGATTAAAATATTGGAGCTTTATTCTTCAGGAACAGCTACATGTGAGTATTGAAATATCAGCTACGTTTACAACTCCAAACCATCTATAATGTTTAAGTTAAAATAAAGTATATTGATGTCTTTATAATGAAGCAGCAATTAAATTTTAATGGAAGATTTACCAGCAGAATGTATTTTTGAATGGGTCAGCCATATAAAAGATGCCATATTCCATCATAGAGATAATATTTTAAAAATAACTTCCTGGTTTCACATTCTTCCAACAGATGATTCAGGAGGGAAGAAAATTATAGAGTTCAATCTTGACAAGGGCAAAGCACTTGTCTTTCTTGACATAATTCTGCTGTTTGAAGAACAGGTTAAATTGTGGAGGAGGACTGAGAATCAGAGGCTAGTCAGAAGAAAGAGAAAGCTTATGCCAAGAAAGTACATGTTTTAGATGTGTCAAAATCAAATGACTAATTAAGACAAGAATTCAAATTAGGACCGGCTGGTAGTTTAACATTCCTCAGACTCTTATTCAGCAAAACTTTTCAGTGTTTGCCTGGTTTGAGTCTCACCAAAGTATTGGAACCTGAGAATAATTTTCCCTGTTTTTCAAAGATTTCTAAGGTTTTGGTCTGGTGTTAGCTAGCTCAGTCCTCTGCAAAAGTTCTGCACAATGAGACCAAACYACAACTACATTTGGTATAGACTACATATAAGAACAGCAGTGAAACACACAGAGTTAGGTTTTGACTCTGCGAATCATCCTGCTCAAATCTTGCTTACAGTGGTGATCAGACCATTCAAGTGCAAGAAATCCTTTCTGTGGAGACACAATCACTGGAAAAGCTTCTTCCTTATCCATTTGTATATCAGCATTTCCCCTTTTGAGACTTTATTTTTCTTTTAAAATTTCTATATTGTCTCAGAAAATACAATCATTTCAGATTATGCAGTTTATTTTGTTTCTATGACAACCTGAGGATGAGAGTTCCAGTGATTAATTACATATCCTGGAGCAGAATCTTAAACTTCTGGCATTGCCCAAGCTGGCCACATTACCATCAGTTCAGAACTCTTTTTTCCACATCAGAACAACAACCTTCTTCATTCCAGAGATACCCTAAGCCCAGGAAGAAGAGAAGCCAAGCAGTTCTACAAAACTGCCCTCCAAAAATCCTAGTGTTAGTGTACAGTAGAAAGTCTCTTCCTCTGACAGAGCCCTTCATGAGAGCTCTCAAGTCACGAATTATTTTCCCTTAACAGTTGCCAAGGACAAAATGCAAGACAGTCACAGAAAAACTAAAGTACTTGCTGTCACTAGCAATAAACCCCAGAAACTTCAGCAGAAACCTAAAAGCTGCCATACTACTAGACAATAATAATTGGAATTCTCTTCTGCTTTCTCAGACCAGGTAAAGTCCATTGCTTTGATGGCCTCTTCAGGTTTTATTTTGGGCTTCAGACCTCATGAAGAAGAATTTGTGATGATTTTCTGACATAGCTAACTTGTGAAAAACTTAGGTGTATCCTATTGTTATCTCAAGCAGTTGGACATATCTTTACGATGTATCTACTTGTGTACTGGAAAAGTATTATTGCTGGCTATTTTTGAGAGATACTGTCTGTTATATTCACTCCCCTTCTAAACTCCAAATAAATGGTAATTGATTAATCTTTTTGATGCTCACAGGTTGCTATCATCTCATAGGATGAGATAGTGGATGTAGCTTCTGGAATATTGTGTTAGTTTGGGAAATAAATCCCAATCCAAGTTTCATAAAGTATACTTCACACTGAGAAATGTGTGTCTTACATGTTCTTTTACAAACTTAAGCAAGATGTGCAACTATTCTTAGCAAAACAGGAAAATCATTTYGGGGAGATAAAAATCCTTCTTTGTCTATGTGTGACTAATAATCTGAAACCCAGTAAATTACTTGCTTTGCCATGAGACCAAGCTCCTTAGAAGCATATTCTATTCTGAGACCAGCGAGCAAGAAAGAAAATAACCTTGCAGTATCCTTTAAGCCTTATCCAAACAAGAGTCAGGATTTTTTTTAAGTGACTAATGACTGTAGGTGCCTTGAGACTCCATAAAGAGGTCTGATTTCCAGGGTTTAAGGTGTTGCCTGAAAATAGCAGCCTTGCTGGTGCCTCACGTTAGCCAATCTAGTACAGAGGCCAACAACTCCCTAGAATTTCCCCTTACATCAATTTCTGCTGATGATACTGCGTGTGAAACAACCTGCAACCTTCCTGCTTCAGAGACTCCTCCATGCTTCATCTCCTACACAAGACAGAAATATCTGTCCTGGTTGTTTGAATCAAAATTGAGTAAATCCACTTGTTAAACACAGAAATTTTGGAGACTCTCAAGACTGAGACGTTCTCTACCTCCAAACCCCAAATGAGAAGAGAAGAAAATGAAGTGCTTTGCCCCTTTAGATGTCAGAGATAACCTCCAAGTTGTAAAACAATCAACTCACATGTTATAGGGACCTCAAGCAGACAGACTAAAGGAAAAACAACYAAGGTGTTAGTTTCAGCAATCGATCTCCAGCCAGGGTTCACTTCAAAGGATGCTCATGATCATTTGAGTGTTAACATTTCCAAACAACTAGTATAAAAAGAAATATCCTGTACTGGGTTGAGTGACTTTTTAAAGGAGTATAATTCATTCCGACTGATGTACCAGGGAACATATGTTAAATATCAGACTCTCTGCAGCATATGAACTGTTACAATTAAAATAATGAAATTCTACCCTCTAGGGTAAAAAATGAATATGCCTTTACCAATGACACAAAATAGCAGTAAAGCATTTAGGATAAAACTCCACTGGATTTTGAAAKGAATCCCCAGACCACCTTCAAGAAGGAATCATTGCTTGCCAAGATTTCACTCCTAGTGGGCTCATCACCTTGTGCCTTAGAGTTTTGTTCACAACCATTATGTTGTAGATGGCTCAGGACAGCACTGGGCGTGGATAGTTTCATTTAAGAACTTTACAGGGGAGGACAGTGGAAGAGACTGCAACTAAAAGCATTTATAACATAAAAATTCATGTACATTGGCCAATGTAGCATGATCTCCTGCTTTCTAACAGTAGAATCAGGATACCATGTGTTTTAACTAAAATAAAGGGAAATACAACCATGTCTGCAGTAGACCAGAGTGCACGTGTTGAGCAATGTTGTAGCCTTAAAGATAGCCATTGTGTGTGAATTAACCACTCATATTTTGACTACCAATGCAGTTTATTTTGCTTGTCACAGACATGTGTATCAGGCAGGACAAAGGAGCCTGAGAAGACAGTGAGAATRTTATCCAGTAGCTGGTCAGCATTTGTCCTCTACTTTGAACCAGTCTGCTTCTCTGCAGCTGAGCCTTCCATGCCAGAGAGCTGGTGCAGTCAGACCAGGGAGCTGACACTGGGCTGGATTCCTGTCAAAGCCCGCTGATAACGGCATGTCCACACTGGCCTGGGAGGGGGCCAGTTCTGTGGCCTCACACCCAGTGACTTCACTCAAAACTCTTGCCTTGAGCCAGGTCATATTTTCAGGCACCTCAGAAAGTTATCACCTCCCAGGGAACCCAAAGTCTTCCGGGCCTGTGCAGAGTATTCAAGCTCTCTCTYCAACTTCAATGTTAATGGGACCGTGCTCATGTGCAGTGGCAAACCACAGGCTCGTTTGTAAGACAGCTTGACTGCCTAAGTTATGCCCCAGCTGCTCATTGTGGATTCCCAGCTAAGACAAAATGACTGCCGTGTGAGCATTCAGCTCACTTCAGAAGAGAGTGGAACGATTTCAAATCAACAGGCAACTGAAATGACCCTGCTCTGCTCAGCTGTGTTTTTCTGATTGACAGTGCAAATTCTATACGACAGGCTCACCATGTAAAATAACTGCTGCCTCTGTCCTGCTAAGATTGGTCAGTCAGAATTCCTTTAGGCTGGTAGTCCCATACAAACATTTCCTAACATGGTAGTGGTCAGTCTGAGCTTTTCTKTCCATTTTAGCATTTGTTCTAGTCAACTCTCTATGCCAGAATTTCTGAATATTTCTTTTAAAGAATGTTAAGGCAGAAAGTCAAGCCTTGGACTTCTGCACAAGAAACTTATTTCTTGGAAATGTGTTAAATTGCATCCACAGCCTGTTATATAYAATATTTCATTGCTGGCCGTCATTGTTAGGTGATTGTCACTTCCAATATGGTTGGTCAGCACAAGCTCTAATTTCCTCCAGTTCCAGGAAGAACAGAAAAATAATAATCTTCTGGTTCCATCACAAACAGCCACAGCTGAAAGCCATCTCAGACTACCCATAAAGGCTTTGTGTGCATCCTGTGGCCAAAAAAAGGCACATTTGGAGTTCCTGGAAGGAAATGTTGCCTGATTACCACAAGAGGTTTTCCACATGAACCTGGTTCCAATAGCACGGTCTTAGACGCAATGTCATGTCTGCATTTTTTCCTTGCCACTTCCTCTAGATTCAATGGCAAGACAAACTGCCATATTTCCCCCTTGTAACAACTCAAGGACTTCAGTTCCCTAATGTAAAAATATTGACAGCATCTGTATGAGTACCAGCTTGATGTTGGCAGTCAGATCTCTACTCATCCACTTGAGAAGAGCCTTGCCTCACATTGTTACTCTCATACAGCTTCTCCATTAAACATTAAGGGAGGAGAAGGGAGTTTCTCTTGCCCATCTTTGATCAGTTATACACAAGAACCCAGACTATAACAAACATGGGTTTCACACTAAGTTCAATCTTGCTGCTCTCATGCACAAAGCAACAGCTGTCCCTTGCATACAGGTGAGATGCACCTGGCACTGGGGCTTTGCACACCAGGGGAGCAAAGGCCTTAGTGTCAGAATGCTGGTGACACCCAGCAGATAAGAGCTTATGCCTTCCCACACAACCTTTCATTCACCAACAGTCTGCAAAAGAATCACAGAAWATCATCAAGTGAACACCCTTGCTTCCTTTCCTAGGAATTCCACAAGTCTGGGATTAATGCACGAAGGCCATGCAGATTGTGCAAGGAAAAATACATACATAAAGGTCCAAGTAAACTTGAYAGAAAACACATCCACCTAATAGGAAACCCAGAACAGAATTAAACCTGACTATGTTAAAAATGTTCAGTTGAAAACTGCAAATGAATGCAACTGAACTCAAGGTCCTTGTCCTTCGCTCTCATCTTCTTTTTTCCTGTCATCTCTTCTCTTCTCCCTTCCTTCCTCCCTTCCCAGTCAGCATTTTTGAAGTTTATATCATACTCAACTCTGGCATTTCAGTAATGTGCTTGGAAGTTGCTCCTAGAGGCTAAACTTTATTCTTCCGTGTGAGTTATTTTTTGTTTCACTCTTGAACAGGCATTTCTTGGAAGGACAAGTACTCACTGAACTGTAGCACACGGCAATCATGTAAATATTAATATTCACACAGCACTGAAGATTACAAGATAATTAGAAACTATATAACCATGTAASTCAGTTTATAAAGAGTATGACAGTTATAGGACCAAATTTTGTCATTCTTCCAGGCCTGACTCCTTGGAATCTCTTTTTTCCCTTTTGTTTACAAGGAATTAATCATTTGGAACCTGATCCAAAAAGCTCTAGACTCAATGCAACTCTCCCATTGACTGCAGCAGATTTTGGTTTTCGATTAAATAAACTCACTTGAGTCTTTGGCAGCTCAGACCTCAAGCACATTACAGGCTTCCTGGTACCCCACCCCTCAGCAGCATCAAAGCAAGTTATCAGAAAACTTCCACATGAGATTCACTCTTGGAACAGAGGACAGGGTCATGCAAAGCTTTTCATTTGGACAGAGGACATATGTGTGCTCAAGCACATCAGGTCACGTACTGCCAGAGCCTCACTAGGCTGCAATGACTAAGGATCTTCTCCCACCTGGTGACACCAGACCAGATCGTGGCAGACAGTGACACATCGCCCCAGAGGAACAGAGGGTCTATGGGGCTCTGCTGTAGACAACTCTCCACAAAAGGAACATGGAGTGGGAGCTGTAGAACAAGGCTAGGAAGGCATAGCATCAGGAGCATTTCCAGCTTCCCCCTCTCCTCCCCAGCCACCACTTTTGATCAGGTTTTGCTTTTCTGGCAGTAGTACCCATTTCTCTTTCTGGCTTGCATATTATGGAGTCAAACAAAGTACACATCTGAATAYAGCCCTCGGTGGATTTAGAATCTATTGTTTTATGAGAGTTGTTTACAGCAATCTCTGTTTTTACATATTTATTGCTTTGACAGTTTTCCTTCTAGATGCAGAGGGGCAGCAAACACTGCGATAAAGAGATGCCAACGGACAGGTTTTCTCTCACWTGTTGCCAGAGTCCTTGACAGAACCCAATTGCCAACAGACTACGTCCCTTACTGAAAGAATGAATGTTTTTTAGACTAGAAGGAAACTGATTGGTGAATAGCAAACAATTAGTATTTAATACTAATTTTTAATACTAAGGCTTTTTTTCTCCCTTAGAAACTGTAGAAAGTCAGTTCTTAGCTAATTATGTTCACAGGAAGGCATTTTAGAGATGTTCACAGAGCAAATGCATCACTGCTTGAACAATGAAACCTAAAATAACATTCTATGGCACTCTCCCTAAACCAAAAGAACCTGCTTGGAATACTTTTTTACTATACTTTCTGTGTGCACATGTTCAGTAAATCCCAGAAATGTTAKGGTGAGTCTTTTGAAGTGAAAGTGTTTCTCAGGTAAATACATGTGCTTTAGGCATTTATTATTACCGTATGTTCTGAAGCAGTCTCCATCCCGTGTTTCTGGAAAACTGGTATGAAACAGATCTTATTTAARGTCAGTATATCACCATCACAATATTGCATGGTATCCAAAAGAAAGTGATTCATAAGGTGAATTTTAAGTAGTCCACATTTCACAACAATTTAGTTACATCTTATTTCTTCCTGTGCTCATACACACTCTGTGCCCTGGGGCTGAGGTTTCACAACGCTGCCATGCCCCAGCAGCTTATTTCCCACACCTTGTGTTGTTCCTCTCTGACCATTTGTACACTCTACAAAACAAGCTGGCTCATGTTTTGGGCAAAATTTCTTTGGTAAATGATGTTTGCCCTCAAATAATTTGTGAAGCAGTTTGAATTAGATGTGTAAACAGATAATTTAAAAGCTTTTATTGAGTGTTAAAATACAAATTGTGAACGCTTTCTCCTATTCACTTAAATGACTTTGTATGTATCCATTGAAGGGTGAATTCCAAAACATTACCACTGACTGGAATCTAATATGTGCTTTTGCAGACATTTTAAAAGCCAATGTATCATCCATTTGCATGAGTTTTCACAAACACCAGCCCCTCATTGATCTCTGAAACTAAATACAGAAAGCAGGCTGAACTGAATTTTGGCTCTGATATTGAAYGAAGTTAAAGGAAATTATTTGCTGTTATGAATTTCTATTGTTTATTTGCATTTTTACTTGCATGTAAGTGGTTGAGATTCAATTTAATAATTACTAACTGTTCAATGCTAAGGGAAGAAGTTATGTGAATTACCTCCATGTTCCCACTGACACCTTTTGCCTGTGTCATGAAGTCACAGTGAGGGACAAGAGGTGGCCATGGAATGCAAGGTGTCTCACGCTTTCTCAGCAGTGCTGAAGCCACAGAAAYAGTGGTAGCCAGAGCTTAGAAGAAGTACTGGTAGAACTTCACACACATAAATTCAACACTGTATTAAATTTTCCCTGGAGTGTCTGTAGTCGCATGTGCTTCTGAATAGCAATATGTCTACGTTTAACCAAAATACGGAAAAAAACTTCTATTTTAAATCTAAAATTTAGGCTTCATTCTTTCAAATAAATGATCTGCATTCTTATGAAAACTGTGCTGCTGTCGGTATCAAGTGGGGCATGGTATCAAGTCATATCAAATGAGAAATTTAAGTCAGCCAATGCCAACATCTGTAGAAAAAACTTACTTCAACTRAGATGAGTGAGATTTTATGTTCAAAGCTCACAGCAGAGGACAAGAGGGATACAACCTTGCATTTGGAAAAGGAGTGAGAACTTTACACCACATAAGTCAGTCCCAGCTCCTGAATGAGGCATCAGGACATATGGCAAAGAATATCAGAACAAGATCTAGGTGAAGAGGAATCAACGGACATTTTCACCAAATAGCCAAAAAGAAAAAAAAAAAAATAAAAAATCTCACAAAGTATACATTAAAGCAATAAGCCAACCAAGCTGTTTCTTAATCTTGATTTCATATGTGAATTTCATTTGACTGTGGATTTGCAAAGTAATTTTTTTAAAAAGTCATAGATATTCTTTCTGATGATTTTCGTAATATTCAATGCAGCTGTCTCATGGCATCAGACAATGGATGTTGCAACAAATTTTCCAGCCTGCTTGCATGAGGGCTCTGTTCCTCCGTATTCAAGACACCACCATTTCTATGGCATTGTCCCTTATCTTACTCACCCTTGTACTTTCACATATCCATTCATAAATCAATTGAAAATTAATTCTCTCCAAACGCACCTTGTCACTTATGAAAAACCTCACCACAGAGCTTGTTTGGCAAAAAAAAAAAAAAAAGATTCACTCCTAATTTGAGTAAAAGTGAATGCTAGAGCATCTTCTGAGGGTTTAATTTTGTGTGGCTATGTCATAAGCTTTGTTTCTCCAAGTGGTTGATTAGCCCYATGCCTAGTCTCAGTCACGTGCTAGACATCATCATCGTCACTGTGCCGATTTATGGATTTAGCACAAGCACATTTAGTACAATTGAAATYGGCAGGAAATTCAGAGGCAGAGGGTGAAAACTGTGAGCCTCAGAAGCAGACACTGCCAGCTCTGACACCAAGGGAAAGCACTAAGGACACAGCTCCCATCTGAGCAGTGCCAGGCCCAYGGAGGACATTCCATTAAGCTGGCTCTGCCTGGAGGTGAAGGCAAGAATGACAAGGAAAGAAAGTCATCAAGAGGCAGCTGATCCCTTCAGTTAGGACTGACCTTGCCCTGAAGAGCGCTTCCCAAGCTTCAGATGTAAAAGACAAAAAAACCCTGCAAAGGTTTCTGGGGCAATGACAAGTCAGCTGAAACCCAAAAGATCCCGTTCGATATGAACTTGCTGTGATTAGATTAAGTGTTCTCTTTCAGTAATTTCTTCGTTTATCTCTTTTATAAACATTTGTAATTGTGTTGCCTATATTGGATGCTGTAAGTACTTCTCCTGGCATACTTCCCAATACTCTCCTTTAATTTAAACCAGGCTAAGGTAGATTGGTAAGATCAAAGTGTTTTTCATCCAGACTGGTGAATTTAAAAACAYGAGTACTAAGAAACTGTATCCAGCTCCCCAACATACTTCAAGAAAGTCAAAGGGTAAAGGACCTGCCCTTACAGAAATTATATGAGCTGACTGAAGACTTGGCCCTGCTAGAAGAAACAAACCTGGAAAAACAGCCTTCCTCCCCTGGCATAAAACAAGGTGCACAAGGAGCCTCCAGGATAATCTCCAGGAGATTTTTCTAAAGGAAAAGCATTTTTATTTTCCATGATTGCACATGGCAGACAGCATTAGACAGTCTGGCAGACCTGCCACTCTCAGAAGTCACATGACTCTTTATTTGCAAAACCAAGCCAGGAAAATCTAAGTGCAGCTGAATAAAACTTGTAAAAGTCCTGCATGTGCAAAACCTGCAGTTTCACAGTTCAGCCTCAAAATCAAGCCACTGTTGTGTTAGAGTGGCATGATACCTATTTCAGTACCATGTTTTTTCTCTTAAGATTTTCAAACAGGGCATTAATTTTTTTTAAATCTGTTTGWATAGTTGTGTTTAATCTGTAGGTTGAATTCATGTGGACAGGTCCCCTCTTTTAGAAAGAGCAAAGTTCTTTGACCACAGAGTTATGTTTTAGGGTGTATTTAAAGCAGCATGCTCCATCGAAAGCAGGATTCACAAGACACTACCACAATGCAAACATAGTTCATTGTTCCTTATAATCTTCTTTTCACTTTAAGAACCARTGGGGAATGAGTGCTGTGCTAAGTGCCACACCAAGAGAAGAGCAGACTGGCTCCRCAGAAGGAGATTATTGTCCATCCAGAGATCTAGTGGTGGGAAATACACAAGGCCTTGGAAAGAACAATGAACACAAAGCAGTAGTTCCTGGGTGTTGGAGGGGGGCTTGTCCAGAAGGTTTAGGCAATAAAAGGAAGAAAGTTGCTGTAAAATATGGTAGGCAAAGGGATAAGAGTAGTGTAATGCAGAGTTGAAGAAGCTGAACAAAAGAAAATGGGAGGATTAACACAAACAGGCAGACAGCATGGCTAGCTGTAGTCCAGGCAAAATTCCATGGAGCTTTGGAATGCCAAAAGTTCTGGGCTGTGACTGGCTACAGTCTCTGGCCAGTTCCTCTGCAGGTTTCCCTGTGGGCCACACAGTGGAGTGGGGAGGATGAGGCATCTGGGCAGGACTCTCCCCTGCACACCTCTGGGTTCAGAAGGTTGCTGGCAAGCTCCATCTCTCCCCTTCCCCTCTGTGCAGCAGGCCCAGTTTTGGCTGCCTTCACAGCTGCAGCTGTTCCTACCAGCTGGAATCAACCGTCCTGGCCCYGTTCCAGCTCAAAAGCAATTACATTCTTGCAAGTGGATATTGCAACTTCCTGTCCTAAACAATCATGTACTGTTCCTCTACACTTCTAACCAGCTGCTGCCTTCTACTCAGAGATGGCCGCAGGCACAGGGGTGGGGCCCTGGAGGAAAGGTGGTGGTGTATCAAGAGGAGATCATTCCGATGTAGGCTCACCTGCAGCTCAGAAAGGTCAGGGAGTGCTTCCTGACAGCTCTCACAGTCTGTATACAGTSCTCAGTGCATCAGCAACATATGAGTGATGAAGAACAATATTACCTGGGCTAGGCACTACAGCAGGAGCATGCTTTTTTTTGACCTGAATTTTCCAGGAGAAATCTTCCTCTGTACCYGAACTTCATAAAACAAGGCATCTCCAAGAGCTTTGGCAAGAACTTCCTTTCCTTTGCCAAGCATTTAGAACCAAAGCCTGGCCCATAACACCTGGAAAGGGGTTTTGTAAAATACTTTAGAGCAAAATTTGCTGAAGGCATCCCAATGATAAGTGGGATTAYTTGTCCCAAACTAACACACCTACTTTCCTGGAGCTGGTCTTCTAAAACTGTTCTACTCAACCTCCAGCTTCTACATTGTCTGCACATGAGAAGAACAGGAGGTAAATATATTTATATGCCAGAGAAGAACCAGAATCTGCCCAGTCATATTGTTCCTTTGCCACATGAGCAGCATGGATCTGAAGTGATCATAAGACTTTTTATTTCTGTAACATTTTCCATATCTAAGCTTTTCAGAGGCATGGATTTGTCAAGGTATCTATCCTTCGGAGGAAGRTTCTCACACATTCATTAATGTAGGCACAGTACAGAGTAGCTCAGGGTGAGGTACAGTACTTTGAAAGAAAGAGTAAACATTTGGGAAGGCCGGGAACCAGGCTCCCRAATAAAAGGCTGTGGGCATGCTGTAAAATGTCAGAAGGATTTTGGGGATAGAAATTCCCACTCAGACAGGCCATCTCTTGTAGCAATCAGCAGATCCACTCTGACTAGTCAGGACAGTTAAACCCCTTATTTCATTTAAGAATAACTGACTACCCTTTTGGGGTGGAAGGGCTTTTAAACATTGCTGATCCTTACCTCCCTAGTTCCGAGTGCCTAAACCTCGCCTGTTGATGCTGTGAATTACTTGTACCCCCATGTCAACAAGACRAAACAAGCCACCCTCAATTGCATTGAAAATCTGCACAGGGGTCCCACCATAGGTCCATCACAGCCTGGGGAAATAGCTCATCATTTTGCCATCATTCTGTCAGTCTCTGCTTGAAAGATAGTGCTGAGCACTACGACATTTCATGGCATCAAACAATGAGTTTAGTCTTGCTGGAAATACCAAATATTCTATTAACAGAACAGTCCTTAACATGACTAAAAAAGACTTATAGATATTTTGTGAAATTCTGAAATTGCAGTTAACATTATTTTTCATGTACTTTAATAGACAAATAATAAGTGATACACTGACAAAAGACACATTTTGGGGAAAAACAAAGAAACAAATAAAAACTAAACCCAACCAAACTAACAGTCACATGATCTTTCCACCTTGTGTTTTAGACTTGTGATAGGATCTGTCTTGGCTGACAGCCAGACAGTCCTAAATATAGTGTAAAACCAAATATTTAAGTGTAAGTCTGAACAGACAGGSTTTTTTGGTTGGTTTTGGGTTTGGTTTTTCTTTTTTATTTTAACACGCTTATTTCAARTGCTACAAAGGTGGCTGCATATGCAACAATTGAAAAATATTCCTCTTCCAAAGGAAGTATTATATGCCCTGAATTCCCAAYGTAATGCTACAGGACAGCAAGTACTAAAGTACTATGATGTATGGATTTGAGTGCCATGACTTATAAAAATGTCTCAAAGTGCTRTGCAATACAGAAAAGCACACAGATAAATCATAGAAACATATACATTAGGTATAGTATATTTTCAGCATGTGATGTCTGCCAGTTTGTAACATATACACCTGCACAGGGGAGTGCTAGAAGCAGCACATTCAACATTATTTATTACCTATCGTACCACAAAGCTGTCTTTTTCTGCATGGATCACTTGAATACTCTACTTTGTACAACTGTTCTCTGTTACCCACAGTTATCTCTCCTGTATGACATTACCTGAGCAAGGCCAGTCAAGTGAGAATGAAACAGGGCCATTGAAAAAAGAAGTTTTAACCAGGATGTCTTACTGAGTTTCCACAATATCCCTATCTCACATGGGATTCTGGTTTTTTATCTTTTAATTTTGTCTCATATAACTGCTTTCTCCAGTTTCTCCTACTGCTAGCTTTGTGCTGGATTATCTCCAGCCTGTTTTGCAAGCGGGAGCACCTCACTTATCCCTTCGATAAGCAATTCTTGTCCTTCCTGCAGCTCTGTGCAAAGGCTCCGAACAGAGCCGTCTGGTACCAGAAGACAAATTCACCTCACAAAAAGAAAACACTTCCTTGCTCTAGTGAGTGAGTGGATCTCCAAGGGTCTGCAATAACCAAAGTCAAATAGGTCTCCAATCCTAAGCCYAGGCTGAGGAAATACTGAAAGCTTATAATGGATCCAGCAAATTCAACAACTTCACAATCATCACTGAAGCTTCTTTGGGTTCTTTTTTTTTTCATTAATTAGAAAGCTTTGGGCCTTAAAAAATTCTAAGTACTGGGAAAATTGAAACGAACCAAAGACAATGTTCTTCAATTCTTTTATCATTGACTTCACACTCTAACACTACTTCCAACACTTGATAATATTACCACCCTGATTATGAATCTTCTCCCAGTCCTCCTCTCAACATCCTTTCTCACATAAATCATCCTGGTCTCTTTTCTATCACTCAAATACCATGTCTCCAGTCTTCATCTCATGCTCATCTTTTTCTTGCCTAATTAAAGCTTTCTCAGAGCTTGGAATGTGATCTAGTCYAACCTTTTTTAGTTTTCCAAGTCCTATTAATCAAAGAAAAATAATTATAATTTTATCACAAAAATCAAGACAATTGCCATAATCATGAAAGGAAGTTTTCCTTTTCTTACTATCATCTACACCTTCCCTGTACCTTGTGCTCCATAGCAATGGTCACACTGACTGAAAAGCTTTGGATTTGTTTTTGCACTTGCATGTCTCTTGAGCTCAGTTATTGGATGCCCCACTCTCTTGGGAATTCAAATTGTCTTTATTGATTGCCCATTAGCAACAAAGATCATGTTGATTAACAGTTTAAAGAAAACAAACAGACAACACCCATTAGTTTTTAAAGCTTCTCTTTGAGTGTCATATTTAAGTAGTTCCTCAGAGACTGCTGTTCCAGTCTGGTCCATTTGGTTGATAAGAGCCAGCTACAACATACCAAGCATCCAGCTGGGCAGAAAAGGATTTAATATGAGTGTGAACTTGCCTAAATAGGCAGATGCTCTCTTCCTGTCTACTCTTGCAGGACATTTTATTTTTTCCCCACAAAATCTGATGATCATAAAAGAAGGTTTAGGACATGACTTTTTCAAGGGTTATGTAGCTGTGTTAGATCTATTAAACAGCATCTAGGATCCCTATGCCTTACTATAAACCAGTAAATACTACAAAACAGGAATGAGATTTTTATAGCCATAGCTTTTGCTTTGAGCTGTGAGGGTACAGATTTTCAGCTTTGGAGAAGAGAGGTTTTACTCTAGGCTCATTATTTTTCTGCTGTTTTATCTGTCAAATATAAGTGGTCCATTCCTGGATTGTCCATTTCTGTTCCAAACCACCATCATGTGCAGGTTCTCTATCACTGCAGCTGAAAACAGGAATATTTTTTATTCACTACCACTTACGGGGTGATGTTGAGTGAATATCACTTTTTGACCCAATACCTTTGGTCAAGTATGGGACAATGAAACTTTGCCATGCACTGCTTTCCCCAGTAGACCCCCCTCACTGTACTTCGTAACAGCTTTGCTCTCAGAGCTAAGACATTCCTTTTTACCATTTCTAACCCTTCTAGATGTACCTACGGACACATGTGCTACAGACACAGATTTTGCACACATGTAGTAACTTCTCTCTCCTCACCTGCCAGATTTAGCATGGAAGAGTCTGATGGCCCATGCAGTCCAAGATTAATATGTGGCCACCATGGAGGCTTTACGGGATAATGTCCCTGAACAGATCAAGGAACCTTCCATAGAATCATAGAATAATTCAGGCTGGAAGGGATCTCTGGAGGTCACCTGGTTCACCCGGCTGCTCCAAGAAGGGCCAGTTTCAAATGTAGATCAGATTTCTCAAGCCATTCCAGTCTCAAAATGAGCTGGTCTCTGCCAGAAACCCAATAGTGACACTTCCCAGAAAAATAACCATATATAGCATCTTTCCAGTAAATCAGCTACCTAAAAACAAACAGGTTTAATTACAGCCACTAGACTCTCACTGTTGGGTGCTCCCATGACCGAGAATAGCTCACTATTACTGCATCTTCCCCTAGAGGAGAGAGACAACCAGCTCAATTGGATAGAAGTTATAGACAAAGGTTGAGACGTTTGGTGCCCTAAAGTTTCAGATTACTCACATGTTATTCTCCCACTGGCAAGGTGCTCAAGTCACCTTCAGTCTGTCCCACCCCTGGAACATACAATAAGCCTTTCTTCTCTGCAGCCAAACAGCCATTAGTTTTGAAGCTTGYCAGCATCAAATAAATCAACCCATGACACTGTCTATTACAGCTTTTTTTTGCATATAAAAAATCAAAGCACAAGCCATTASAAAGCTAATACATGTCTGCAGCACTGGAGGCCTCAGGTACAGGTAAGAGTCATGCTGATCCAGCTGTGATTCCCTTGGGAATCCCTTGAGCCATCCTGGGTGCTGGCAAGTAGCATGTCTTCAACAAAACCTGGGAAGCTTCCACAACCTTACTCTACTTCCAGTCACCTTACTAAAAACGACAACTCAAACAACTCCCAGTTGTGCAGCTTTTAAATTAGATAAAAAACAAACAGCAAAGATGCCAGAAAAAAAAAGATTAATAAAACTGTCACAGTGGTAGGAAAGAGTAATATATTTAGAAAAAAGGTTCAAAGTAATCTTTTTTTTCTCACAAAATCATAATCTCTTAGGGAAGATAAGCTGGGGTTTTTTTTCCTGTTATTGCTGTTGGACAGAAGAGAAGATTTTGCATTTTCCAAAGAGGAGGGAAAATGCAAAAGAAAAGTTGATTTAATTTTCATGTTTCAAGCACTGAAGATTATAAAGTGTTGTCCTTTAGTTTCAAACAGCATTGGAAAAAAAAATAAAAAAGCACAAAAAAAAAGCAGATATTTTTATGTCCAGTCTTCATAAAACCCTTGGAAGTTATTTTTGTATGTGTGAAAATAAACCTGGAAGAAACTTAAAACAGGGTGATTACTTGAAAGAAGAGAAATGGAGAAATGCCAGATCAGATACCACTAACATTTTTAATGCAGAACTTAGGATTTGTTCTCTTTAAATTCCCCTACTAGCATTATTCTACAGAGGGTTTTAGACAAAGCAGCACAGASTGTTCACTAAATCCATGCATAAAACTGAGACCATAGACACTGGCATCCTAATTCCACTTTTATTATTCTCAATAAAATGGAATCTTTGAAAACCACAGAGGATCAGTGATGCTAACAAATACATCTTCCAGCTGTTCTAATGACTGTATGACTAATGCACAGGTAAAGCAGTTAGAAAACCAAAAGCTGTTTAATTATATACAGACTAGTGACTGACAATACCACTCCAAACTCCTACTTATACCAAAAAAGGCATCAAACACTTCTCCCACATCTCTGGGAGAAGCAAGGCAATCTGTGCAGTCTCCTGCAAGTGAGGCAGGAGTCTGCCCATTAATCTGTCCCTCTCCCCGTGAGACCCAGACCTTTTAGGGACATTACAGAGTGACAGGGACTGCAGCATAAGAAGGTCTGATGTTTCCCCTTGATCTCAAGGACATGCGATCACCTCAAGAAAACTTTTCCACTCCCTGGATACTCTGACCCCATAGATCTCCCCTTGCATAGCAGTTTTGCACTGGGGCTTGGCTGAGCAAAGGGCAGATCTTCCTCCAGAGCGGAAGCTGGCAAGCTGGCAGGCAGGGAGGGCAGCTCAGGTAAGGCAGGGCACAGGAAGGGCAGAGGACAGCACAAAGCCAGGCCACGCCAGGCTACACAGGGAAGCCCAAAGTAGAAGTCGAACAAGGATCCAGGGTAATATCAGCAGCTCATCAGTTTGATAATGTCGACTGTGCRTGTTATTTGGATCACAGTACTCCAGTGGCATTGGTACATCAGCCACGGCAAAAAGCACTCCGAGCAGCATGGAGAATTTAGAACACGGCTCTCATGAGCTTCAATGAGAATGATGCATCTGTCTCCTGCGGTAGCTTTGAAGCTCTCGGCCAAAAGTATTCTTAGCCCTACTGTCATGCATGTCCCGAAAGAGACAAAAAAAGAAGGTGCGAGCATGTGAGACCGGGAGCGGACGTGGTTGAGGAAGTGAGAGACCAAGTAGAGCCCAATCTGGGAACCCTGCAGAGACGGATCATGTCCCCCAGGCTTTATGTTATCAACACTTGTTTGGAGGTAAAGAACAGGCCTTTTCCTCCTGCAGAATGAGGGAGCCAATCTGGAGCACTGGGCTCCTGACACTGAGCTGCTTTCAGGAGATCACTAAAGTCAGATCTGGTATCTCTGCTTGACACTGTGGATACACAAATCAGACAAAATAAGGCAGAGAAAACAGTACAGCAGGGAAATAAGGAGAAATCAGGTTTGCGAGAGCTGAATGTACAAATATTCCAAATTAAGTTTCTATTGCTTTTATAAACTGTTTGTGTTTTCCCAGTAAGTGCCTAGATGTGGAAAGGGAAAAAAACTGGCTCCTAGACAGTTTAAAATTTGCAACAGCAAATTTGTCCCTTTTGCAACAGCACAGCTCAGTATCAGCGTGCCTTGCTTGCCATTGTACAGATCTTCACTCTGGCTTGCTGCAAAAGGGTCAATTTCCCTCCCCAACTGCACCTACATTTTTTACTTATGTGTGGTCTCTTGCATCACCACAATACTGATATCATCTCCTCCTCCTCCTAGCTCAGAAGGCCTGGAAAGCAATGGCTAGAGCACATTTATAACAAGCAGTGTGCATCAGTCTGCTCTGGAGCTTGGGGATTCAAGGGGTTAGAGAATACTTGCATGGAAAAATATGTCTTGCAATACTTGCATGTGACCAGCTTCCAATCTTGTGAAGCTAAATCAAGGAATTAGAGCTCCCTGTGATGAGTAAGTAACACACAGGGAGCAGCTTCTGCATTTTGGAATAACCCTGTGTGCCTTATAAAGGGATTTCATGGAGAGGAAGCAAGAACTAAAGTATTTTAGTTTATGTAGTCCCTAGAAGTAAAGAGATATCTGAAAGGTTGATGAAAAATCCAGATTAGTAATCTTATATGCCAAGGAATTAATTAATTAACTTTTTTTTTTGTACTTGTCTTCATTGTATCTGCAAGAGCAAAATGCCAATTCAAAGACTGCATTCAACTGAGCACAGATGTGGCTTTTTTATATTCCTTATTTGCTGCAACATCCGTTGGAGCCTGACAGCTTGAAATTACATTTTCATGTTGGAGCTGTACTTTCACAAATCCTGGAAGTTAAATAACTCTTAGAATAACAGAGAAGATATTACATTGCCAACTAGAGTTGATATTCTCTTTCATTATTTGTTCCTATAAATAGGTATGATCTTTTTTTTCTGGAACATGGTCTCATGTAGACCAATACCTTTTCCTCAGATGGCATCAAGAGGCACAAAGTAAGCTTAAAGTTATCCACTCTCCTTACTCCACCTCCCTTTAAAGCTCTCACAAGAGACAGGGAAGATTAAAGGACATGTCATCATGTTGTTACACAGGTGTCTCAACAATTCTGAACTTTGCAGGGATAAAGCTGAAACTACAAAATATCCATTCTACTTGAGAAGCCATTCTTTCATATTAGGTGTCCCTAATGTTTTGCCACCTTTCTGCACTTGCCCAAAATAAACTAGGATTACTAGATCCAAAAGGACTGTATGCACAGAACAGGAGGATTTTCACAGCCCTCTAATGCCCGAGACACTGTCAGCTTTAACAATTTGTTTAACAACAGAGGAATACAAATGTAGGTAGCTGAGCTTGCAACTGCTGTTCAAGCTGCAGATTGAGCTCCAGGTGGGAGCCCGAGACAAGAAGACATGAGCTTCCAACGCAGGGGTTTAACAAATAGCACAAGARCCAGCAGCCAGAGAGGTGAATGGACACTTGGAGACCCAGTAGGACTCAGGAGAAGGAGTGAGACTTGCACCCAGCCTGGACTGTGAGGGGTAAAAGCCAGGGGCTCATCTGTTCGGGGTCCCTCCTCAGCAGCACCAGCTCGAGTTGTTTCGGTGTTACTGCACTGTGAGTAAGTTGCTTWATAAAACGAGATATCCAAGACCCTGCCAGGGGAATGTAGGGTCAGACCCATGAGTAAAGCTGGTCTGACTGAGTGGGGTGTGCGGGAGCCCAGAGGAGCCGTCGGGGCACGGGAGCTCCTGTGGTGGAGGGGCTTTGGTCCCTGCTCTGAGAGTTYCTGGCACTGGGMGTGTGACTGCCAGAGCCTTGGGAATGGTCAGGCTGGGAAGTTCCCTTAACACTGCAAAGAAATCAAATGAAATTACTATTCGGGATTTTTGTTTGATGGCATTTCATATTTCTCCAGCACATAGCATTGCATATTTCTCCAGCACCACAAACATTAAAATATTCAGAAATCATAGCTTAAGTCACAGTTGGTGGCGATGAATCTTGGGTTCTTGGTTTTGACCCTGAGGATGCCATTTCCAATACCGTTTCCCCAATCACATGAAACAAAACCTTACTTTGAAAAAGAAAAAAAGCACCTTTCAATTCTTCTGCAGGCCCAACAGTGGAAAGTTTTCTTCTATGAAAAACATATAATGCCTGAAATCCAGGTGAATAAGCCTATGGTTGCCCTCTAGGAACAAAAATGTTTCTTTTACAACACAACAGAATCTGAAACATAGGCAATGAAAAATTAGAAATAAATCCAGTTTAATAGAATTTTTTATACATTCTTCAAAGCAGAGTTTGTCCCTTGATTTTGTACATTTGGTATGTCTCAGTGAGAACCATGACATAATAGAAGAATTTATGCACATTCAAATGTAGAGCAAAGATGGTTGAATACAAGTTTTCTGCCCCTGAACTGCAAAAACCCAAGTATCCATTTATATTCCAGGATTATGGAAAGAAAAGCATGGATAAATGATTTGCAATCAGTGGATTCAAACTAAAATGTTATTAAATCATTAAGTTCATTAAAATATACTTTGCATTAAAAAACCCTAAAGAAAATAGTCAGTATGGCAGTATGCAGTACAGAATAGAAAGCAACATTTTCAGTACTATTGTAAAGGAATTGTGTGCATATCAAAGTAATTGTATTTTCACAGGAAAAAAATAAAATTAGGCGCATAAAAATTAGGGGTTACCTAATAGGCAATAGTCCTGCACTTTCTCACACCTGATCTCAATCCTGCTGTGGAAGTTGCCATTAATACAGCAGTTGGATCTGCACCCTTCTGAAGTATCACATGTGTTTAAATAATGTCTAGCCATTTCCCAGTCTCTAAAATTTAGTGAGATGAACTTCACATTGATTAATTTAGGGTATTGTGAAATTTCCTGTTTGTATTATCCTGGAAAAATACAAAGGCAGCTGGATATAGTCACTACGTGCTCTGTGTCTTCCAGAAACACAACCCACCAGCTCACTGGAAGGTTGGAAGAGCAGGATGTGCTATCAAATATTTGAGGACAACTGCACCAAAGCTGTGCCTGCAAACTTCTTGAGATGATTCTGTTAA
>NW_026623273.1:1492694-1568673 GCF_030028575.1 Malurus melanocephalus | reverse complement strand
AAAAAAAGAACAAAAAGCCCAACAATAACAAAACCCCAAACCACCCTGATTTAAATTCCTCAGTGGTTTAGGGCACCAGAACTACTGGAATGAGAAAGTACATTTTCCATCTCACAGAAGCCACTGTCACTGTGGTAAACCTAGGTCAGTGGCACCCTGTGCATGATTTGAAATTACTCATGTCCTGGCATGTTTTTAAGCAAATAATAGCTGAGYTCAGACATCAACAGGTCATTTTCAAATGCCAGCTGCAATTTCCTGGGCACAAGATCTGTTCAGGAGTCAAAATTACCCTGTTCCACCATGATTTGGCCTCACAGGTGTTGCAGTTCAGTTTTCAGAACAATTAACTCACAAGACAGACCTGAGAGCCAGCCTGGTCTGATTTTTACACTTGCTTTCTCCAACAGCTTAGCTCACTCACAGATGTGACTAGATGTATAGACATTTATGAAATGAGGAATATCATTTATTAGTCTTCAGATATAACAACAGTTTCTAAATTTCCCCTGGTTTGCCCTGCACAGATAGTCTTGTCACTCTTTTTGCAAGCTTCTTTAGCCAGTGCAGATACTCYGACATTTTTGCAAGCAAAGTTAATACTGTGATTTTGACATCAGCAGATAAACTGATGGATTAGCTAAAATTGATAACTTGGGGCGATTCCATACTTAAGCTTTTGTTCACCCATATGAGCTTGAAAATAAGTCTTTAAAAATGGAGACGGTGTTAGTTATGATATAAACTTAAAATCTGAAAACAACTTGCACCTCTAAAGCATCCTGGCCTACAAATAGAAAATCATTTGGTGTAGGATGCATCTCCCAAAGGGGTACATGCGTATTCCTCAGAGAGATTACCATTGCTCCATCAGTTGTGCTTTATTCATAAAATCTCTCTCAAAGGAAAATAAAATTTGATTTCAGGTATTTCAAGGTTGCTTGGCTGTCAGACTTGTTTAAATCATCAATGCTGGCTGAGAAAACAAGCTCCAAATGTCCTGAGCAGAGAGCAGCYCTGTAAAAGCTGAAGCCAAGGACAACTACACTACTCTGTGTTTGCAGTTTTTAAGCAYTGCCATATCTCTCTTGCAGTCTGGAGCAGTGACCTTAGCTTGGCTGCAGACAGCAAATATACCCAGGCTAGTAGCATGAGCAGTTAACACAGAACTTAAGCTGGAGCAGGATAGGTCTCAGTAGGGGCTGTCCAAAACCCACAGCATATCTACACATGAATTTTGCTGATAGCTCAGAACAGCCATGAGAGACCACAGGCTTCTGGAGGCAATATACACAAATCTTACCAACTCTGCTTCAGCTGGAAAACAGCTGTACCCACAGTGATTGTTAGTGTACTCACAGCCCAGTGAACATAATGATAATATATAGGCAATAATGCCAAGTCCAAGTTTTACACTTAGGAGAGGCTTCTTAGGGCTGCTCCTGTCCTTCCAGCCACCTGCTAGGGAGTACAAGGCCCAAAGTATCACTATGACACCATGACAGCTTGGCAGCTGTGACACATCTGCCAGATGCCACTGCTGAGCTCAAGCAAGCACACTAGCTGCAGAAGACACATGTTTTGGGCAGCCACAGAGACACTGATGGCGAGTGAGCATGAAAAGAGGGATTTTAACCAGCAGAACTAGGGAAGAGACTACCTTTTAGTTGTGGTATCTGCACCTGRCAGGTTAAGTCTTCCTCAAAAGACCTGCCAGTATTCAACGTACGCACTCATGCTGAAGGACAACTATTTAAACAACTGCCTGAGAGTGCTTTTAAGAAATCAGCCAGAACTAATGTCAGAGAAAGGAGAACAATCATTAAAACATTCTCAAAGCTTTATAATATGTCTTAAAATAGCGTGCTTGCATATAGGAATGCCAGGAGATTAAGATCCAATATCTCATGATATACTGTGTCTAGGAACAAGTACTTTAATACTATTGGAAATGTGCCCTCTTGAATTTTTGACTGCATATTGTTTCCATCTCTAGTTGTAATGAGTGTCAAAGTCTCCTTTCCTAAAACATTATTGTTTGCCATACATGGGTATGATTTGGGCTTAGTAGGTCACATTTTGAGGAAAAACAGATTATTGGTTTGGGTTTGTTGGKTTTTTTTCTTAGTTTTAAGATGATACCTTTTAAAAGTAATTTAAACAACTGGCTATTAGCACACAACAAGCCMCTACAAAAGTGCAATTTGTCACAGGACTCTCCAATTCATAGGTGTGACTTACTCAGCTTTCCTAAAATGTGAAAGCATATGGCAAAAATGAATTTGCCACTCAAAAAATTGATTTCTGTTGCAATCAACACAACTGATTAATGGCATCACCCCAATGCATGCTAGCAAGAACTTGTAGCAAATAGCCCATCACAGATTCTGCTTATAACAGTTTATCCGTTTATCCTATCCTTTCACATGAGTTAATATGAAAATGACAGTATGTCCACCATAACCTTTTACCAAACATTGGTTTAGAAGCACCACTTTGTGTTCTGGGGCCCCCAACACAAGAAGGACATGGACCTGCTGAAGCAAGTCCAGAGGAGGCCATGAAGATGATCAGAGGGCTGGAGCACGGGCTGATAGGGATAAAAAAAGGCTCCAGAGTGACCCTAGAACATCTCCCAGTGCCTAAAGGGACCCTATAAGAAAGCCAGAGAGCAACCTTTTACAAAGGCATGGAGTGATAGGACAAGGTAGAATGGCTTCAAACTGAGAGAGGGTGGATTTAGATTAGATGTTGAGAATCTCATTATCAGAGTGGTGAGGCACTGGCACAGGTTGCCCAAAGAAGCTGTGGATCCCTGAGAGTGTTCAAGACAAGGCTGGATGAGTCTTCAAGCAATGTGGGCTAGTAAAGGTGTCAAGATATCCCTGCCTTGGGAAGGGAATTAGAACTGAATGATTTTTAGGGTCTCTCCCTATTCAAACAATTTAATGATTCTTTTTTAATATTTCGAGATGAAACTCAGCAAATTCCCAACTACTAGATCATGAAAGTATTTTCTTCCTTGTGAAATAAAATGTTTGGGAGAGCTTTCTGAATGCAGTTTGCTCCACCCAAGCTTTCCTTTGGAWAAGTCAGTTGGGATTTTGTCCAGTACTATCTCTGGATACGCTTTCCTACATTCAGCCACACAGCCCACATAATCACTTCACAGGAYTTTACAAAATAAGGACAACATAATAACACATCTTGGCTACTACTAATGGAGAAAGGTGGTTTTAAACATCCATGTGGCCATCAAGGACCACAGGGCTGAAGAAACCGCAAAGATCTCTAAGAATGCCTTATACCATATTTTATCATCATTCTTATCACATTATCTCTTGAAACTCAGCAATGATTTTCATCCAAGCAGATGCACAATCCCAAACCCAGGTCTGTTATTCCTTAAAGATAAAATTTCTGTTTCCAACATTTCCACTCATTGTTAACATCAAGAGAAGCTGATCCAAATGCCATATACAAGTGATTCTCTTCCAGCTGCACCCATGTTTACCTAAAACCACACAATTTTATTTAATTCAGAAGGGAAGGTGCCATTAATTAGTTATCATAGCTACCTCCTTCAATCACACACACTGACTCCCCCTCTCCAATGGATGGATAGCTGGTCTCACAGCTTGGCTGTTCCTTTATCCACCTGGGAGGTGTATACCAGGAAAAAYGGTGCTAAACCAGGAGGTGCTGGAACACAATCCTTTATGGCTTGAACTGCAAATATCCGGATGCCTGTCATCTTCAGCCACTGTAGGCCATCCTGCAGCCATAAACGCTTTATCTCAGGCTGTCCTATGATGAATATTACTAATGACATTCAAGACTCTATGACCGTCTTCAGTGTTTAACAGAGATAGATAATAAAAATATCTCCAGACCTCCCACTAAATGGAACAGAACCATGTCTGTGTGTTCCTAGCAGAACCATTTGGAAAACACACGACAAGCCAACTGGAAATCAGCAGAATATTTAACTTTTGCTCACAGGCCATTCCCTGTTCTTTCCTTTCCCAAGGACCTGCAGAACTTGCACTGCTGCAAATACTTAGTTTTGCTGGAATAACTCGGCATCGCCATAGTTAGAGATATTTGATTGTCGTTTTGCTCACCTTACTACACGCAATAGGCATGTATCTCCAAGAAGTTAGTGGGAAAARCAGATTTGAGAAGCAACTACACGTAAATTTGACAGAAACCTTAAAGATTTGTACATGAACATAGTTTTTAGCACAAGTCCCAGCTAGAGGAGGTAAGCTGAATTACCCACTGCTGTGTTGTATCAAAAAATTAACAAATCCGAATTTGGAAAGGATTCCAGGCCACAAGCAGCCAGTATTCAATATTCATTTGCTACCAAAGGATCTAATTTTCATATCTACATGAAATCTGGTGAAAGAASTAATTCTATTGACAATTTACACCCTTTGCCACATGTTTATGGAGACACACAGAGTAGCTGTGGCTATGATGAGACTGGTTGCCACAGGGGAGCTGTAGCCAGGTGGCCAAACTCAGAGAAAGGAAAAACACTGAAGTGTTGAGGAAGGTGGGCTGACAAACCTTGTATGGATAAGCCTCTGAATGGGTCAAGGCACCCAGAYAGAAAGGAAGAGCCAGAAAAACTTAACAGACCAACTCCTTAATGGGGTACGTGAGATTTTTTAATGAGAAATCTGTGCTTTTAACTGAAAGACTGTCAGGGACTACAAGAGCAGTTTCTGAGAAAAGTTCTGGGGTATGTTTATATCAATCAGGTAGAGACATTCCTATGGGGCCAAATGCCCATTCCTTTTGTTGTCCCTGATATTGCCAGCTCTTTGAGTCCTTTCCASATGAGGAGGGAAAAGGTGGGGAAAAAAGAATAGCAAATTGCAAAACATGCATTGCACAAATCCATATCTTTACTAAGAGCATGCTTCAAAGAGAAGGAAAGAATACAAATCTGCATCTGCAAGTRCATCACCTAACTAATACATCATGTCAAAAGCCAGTTCCATCATTAAAGCAGTAGGAATGCCAGTTACTGAAAACACTGGCCCTTAAATATGGTTGAGGCAGTTTTGTGCTAGCCAGTTAGTACATGTCAGAAGGAAGGAAAATCAATATTTATTGTATATCTAAAGTGAAAGCAAAACTATGCAATTAACTTAYATGCCTATTGACTACATAATGAAAAGTGCAATTAGATATATTGCTTGCAAATCCTACCACAGTCAATGGGAGCATATGGAGTCATGGAAAGCATGTGGGTATATTTGAGTGTATGCTCTATCTAGAAAACAGCAGGGAGGTAATCAACTTAGAATTAAATATAGTTATACCAGTTCAGTTAGACCACACAATTCATTTCTGGAACACAAATAACAACTCACGAAGTGAATGAGATCATTAAAGCCAATATACTTAAAAAATTTATTTGCTGAAAGCATGGGACTGAAAGCTTTACTTAGAAATGAAAAATCTAACAGATTGGCAACAAAATGTAATATAGGAAGGAAATAAAAATAAATTCAGAACAGGAGGCTGACTGCCACAGATAAGAAACAATAAAAGTTGGAAACTAATCCCTGACAACTGAAAATTTATGGCACTGCAAACTACAAGTGATCACCCTCAGACTATTTTCACTTAGCAGAATTCTCAAAAGCTTCTTCAGAGAAAATTAACATTTTCAGAATTCAGCATACCCATTTGGGTGTGTGTTGACTCCAATAAATGTACTTACTCACACTCACTAATATCCATTATTCTTTTTCTCGTATTATTACAGCAGGATTTGGAAACTATATGTAAGATCAGGGTCCTCTTTTTGTTCCTCTTCTCCTGGATACAACAGTTATATGGATATCATGGTATCCTAGAAAGTTTTTATGCGAAAAAAGTAACTTCCAGAATTTGATGCAACAGAATGAACACACAAAGATAAATATTCCAAGAAAGGAAATAAAAAATCTAAGCTACTCAGCTTCGATTCAAGCGCCCAAAATTTTTATATCCTTTTCACCTGTGTTCTTTAATATATTTCTGCCTATATTAAATACATAATGTAATACACATAGGAAGTGAAAAACGATATATTATTTTACTATACAGACTCCTATGTATATAAATGTCTACCACTTACATTTCCTTGACTGCAGTCAAAAGAAATTCACAGCAATCACTGACAAGATGTTAACAGTGAATAAGGTCATTAGCATGGAAACCATCCATGCTCTAGAACCATCCAACTTTACTCCTACAAGTTGTGGGAGCATCATCATACTAACAAAGAAGCAAAGCCATTTTAAATCTCAAATTTCAGAACAATTAACTCAGAATTAAAAACCTTGCCAGTGGTAGATCTCCTGTTCGCCATCCTCATTACATCTGTACAGTAACATGAATGAGGAAAATACTKATGCGGGCACAATAACACCAGAGTGTAGCCTCCCTAGAAGACATAAGGTCACTACCTAGGCTAAAACATYGATTGTGTCTTCCCCATTCGGACCTGATTTTATTGTATACAAAAATTACATTTATAGGGCAGACCAGTAGCTGGCAGTAAATTTTAAGGGGAACGAGGGAAAGCCTTTTCCCTGGGGAATAATATTTACAGCAAGAAACTTATATAAGCAACATAATTCAAACAGAAAAATAGTGAATTCCCCTGTCTGGAATATATYCTGAGTCCTGTACCTTCCTGTGATGTATTGCTTGTCAGGAAGAGAATACTGACTGTCTCAAACAARCCTAGAAAGGGATCCAGGCACATCAGATAATTAACCCCAGGTTTCTTCCTAAGATTAGTCAGGGCTGAACACCAAAAAGTTGCCAGTGATCTAGTMAAAGGATGGTATCTTTCTGGTCCACCTCTCAGGCCTCTCCTCATCTTTCAGCAAGTGTAGGAAATGCCARCCATATGGAGTTGTCACCTTCTACTTACTCAGGGAAGAAGCACTTCTTACACATGCTCCAGAGGCAGCAAAATCTCCTAAGCCAGTGACCATACCAGAGCAGAGTTTCTCAGCCTCTTGCAGACTTCCAGAACTAGATGGGAGCAGGAAAACTAGCAGAAAGGAAGAGGCAAAGCAAAGCAATGTAAAAGCACAAAAAGAGAAACCTTAGATTTCGTAAAGCCTAAGTTTAAGTTTTAGTCTCTCCTCAAAGGGAATAAAGAAATGGAGGCCACAAGACACACATGCTGCACTCTGATGGCATYTGTGAGAAGCCAACAAGACAGAGGCAAGTCCTCAACTTTCCTGAGTCTTTCTCACACCCAGGAGATGCTCTTCATTTACCTAATCTTCCCCTCTTCCTAGCAGGGAAGTAATAGGCTCTTCTTTCCACTTGCATGCATTAGCCCCCATTAAACAATCAAGGTATGATTTTAATTTCTGCAGTGTCCTGTCCCCTACATAGAGAAACAACAGCCACACAGCACAAATAACCTCCTTCCACCCCCAGACCCAGTGGGACACTCATATAATGCAGTTCTAATGAGCCCAGGCATATCTCATTAATAGATAATCAACAAGCAACTCATTACCTAAAATATGAGCATTTAATTACAACAATAGAGGCAACTCGGCAAAGGACACTTTTAACACATTTCATGTGATTTGTTGTGATTTTGAACATCTGGCTCCATTATTTTGCATTTCAGAGAATCGTTTTAATGTAAATCAGCATCTGAATAAATAAAGATTGTTAGAATGAATTATAATGTCTATAWTTCAACCCAGGATATGTAAATGCAAATACTTGAAATCAAAATGTATGTTTTCTGCATAATTTTGTGGTCTACAAAGTAACAGGAAATAGATTTTGATGTGATTTATGCATAAGTAGATGTAGAATAAATCTAGCAAAATTTAAAAATATTCTCAAAACCAATGGGAAGCATTTCTGTCCTGAGCACAGGGATCTTGACTCAAGAGGGAGCTAGGTAGCTGGTTTTAAAAGCAGAGCATTTCAATATTCTTAGTCATTTTCTTTTGAAAATTAAGAAATTAAATAAACTTGCTTATGTTCACAATTGATCTTGTTGACAAGATGACAGTTAGGAGTTTTATTCCCTGGGGTAGAACTCATGACTGCATACTGATGGTGATTTCATCGAAAGATTTAAACCAAACCCTTAACTTCAGCTGAACTGCCTTCTTCTATAAACTGCAGAATTGAGTTCAAGAAATCCTTCATTTGTACCTTCTCTTTTCAGATGAGAGTTCAGAGGATACTCAACTCTTTCCTGAACTAGTAAAGCAAAGGTAAACACAAGGACTAGCAATGTCACAGAATCACAGCATGGCCTGGGTTGCAAGAGCTCTTAAAAATCATCTCATTCAAATCAAATCATTCTCATATCATTCATATATAGCTACTATATATAGTAGCTATAAATACTATACTGATATTTTGCTGTATAGTTGGCTAAAATGTTTTTACTAAATAAAACTAATTTTGGATTCAAATGTGCATTAAAAAACACCTCGGAATGAACCTAAAGAAGCCTTAGCAGGAGACAAGCTCCGTCACAAGTGTTGACAGAGCCACCCAGATGCAGCAGTGACAAAATTATGAGAAGCCAAATCAAGTAAGGAATAACTTTTCAAAAAAAGATAATTTTATGGAATCCTCTACAGGTTTTCTCTATTACTCTTTCTTAGGGGCAGAATTTATAATTAGTGCTACCAAAGTAATGGAAACTCCCTATTATAATTTTTTAAAAAATAGCCTGAATCATCAGAGGGAACAAAAGTAAAATTCAAAAAATACTTTCTTTAGAAAATATTTTGAGCAAAGGAAGCAATTTGTTTAGGTTTCTATGCTGGCTGGCAGGGGTGCACCTGGCAGCTTAATTACCTGCTGTAAACACAAGGAGAACGGTACCCAACTCTCCCATGTGGACAGATGGGAGCCATTCATTTATTGTTTCTCCAAAACAAAATTCAACTTTCTGAAAACAATTTTCAACTTTCAGTTAGGACTTCACGCAAAATTATGATAGTGTTTCTCATGCATAACATCATTCCAGCCAAGTTCATGTTTGTGACTTCTGGTACCCTTGCAAGTGTTGTGGGGTAGGGCGCAGAGATGAGGGAAAGATGAGGGATTGGTTCTGGGCTGGGACCAGTGGTGTGAGAGCTTGTGTGCCTGTGGCAACACACAAACCCCCAGCTGACCCTCGGACTGCATCAAACACTTTGACAGGAGAGTCACCCTTTAAGATGACATGGCTGCATTCACTAGCAATAAGACTCTTCCCATAACCAAGAAGGGAATGTAGCACACTTACCCCTCCAGTCTGCACCATATTTATTGCTGCTCCATGAATATTTATCTCTCCTGTTTATTTCAGAATAGGTGGAAGGAAAAGCAAAGCCTATTCATAAAGTGTTATGTAAAGAAAGAAAGAACATCTGCAGTCATTTGGAGGAAGGCCCCTCCCCATCCCTGGCTAATGACCACAGAGGTTGGACAAGGAAAGAGGGAAGGAAAAGCCTTATGGCCTTTTGGCACTCGCATACCCCTTCTTGTCACAAAATTGTAAAATGGGAAACAGCTACACAAGATTTGTTCTTCTCACAAATAAGGAGGGTGCTGGAACTGATTTATTTACATAAGTTGTACAGTAATGGTTTTGCTCTCTGAAGTGACAAGGAATGCTTGTATGAAGCAGACATATCGGTGAAACTTCATGTTGGGACAGTCTACAAAACCAAACACATAAGGCCAAGTCTTGTCACCCCCAAGCCCAAATTCAAAGCATGTGACAAACAAGCACTACACCACAATCTACGGAAGTTATGTTTAGTTAATTACATTAGCATTTATTTACTCTAATTATCAGATATAATAATTTACAGCAGCAGAAAAGTCTTAGCTAACAAAAATGGATATTGTTCCATTTTATATATTTCTAAATACTGTTTCTAACTTAGCATGTAAAGAAAATACATGTTAATAATACAAAAATGTTTAACTGTTTAAGTAAGAGTTAAATGTCACTACCATGCCAGAAAGCCATCCAAGTTCATTCTGCTGTAAATAATTTCTACTGCCACTTAACAGGCACKATTACAATAACTCTGAGAAAAGCTCTTAAATAACTGTGTTTGCCATTAATGCATTAAATTATACATTAAAAGATCAGTGTCTTCCTTCAACTTGGCAAATGTTGATCAGACATTTGCCAGCTTAGAGCAACATGTCAAACATTCAGCTAGTCAGCATCAAAACCTTAAACCTCTTGGGGGCAATGAAAGTAACACCTAGAAGGCTCAAACGAACACAAGTGGACAGAAAAAGCATCATATGAAAAGCAGCAAGAAAAGAATTAACAACAGATTCCTGCATTAGCTCTCCTTGTTTGATGCCTGATGACAAGCCACATATACWACTAAATTTTAAATTACAAAAACATTACATATGTGATTGCATCAGGGGAGAGCAAGGGTGGCCTGTCATGAGAGACTGGAGATGAGTGACTGCTGCCTAAAACAGGCATGAGAAGCAAGTCTTGGGATCTGCGATCTGGGAGCCAGTATGGCTGGGATGAGGAGAGGCTGGTAAAAGCAACCCAGAAATGCTAACATAACCCATTCCCCAGGGCCTTTTGTTTCATAATTCTCCTGTTGCATCTAGTCGGAAGGAGGAGGCAAAAAAAAGCTGTGTAAGATGTGCCTCTTCAATGTCAGCGGGGAAATGTGCTGCACAGGGYAGCCAAGGAGCAACAGCCCTTCCCACTCAGGAGAAACACAGCAAAGGGTAGCAGCAGACAAGCCAGCAGGATGAGACCCTATGCCATGWGGCAATTGTAAGGTTCTTTATGCAGCAGCTACAGAATTGCTAATGTCTGCTGCTGTGGTGATGGTTGGTTTTCATCTCTGATAATACCTGCRAGTTTCCCAGTGGAGACTTAACTATTCAGCCATCCAAACTGAGCCAAATCAACACTTGGCAAAAATAAAAATTTCCATTTTGGCATCCAAACATTCAAAATATTTTTTTTTCACTCGTTTTGAATTATGAGTGGAAAATGGCACATGTACACTCACCCAGCTAAGTAAAAGCATACAGGGCTCCAAAGCCCACTTTTTCAAACCATGAAGTAATAATTTAATTTTGTTTAAAAGTAGACCGTTATTAAAGTTGAAAAGAAAGAGGTCAGTTAGAACTAGACACCAGAACTGTCTGCTGGTTTTAGAAAAAAAACACAGTCATAAACATCATGACATAATCATATTTGAGGTACATATTGCCAATAACCAGTAGACAGCCTGGGTTATGTCCTTAGAAGTTTGTAAACATATGTGGTTTTGTTTATTTATTTAACTTCAGGCTTTGAGTTACTTTGAAATTGTTTTTAAATATCACAGAATACCCAACCTACAGGCAAGATGGAAGAAGTTATGTATCTTCATTGCTGGAACTCTACACAAGACAGAAGAGACATTTCCCACTTTCCTTCCTTAGAGGTATGATATGCAAATCCCTACACAGAAGTAGCCAGAAGAGTTGAATTATCTTCACATAAAGAGCCATGCAACTTGCAAAACAGTTATAGCAAACATTTCCACTCTAACTTGGTTTATTTTGAGCAAACTTTTCTTTTGGCACTACTTCAATACCCACCTTTGCACCAGTAGAAGATGACGCTCACACAAGCACATGGACCTGTCTTCCTCTGCTCTCACACCCTGAAACAATCAAGCATCTTTCTAATGACAGAAGCAAAAGAGAAAAAAAAAAAAACAAACCTCCCTGCATTTAACTTTGAGTTCAGGGAGATTAAGAATTCCACATAAAGCAGCACCTAAAGTCTTAGACAGCCCAGTAAGTACTTTTAACTTTCTCTTCATGCAACAGGGCCTCCAAATACCTACCTGGATACTCTAGCTTGAGGAGAGTGTTAACAGCTGCTTGGCATAAGACTCACTGAGCAAACACAAACTACCTCCTCAGCTTTCCAAACAGACTGAGAAAATTAGCAGCCCACCATCAAAGCCACCAGGCAATCTTCCTGAGCAGCCATGTCCCAATTAATCAACCCACACATTTGATAGCAGCCCCCAAACTTATAACCTCCTCCCTTGAGCTTTGATTCATTTCAATTTGTTCAGCTGACTTGTTCAGCTATCAGACTGTAATTGCCAGTCTGACCCCAGCACACCTTTCAGACCGCTTGTCACTGCACAGTTGCCATATCCTTCAGCTGAGCTCTCCTGCTCTGCAGAAATACAGGATTCAGGTTCTGCTCCTGAAATCTTCTCCAGGTGACTAAGAAATTACCCACTGCTGCAAAAGAGACAAAATGGGTCATCAGGTCATATTCTAAGGCAGATCATTCAGTGAGAGCTCTGAATAAGAGGCAATGTGAAGAAGAAGTGGAGAAAAGGGTTTATTTCATGGTGCTAGCTCACAGCGTTACCTCTGATGGGACTGCCCACGTAATGGAGTGCTTTTAAATAACCATCAGGCACCTAAGGTACTGCCTTAGACTTGCCATGGCAACTGGAYCTTTTGTAATATTACTGATTGTCCAACACATATCACTTCCGTATTACTAGGAAGCATGGTGACATTCACTCTTTAGGGCAACTTCAGAGCAATCTAAAAGACAAGGAGAAGAAAGTCCATGTTACACCTTAGCATTTGTGTACTTCCTACTTTACTTGTAATAACCTTGTAGCACATGTTTTAACCGGAACAGATAAGACCCAAAGGCTAGGAGCAGGACTAGAAAGAAGTGGAAAAAAAGGTAAATGATTAGTGGAAATTAGGTGGCTTTGAACAAGTTGCTGAGAGATAGAAGGCTTAAAATCAGTTGAGTAAACAAATTGYGAATGGAAGTCAGCAGGGAAACATTTGAACCCAGTACTATTGCCCACTAGACAATTCAAAATATATTATTTAAAAATCTTGTTTGCTCTAGCAAAGCTCTTTCACTTGAATTTCTTAAGGAAATTTWAAAAAAAATATAAAGAAGCAGAACAACATAACATCCCCACCAATTTTTAAATCACAGCTCATWTTTGCAGATGCTGTGTTCAACACTTTCCATAGTCTAGCTAGGAAGTCAAACATGAGCCTATGAGGGAAGGGTATTATAGGCTTTTAAATTATTCCTCATATGTGCTTGAAGTGATTTATATGACAGCTGTGCTCTGAAGTCCACATACTCACTTAGAAAAATGCACCTTCCAGAACAATATAATTAAGTAATAGGAATTCAATTCAGTAGATTTTTCAGTTTCCTCTACTGACCCCGAACAAGAATGCTTGTCTGTAGACAACAAATTGAATTAGGACATTTACTGGAAGCAGCAGATGACCTGCCCCATTAAGCCAGCTGACATTTTATTGTAATCTCTGACTGAAAGGGCTAATCATGGAATTTTGCTTTCACTTCAGGTTTCTCTTGCTTATTCCTCTGAGGTATATTATATGTTCTTCCTATGCTACTCAGATTTTTTGTGCGAAACACAGACAGCTGGCATTTGCCATTTAATKTTGTCCTCTCAGACAAACCTTAATTTAAGATGCATTTTTCTCACATAGAAACACTAGATCCACAGTGAGACTGCCAAGATTTSATCTCTTCTTCATTACATTATTTATCAATATTCTCTAACATGATTAACTAGCATCTTAATCTGGCAATCTGGTACTGAACTCCAACAYGTTTTGATTTGATACAACATAGAAGACATTTTTAATACTACTTTCCTGGCACATTATGTATAAGCAGCAATTCATTTGAACAAAGTCTGTGAAACGGGACTAAACAACAGGATAAAGACTGCTTTCAGACTTTACAYTGAGCTGCAATATATTACTACTGATTTACATAACTCCATAATGTGTTTGTAGCCTTTTATGTCAGACCCAAGACCACATAGTCAGTAGGACTGTATCACCCAGGTACCTATAAAACACATAGAGAGAAACAAAGACATGAGATTGGGGTTGGCACAGTACCAGCTTGTTGTTAGAAAACACACTTCATGGCCTTATTTAAAAGGCAGAGCACTAAAAACCTTCAGTGTGATTTACTCTTTTACTCTTTTTTTTCCCTCAAATTGGCAGTGTCAGTCTTTCTAAAGCAAATCCTTGCCAGTCCATTATTTGATACTTCTATTTGGCTTTATCAAAGCAATAAAAAGTGAACTAATCCTTTGACAACATTTCTCAGAGTGTCATAGATTGTTCTTATGAATTTGACATGTCATTTGAGTTCAGGGACTGGTTGAAGGACATAAGAAAAAAAAAAAAAAAAATAAAAACAAAACCACCAAAACCCAATTTTTGTGTTTGATTTATGCTGGCCAGTATTCTGACAGAAATTAACACAGTGGAGTTTTATCAGCAAATCAAAACTGCTTCCTATATCAGGGTTTGGCATATTTGATACATTGTATATCCCTTTTTTAAGCTTATATTGTTTCCTTCCTTCTAGTTGGCTGTGTTTATTCAAAAAAGTCTCAACTGTGAGTTTTCTTTCAGATGGATTMATTAGATAACTTATTTTGTCTTTCCTTCTGCTACCCACAAATTGATTGCCACAAATGTAGTTCCTTCCTGGGAGAGCAGCTTTGGAGGCCCAAACGCGCTATCTTATCACCACACCACATAGGGAACYGGAGCCCTACTAACTCAGAAGCCCGTAAGAGGTACCTTGGAGGAAGCCCAACATAACAAAATCAAGGCCTCTGATATACTTCTCTGCTTGTTCAAAGAATACTTAGGAGTGCTGTGAAGGGGTGTTCAAGGGCATCCACATTGCCAGACTGGCAAAATTACCATGTCTTAAACAATTGATCCTACATCCATCAAAGATGTTTTCAATATTATGAAAGAATATGACGTCTAAGGAAACAGGTCATGATATCCTCATGATACCTTCTCTGTAGCTAACATTTCTGCAAATCTGTGCCCATTCTGCATGGGCTTTTATATGCAGAATGAAGTGTGTAGAATTTGGTGAGTTGTTCTCTAAAAACTTCATTGAAAGACCTGACAGAGAAATACAAAGGCCTCTGTCTTCCAGAACCCTGATAATCCCAATAGCAAAAYCTTTAAGCAAATTCATCTATTAATTTTCCAAAATCAATTTATTTATTCATATGCCTGGGATTAATTAATATTTAAGTGCTTAAAAATTCAGCAAGATTGTGTGTTTGGAGGATAGAGTTTTGAACTTCTTTTGCAAAACCAAGCTTGAAGCGGGCACTATGTATTTTTTTCATATTAGAAGTAAGAAAAAATTTGGCTTGTATTTGTAATTATTGCATGAATTTGGCATGAACTGCACTCAGAAAATCTGATACAATTGTTATTTATTATTYGAGGAATCCTATATGTTGATGTAATGTAGCAATGTACAGGTTTTTTCATGGGGAGGGGATGTGAAAGGGGAAAGAGGGCTTAACCTTGCAATATTTAAAACCAAGGCTGACTTCTAGTTCTACAGGGAATTTAAAGGATGTCTTCACCAAAAGCAGATGTGTACATACATATGTGTTTACACATGTGTTCACACATAGTCAAGCTTGCTACAGGACCTAAAGGAATAGGATTGCATTCGGATAAGAGTCATCCTGTAATTAATGGGGAACTGGTCACTCAGGCAGGAGTGTCAAAGGTGCTGATTGTGGTCCAAACCACATGGCTGTGTTTGGTTGGCTGTGGAAATTGAAAAGATTAGCCATGTTAGYCAAAAGGATTCTCAGGTCAAGACAGATTAACCTGTTGTAAATACTARAAGTAGAGGAGAGCCTTTCCAGTTCAGTTACTGGGGGATGATTTATAGCTTTTTTGTCATAGAATCACAGAACATTTTGGGTTGGAAGGGACATAAAAATCATCTTGTTCCAGCTCCCCTGCAACGGGCAGGAACAACTTCCACTAGACCAGGCTGCTCAATGACTCACCCAACCTTGCCTTGAACAATTCATCTGCTACTTCTCTGGGCAACCTTCACCACCCTTAYATTGAAGAATTTCTTCCTAATATCTAAAATAGACCTACACACTTTCTCTTTGAAGTCATTACCCCTAGTCTTACCGCTCCATGCCCTTGTGAAAAGCCCCATGCCTGCTACATTTTAGGACTGCTATATGGTCTTCCCAGAGTCTTCTCCCAGCTGAAGAGTGAGCCTCAACTCACTCAGGTTGTCCTCACAGGAGAAGTGCTCCAGTCTTTATCATTTTCATGGCCTCCTTTGTGTCCTTCTCATGTGGGCACCCCAGAGCTGGAGTCAGTGGTCCAGGTGGGATCCCACCAGAGCAAAGTAGAGGGGGAGAATCCTCTCCCTAGTGGTCACATTGCTTTGGATGCAGCTCAGAGTACAGTTGGGTTTCTGGGCTGCAAACACCCATTGTTGRGTGCAAACTATATTCCTTAAAAAGCATTCTCCTCTCTGAAGACTTCAGTGAACTGAGAGCATCTTAAAAAGCCATTTTGAAGTTTGACTCAAATTTAAACCTCAGCTATGACTGGCAACAAAATCTCAGTASGAAAATCTCAGTCTGGCCATAATGGCTCTCTGGATTTACCTATATTCTTGAAAAAGGTTTAAAGTTGGTGCATGCATGTTCATCATTGCAGTGYAACCAATGTTGATGTGAACTGGTGTCATGGTTTGAACCCCGGCCAAACACCARTGGACGCATTACGTTTCCCCTCCACCCCGAGGAGAGGCAGAGGGGAGAGAAAAATCCTAATTAACACAAAGATTTATGACTTTTAGATAAGATAAGGAATTGAGAGAAAGATTTCATACCGCATGATAGTCAAAACAGGCTGAAACTTAAGTTTCAAAATAGACATATTACTAAAACTACTAAAACTACTAAAAATACTAAAAATACTACTGCACAAAAGGGGAGGGGAACAAAGGTAGAGGGAGAATTTATGAGGATGAGGACAAAAARGGATGGTTTAAGACACCTGTTTCTCTCCCGTTTTGCCCCCCACCCCTCCCGCCATCTTGCACACAGGAGGAGCAGGGGATGAGAGCTATTTTAGTCAGTTCATATGCATGATTGTTTCCATCACCAAAGAGAAGGGTTCTTATCTCACTCTARGCTCTTCCCAGGAGCAGACAGTATTATCACTGCTGATGGCCTGTTTTTATTCCTTTACCTCATCCACAGGGGAAGGAAGCAGTCCTGCAAGGCTGGCTGGCTCCATAATCAGGAGCAAARCTTTACTCTTGAGTYCTAACACAGCTCCTTCCAAGCATTTGGTCACTCGGCRTGGGCCACCACCCCCATTAGTCCTTCAGGGCCAGGCCACTTATATCTCAGGTCTCCAACTGGACACAATCACCTCAGGAAYAGCTTGTTTTTCTCCATGGCSAGCACCACAGCTTGCAAAGCTCCTTCTTCTCCTCTTCCATCTCCCTGACCCTGATGTCTCCATTTTTTCTCACATCTCCTGACCCTCCCCCTTCCATCCTCCCCTGTGCAGAGAAGAGGGACTACAGATAAAGACTAATGGCAGTTGCTGCCATTAAAAACTAACCATTCAAAACTAACTTGTTTTGAATTCTTCTTAAATATGAGACCAYGTGACATCACAGAGGTGTAACCAGCCTTTCCAATTGGCCCAACCTTGGCCAGCAGCTTGTCCATAACCCTCAGAGCCATCAGAGATTGGCCCTAAAATACAGGGGGCAGGGCTCTTTTTGCKGGACATKATGAAGAAGACTTCCAGAATCTTGTCATAAGAGACATTTTGTGGTTTCCCACACCACTAAAAAACTGGACCTAGAAAAACCACCACAACTGGAAGACATAAATTAGCAAGGGAACATTTTTATGTTTTGGTGTGGCCAGAGTTAAATATGTTCTCTTTCCAAGAAAACTAATATTAGATYCCTGTATTACATTCTCAGAATACTTCAAAATATTAAATAAACTTTTTTCAATTTTCCCAAAAAAAAATGTGTTTAAAAATCTGCACTTTGTACTGCATAGATGCACATAAAAGTTCTCAAAAATGCTATCAAATATTGTGGCTTTTAAACAGTCAATGGTAACATTAATATTTGTATTAATCTCTGTTCTTCAWAATGCACTTCTTCTTTCAAGGTACTTGAGACTACCTTCCAAATAACCCAGAAGCCAGATTTACAAGCACAGCTACAAAAGATGCCCCAGCAAAATCAACCTTTGTCTAGTTCTATGGCAATTCAGTTTTTACCAGCCTGGAGTGAGAAAGATAGCTCTGATCAGATACAGAGTTATGGATTTGCTCTGGAAGCCAAGGAGCCTTTATATTTGACATCTTTTAGTCTTTATGCAATACATGCTGAACAAACAAGTACTGAGTTCACTGGAGGGCAAGAATATGGTAACAGATTTCTGGAAATGTTCTGTCAAATGCTATATAAATTAAGGATTTTAGACTAAGGCCAAGAAGACATGTCAGTGGAAGAAGATTCAGAAGGAGCAGGTGCAAGTCGGAAGTGACAGAAGAWATAAATTTACTACTTATACAACTAGAACTAACCGAACAACAAGAGTAGACATGGTAAGATAATACAAATGAAAAAAAAACCAAATAACTATGGCCAAAGCCTTGACCAAGTATGCCTATAAACAGGCTGGCAAATTAAGTACATACCTTTGCTGTATTTTATAGAAGGARCTTTACATTAGAGTTAGATAACAAAAGGTGATGCCTTCCCATTTGATGTTTACTCCCTCCCTCCCAGAGATGCAATAGACACTCCCTTCTCATAAATTCCATCAGTTTCATCTTTAAAGCCCCCCTGCTAGGAATTTACCCTTTTCTTCTCAACATTGTAACACAATTGAAATCCAGGAATATCCATATCATGACAACATATTGTGTCATGATCAATTAGAATCATTTGCAGAAATCAGTAATCTCAGTAAAGTTCTTATCAAACCTTAGAATACTTTGCTTCTCTAACTAGTTTCTTGAATTTTTCCARCTCCCAACTCCCATCTGAGAGTCTACAACTTCTGCTTCCTATTCCCACTGTCTGCTCTAGCATTCGGTACACCAGCTTCTGATGTGGTCACAGCTGTCCAACATCTGCCACAGACCAGGGTGACTGTGCTACTGACCAAAAGAGCTGGAGGGAGATCTGAGCCACAATTTGATTGCTCACCAATTTGTCACCAGACTTCAGCCTAACTACAGTTCTTCTGTTCCTGACTATTAGCGGTGCCATCTGGAAAACGAAAACAAAACTAAAAAAAAAAACTTCTTTTCCAGCATTACTTAAAGGAGATCAGGTATATAACAGAAATATGGTTTTGCTTCATATCCTAAAGAAGAGTATCAAGCATCACTTAGGATTTTCAAGCTGTAAATTCTGGTTTATTTCTTAATATTGTATGTTTTGGGGTTRCTAGATGGAGTTAGGTGTCTCCTTTTCCTCTGTTCACCCTGTGGTAGTCATACAGGCAGCTCACCTAGGTAGCTAAACAGGTAGATCCAAAGGAAAATCATCTCCTAAGAAAAGTATTTGATAGTGACTATAGAGGGAGCCTAACTACTACCTAAGCCTGAATGTCTTACTTCTATGCTGGTCTTAGATGAGAASATGAAGCCACTCATAGTTCCTAAACACGGTTAAATGCACAATTTGCAGTAAAAGTCTTGAAAATAGATATGATGATTTCCAGCAAAATAAAATGACACAGATTAAGGTGAATATAAGGCAATGAAGCTTTAGCTGAAGTGGTATCTAACCAATCTGCCATAYAGCTGTTGCAAATGGTTCTGAAAGTCTGAAGTAACCCAAAGAAAACTGAAAACTGTAGATCAAGASAGTTTGTCAGACAGAGAGGTTTGCACCTCACAAGATTGTTCCTTTCAACTAAAGGAYTGGGGCTACAGTCATGGCAAGTGATGGACATCAATGGGAGACAGCTATCAAGGTATCTCTGAATGAAGGAACTCATATGAGTAAGAGGATCTGAATTTTTAGCCTGGCATCAAACAACTGTATAAATAGACCTTCTAAACCTGCGGCGACTAATGCATCACTGATTTATTATCATCCCATGGAGGATTAGGATTAAGGAGTTGTRCTGAAAATAAAGCTCGTGGATTATGACTTACCAAAACATACTTTGGGGTCTGGGTGTTCCTATCATGATCCAAAACAAAGCAAAATTCTCATTTGCATCATAGCAACTAATTTACAGATTTCAAATCTGCTGTAAATTACTAATTTATAGCAGAACACATGTTGTCTGASGACTACCAGGGCAGCTCAGCCACCACAAGTCCTTCAGACTAAAARGAGACACAAACTATGCATAACGTTTCTAAGAGATGGACATTCTGAGTCAGCTGCATCCCACYCACTCCAAGTCTGATGATCGCAAACAGCCTGTTACCACTTCCACCTGTAGATTCAAAGGGTTACACTCCTGAGGTACTCAGTCCTACTCATGAGGTCTCTGTTTTGGTAATAAATTGAGCTCAGAATGACTTGCAGTGCAAAATGGCTTTAGTGTGCCACTGTCTCTTAAAATCAAGAAAAGAGCAGCCAATTTCCCAGTAACTGGCAGAAGAGCTAAGATAAAAGAGAATTAAATCCCTCTTCCCTTGAAATTTCCAGTTCAATATCCTGCAGAGATCATCTGTGAAATGTTGCCACCTTGCTACACTGTACATATTCATAGTCCCACAAGGCTACCCATGATTGTGCAGCATGGTTTGTAAACCCCATGGCTCCAACAATGATTATTTTCTAATATAAATAAGACAATATTGTAGGACTCCCTCCAGGGCCATCAAGATTTCCCTGCTCAGTWAGTTTTTGCTTTGGGCAATGACAATAAAAATACATGCTAACTATGGTTCTACTTTCTCAAGTGGGAATTCTGGAGAGTACAAATGTAAAAGGGGAAAAATGCTATTTAAAATTCTTCATATATCTACACACATAAGACATTCAAAGTAACTTTTAACATACTTTACACACTGGTCTATGTATTGAGATATAGATATATAGATATGTAGATATATAGATAYATATAAATTTTGCAATAAACCAAAGYTTTCTAACCATTGCGTTCCTGATATTTGAAAGTCCCCTGCATGCCTGTTYCAGACCTGAGACAAAGCCCCACCAGAAATTCCTCTGATGTACCATGGCTAGATCAATGGGCTACATTTGTAATAGCAATTAAAAGTTTCATGCTCTAAGCTGAGACCAGGTAACATGTAATGATTAATGATATAAAAATAAATTTGTTATCAAACTCACATTTCCACAAATCCACCACTGGAATTAGCTTGCTCTTGTACAAACTGCCAAGCCACTCAGAGTTTGGGAGAGTAGACAGAGGTAAGACTCATGTCCGGGACCATTCTAACAATTTAACAGTACAGGAGATCAGGGTCCAGTGCCCAGCACTGTTTAATCTTCTGCAAAAAACAGCAGCAAAAAGATGTGACAGAAATGTCAACTCTATACCACTGTCATTCTAATCATTGAATGTCTGTAGCAATATCAGCTCTTCAGTGTCATTACTCTGGTTTGATTGTCAAAATAAGATCTGATTTTCTGTACCCCTGCCACTGGTGAATTCCCTGGCCTGAGCCCCACTGAAACAGCTCTGTGGTTTCCACCAGGTGAAGTGTGCACCCAAAGCAAAGCAGGAACTCCAACCCTATTCACAAAAGCAGGATTCCAATTTCTGTAATGGAGACTTGGGTCCTTTTATTGGTGCCCAGGCCAAACCAGAACCCACCACCAATACACCCTGGCTAAGGGACACATCCCAAGGCGTATCATACACAGTTTCTTTTCCCTTTCTGGCAGTCAGATGCAGAGAACTTGTAATCACAGCTTTACAGCTAGAATACTTTTGAAACAAACAATCCCAAAGAGTTGAACTGTGAATAAGATTCAGTCCAGCCATCATTAATGATGCTTGTCAAGTGCTGGTCTTGCTTCTGTTCCACCATAACAGAGACCAGAGKTGCTATTCTTAAAAGCCCTCCGACTCTTTTACTCTTAATGACAGTTCCTCCACAAGCAGAAAAATTGCTATAGGCATGCAGACAGCCAAATCTGAGGGTTTTTCATTGATTGGACTTTCTTTGGAAGGGCATGRCACTGGAAGGTGGGATCTGAACAGCACTAAGATCGTGCAGTTAGACTTCTGATCTTAGGCCATGTGTGTAGCCATGATGCAGTACCTAACTGTGTTCATGAGCTGCACAGCCTGGTTCAGATAGAGAAGACCTGAGTTAGAATGGGCTATTTGTCCCAGAGCGACAGCAGAACACCCTGATTCAAACTCATTCAGGTGTGTGGGGAATCCACTACTGCAAAGAAATTATGTAGCTTCAGAAACAGGGTGCAGGTTAATTAGGTTTGTTCCCTTTAGCACTGGGCAATGTATTATGCTGCCATGCACCAGAAGATCTCTGTAGAAAAGACTTTAGAGAGCCGTGGTAACAGATATCCCAGATACCAGACTATGAGTGCTACAACACAAAATTGTGCTGCCTGTTGGCAATGAGCAGTGAGTACTTGAATTTGTTTTTAAGAAGCAAAGCAGAGATGCAATCAGCAGCAGGCTCTGGAGAACTGGAAGTAAGAAAAATCTTCCTAAACACAGTCCATGAATAGATAAGTCCCCAGAAGTCAAGAGCAATCTATCCACCATTGAGAAATGTATCCCAGGAACATTAACTTCCTGAGAAAAAKAAATACTGTGAATATTTTTGGCACATACTAGAAAGCTAAATATATTTCCTTAACTGCAAACAATTATTTAACACAGTAGGTTATACAAATAGATAAAAAATTCATAACTTGTCGTATCTTTGCTTTCAAAAATATTCCAGTATAATGTAAGACTTCCTTGCCAGTGCAGTGGGTTTTAAGGCACCTGCAATACCTTTAACCACTTCAGCAATCTAACAGTGCTGTGCCATATGCACAGGAAAGGCAACCTTTCCTGTCAAGGCCATTTAAGTGCCATTTATTTCTGTACAATGCTGAACATTGTAGCAGTAGTTTCAGTGGAGCACAAACACCATTCTAGCTGAGGCAGTTTTTGCTAACACCATTCTAGCAGAGGCAGTTTTTGCTACACTAAACTGCATTTGACTACTGACAAAAATCCTCTTGAAGTCAGAATCAATTCCATCTACATCAGCAGGAAGTATAATGCAGCTGGAGCCATTTCCTTGTATTTCAAAGAGAACTAATTAAAGAAACATAAAAAATCAGTTGAGACCTTACATTTACCAATAATGATGGATTCACTCCTGACATGTTGCCTCCAAACTGTATCTCAACCTAAGTGGGAAAAATCCCAGCGATACTACGTCAACCCACATTCAATCTCCAAACCTCCCTGGATATATTTGATCCATCATTAATGAAGATCTGCTTAAGGAACTAATGCTTCCTTATGTTTTAAGCACTTGCACTGCAACCAAGGCTAGTAACACCAAGGTCTCAACACTGATAAACTCAGGGGTTAGCATGGTGCAAATCTTTTACTTCAGTCAGTAAAATGTATCCTTGTGCATTCAACCATCAAATGMTTTCTGTATTTACCTGCTTGATTGTGCTCTCCAGAGCAGAGAATATTTGTGCCAAAYCAGAGGTCTAAGTTGTGATCTGAACAAATAAAAATACTGAGGCAGAAACCCTGCACTGAAGGAGAGAGAAAGCCCCCAAAAATTGCACTTTTACAGCATTTGATCCGTAGTRTAGAACTCTTCAAACCCCTGACACTTCTCTGTCCTTCAGGACAAAGCAATAATGATAACAATGATGGAATTTTTAGCAACCAGAAAAGAAGGCTTGTATGTGAAGGGCTGCAAATCACGTTCATGTTCTGGGAGCATACATAAGGAATGCACCCAAAATGTTGTATATTTATGGCACTCCAGAGGTTTTGATCGCARTCAGGGTTTTCCCTATTTTCTATTCACTCTTTCACTTTTGGCAAAGAGCAGTAATTCTACTGCCAAAACAAGTCTTAACTCATAACCCATTGTCTTGAGAAAAAAAGGAGTAGCACAATTGACAGCAGCCTTTCTCCAATTCGGATGTTCTGCTTTAATTTCTGAAGAGCCAGGAAAGATGGAGATTTGGACTGGTGAGATCCCTTTTCTTCCCACAGAGATACTGACATTGATTTTAACACCTTACTGATTTATTCCTGAGGATATGAACCAGTGAGAATTGCAGCTTCTGAGTATCTAGAAAAAAAAACCAAAACAAACAAAAAAGAAACAAAAAAAAACCCACAAAAAAACAAAAAGCCCTCACATAACAACCAAAGAAAACAAAAAGCATGAAACAAAAAATGCTCTTAACATTATATTTTGATCACAGAAGTTCAGTTCATTGAGTCCTTTCACATGTTTTTAGAAAGAAAACTAAAAAATTAGAAGATATCATGAGTCAGAGTAAGATACAAAGTATTAGTTGTCATAGGAAACCCACAGTGCTTCCTCTTTGCTGTTTCACGGCTTTAAATCATTTTATGGCTCTCTTCCATACTAGGATTGTTCTTTTGGAAGTTCATCCTATTTCTAATTCCATCTTCAAATGCAGCTGGCTAATGCTGTGTGGATGTTCAGCTGTCTCCTCCGGGACGGACTCCCTTCTCTAACCAAGTCATGCAAAATTCTGACWGAAAGCCTGAAACAAAATACCAAGTTTGTTACCATGATGGCTATGTGATGCTSCCTGTGACTGCAACAACAAAGATGCAACTAGAGTATTAAAATGCGGATACCCACATTTCAACCTGTAAACAAATGGAAACAAATCACAGGGAGAATGTGTCATGATTTAAGAAATGGGACTCTGCAAGAAAAAAAGGCATTATCAGAGACTTCCGCTGAAGTTCGAGGCATCAGTTACACAGGGCCACACCTGCTGATACGGCCAGCGTGCTACAAGGCACAGAGGTTTCTAAGCCACCTTGTGAATAGAAAGTTACATTCAGCTCACTGCTATCAGGCAACAGTAATGAACAACAGGGAAAGAATATAGAAGAAAAAAAAGAAAAGAAAGGGTAATGTATATCTGGACTTTTGAAATATTTGCATTTCAGTAACAGATAATTCTTTGACAATCATGTTGAAAAACAGTGTTGCAAAGCAAATTTTCAAATTGACATTTTCAGTCTTMTTTTATAATCACTGGCTAACCCTCTCTAATGAGATTTTTAAATTAGAAAAACAAAAATAGTTCAAAATTTAAAAATTAAAAAATTCATGCAAATAGGATAATATTTGCCTCTGCTGTACTGTTTTRCTTTTCTATTCATTTATCTCCCCACCCAATTTTCAGGCAGTAAACTGTGTCTGTCTGCCTCCTGCTCTGCTTGCTCAGGGCATAACACAACCTGAGTTAACAATACATAAGGGTTTGSTTTTCAACATTTCAGACTGTATTTGACCTATATTTCACCAGGCTGTGCTTTGCATCCAAAAAACCCTTGTGGAAAGCAGACAAGCAACACCAAGCCTTGCTGCAATGAACAGCATTAGAAAATAACCATTTAATTCAGGTGAAGAGATGGAATCATTGCTCCTTTCTTCAAATGCCAGAAAAATKGTGAGCTTCTAAGCCAAAAATGTTCTGAAATGTTTTGTGTTTGATCCTGTCTACAAATTAAAATAAATTGGGATACATAGCCAGGTTTTTGGCTTCTGTTAATCCACTACAGTCTGCTTGCGTGGGAAAGAGACAGTAAGTGGGAACAAGGTCACCTGGGCTTTACAATCTATCCTCATGCCTCACTTGCATCCATTTCCAGAAATGTCTGCACCCTTCTGGCTGTCTTAAATGCCCTCCCAGTCCCTGGCRCTCCTCATATCTGTTTAAATACAAAGACATGAGTTGCAGTCAATGGGATGGAAAACCAAAGATCTATACAACCAATGTTTCAAGATTACAATCAAAATTTAAAATTATGTAGAGCTAATTAAGGCTTGACATTTATTGATCATAACTATGACTTTTTGATGGCAGACTCTGGAACTCATCACATATTAATTTTCTTATCACATATGAATTTTCTCCACTGAAAAAGATATTGAACAGACACATTGACAACTACATTATATAACAATAATCAAAAATAGTATGTTTTATAATAGGTACTTTTTGTTTTCCCCAAGAGCGGAAAGGATTGAAGATCGTAAAAACTTACTTAGTCAACACAGCTAATAGAAATGGTCAAACTAATGGTGTATGTGTTGCTGTAACAGATGGAATTGTTGAGCAGGAAGTGTTTCATTGACAGGAAACTGATAAGCCTGTTTTYATTTAAGAAAAATAAATTAGTCTACTCACAACAGGAACAAAATACTTTGGATTTGTTTCTAGTTCTATCAGAAAACAGCTGAACATATTGTTCAATTAATTTGTGATGTTGAAAGTCCTAAAAAAAGTCTTGTTCTCAAATATCCAGCTATTACCTGAATATTGTAAAGAGCACATAGAGTCACAGAATCACAGAAACAGAGAATATCCTGAATTGGAAAGGAACCACAAGGATCATCAAAGTCCAGCTCCTGGCCCCACACAGAACCATCCCCAAGAGTCCCACCAGGAAGCTCCTAAGAGCATTGACCAATTTGAGTCAAGCTGGGGCTGTGACCACTGCCCTGGGGAGCTGTTCCAGTGTCCAACCACCCTGTGGGTGAAAAACTACTTCCWGGTATCCAACCTAAACCTCCTCTGACACAACTCCAGGTGACTCCCTTGGGTCCTGTCACTGGTCACCGGTCACTGCAGAGAAGAGATCAGTGTCTGCTCCTCTGCTTCCTCTCATAAGGAAGTTGTAGACTGTGATGAGTTCTCCCCTTGGTCTACTCCACGCTGAACAGACCAAGTGACTTCAGCCATTCCTTAACAGCTTCTCCTCCAGACCCTTCACCATCCTAGCAGCCCTCCTTTGGATGTTCTTTGATAGCTCAAAATCTTTTGTAGATTGTAGAACCCAACTTCCCCCAGTACTTGAAGTGAGGCCACTCCAGTGCAAAGCAGAGTGGGACAATCCCCTCCCTTGTCCGGCTGCCGATGCTGTGCCTGATGCCCCCCAGGACAGGGCTGGCCCTCCTGGCTGCCAGGGCACTGCTAATTCGTGTTTAACTTCCCATCGACCAGGACTGCCAGTATATTGGCAGTACTGCCTTCCAGCCTCTCATTCCCCAGTCTGTCTGTACATCCAGGGCTGCTCTGTCCAGCCCTTCCTCTTGTTGAACTTCATAGAGCTGGTGATTGCACATCTCTCTGATCTGTTGAGGCCTCTCTGTAGGACTTCTCTGCCTTTGAGGGAGCCAACARCTCCTCCCAGTCTTGTATCTTTCGTGAACTTACTGAGTAACCCTTCCAGTCCTGTCTCCATGTCATTTATGAAGATGTTGAAGAGCACATGAAGGATGGAGCCCTGTGGAACCYCACCAGTGACAGGTCTCCAGCCCAAYGTCTCCCCTTCACTACAACACTTTGTAACCCATTTGTGAGCCAATTGCTCATCCATCACAAGATGTGTTTATCAGCTGTGAGCTGGAATTTTGTCTGAAAGGACTTTGTGAAAGACAGTAGTAAAAGCTTTGCTTAAACCCAAAAAGATACCATCAACTGTCTTTCCCAGATCAGCCAGACAGGTCACCTTGTCRTGAAAGGAAATCAGGTTTGATAAGCAGGACTCTGCTCTCATGAAGCCGTGGAGGCTGTGACCAATGACTTTGTCCTTCRGGCATTTTCCAATACCTCCCAGAAAAATCTTCTCCTTAACCACTACAGCCTTGCACCCTAAGGTAGAGAAGTGAACATTCCTGAAAACAGAAACATATCCATCTGGAAAAGACACTGAACAAAAAAGCAAGTTTTAATAGAAGCAGATCCTCCATAGAATTATCTCCTGTGCACAAAAAAAAGCGAAGAAGTAACACTGCCTTTCACCTCAGCTCCCCAGCCTTGATATGGAGACAACAAAATACACTTACTTTACATGCAGCCCTCCTAGTWCTCGAGGTTAAAGTTCCCAAAAGAGGCTTTCCAAGGACTCCCTTCTTACTAATACTGAAATGTTCACTTTCATACTGATTCCTAACTCCATAACTGCAAATGTATAAAGACTTGCTAAGTCACATATGCAGAGTTGTCAGCAAAGCTGGGTGTTATAACAGCCTCGTGTAGTGGAAACTTACACTAGAAATAGGACCCACGCTCATCAAGAAGATGGCACAAAAACTATAACACCTATAATAAKTCTGCATTCTCCATGTTCAAAGCATGTGTAAATGTAAAAAAATCACTTGGTGTAATTGATGCCGCTGTGTTCATAAAAGATCTTTCAACAAAGAAAATAGAAAATATCATGTTCACATTGTGAATTAGGATATGTATACAAGTTGCACAGAACTAAACATACAGCATTTAAATAAGTTCTTCGTTGATTTCATATGGTAGGAAATATGTATTTTCAAGGTAGATTAATAAAAAATAAAGAGAAGCAATTAAACTAAATCTAGAAATTTGGGGAAGTTTCTGCTGTCAGATTTCATGTATATTTTGGCTGCTTTTTCTGACAGAGGAGAAAGCTTCAAATGAGGTTCTTGTACTGTGGCAGTGAGGCTATGGTTTTCCTTTGCTTTGGACTGGGTGAGGACAGGGTGAGACCTGCCCTAAAATAATCTCCAAGACAAACAAACCATCAAAACAGAAACAAACAAACAAACCCTGCCCAGACAGTGCACACATGGAATTCATATCCATGATAGCATATTAAAGTCAGTGGAATGCCAGCAAAGTCCCTGAAATTAATGGGAAAACCAGAACTAGTGACTGCAGCCAAACCAAAGCTGACTGACCACACTTTTCTGCACCAACTGCAATGACAGTGCAAGATTTCCTTCCAGCCCACAATAACACAGCAGATAATAATGATGGTTTTTCTTCAAATAATGAACATCCCCAGAGATTCAAGGCAAATATACTTTCAAGAGGAGCTGTAATATGGAAGACAACCTCTCCACTCCCTTTAGTACCCTTTCTCATTTGCCATTTCATTGCAAGGACCCATGGGCATTCAGACCCATACACAAAGGACACTGACCAAGCAGAATGCTGCTAGTGTGGATCTTTGAGACTTGTTTAGTACATGATATAGACCCTTCTGTGGGAGAGGATCATGCCAAGCTCAGGATCTCTATGTTATTATGCAGCCTGATTCTCCTGAAAGGTCTTGCGAGTCTCACGTTTTAAATTATCTTTTTACAGCATTCGTCATTGCCATGTCTCTTCCCTAAGGCTGTCCTGCAGCTGACACAGGAACGGGCCTCTGAGCAGCAGACGGAGTTCCACTTTCCAGTCCTCTGCCACTTCTCCCTTCACCTTGAAACAAGCAGAATAACCCAGGTGAAAAACCATCCTGCCCTCAAAGCAACTCACTGTTGATACAGAAACCCCAGTCAGCTTCAGCCAGGACACAAATCTGCCTTTTGAAAGTGGTGCCTCTTATTTTAGGAAATCAGAAGCTTCRTATGTCACCTCTGCATTAGACACTACTTGCTGTATTAATTATTACCCATTTTTCACATACAATCAAGTAATATAGAATCAGTGAATACAGAGTGGTTGTCAGAGCAAGCAGAAGCAAGACTAGAAAGGCCAAGGCACACCTGGAATTAAATCTGGCCATGGAAGTCAAGAATAGAAAAATACACCAATAACAAAATACACCAATAACAAGAGGAAAACAAAGGATGATGTGGACTCATTACTAAATGGAGAGGGGACCCTGGTAACAGAGGACAGAGAGAAGGCAGAGTTGTTGGATGACTTCTTTGTATCAATCTTCACTGATAAGAGTGGCCCTCAGCAACCTCCAACCCAGGAGATCAGGGTCATGGAATGTTAGAAGGAAGGTTTTCCATTGGTCAAGGACTGAGTCAGCAAATACCTAAACAAAGTTGACATCCACAACTCCATGGGCCTGGATAGGATGCATCCAGTAGTGCTGACAGAACTGGCAGACATCACAGTCAAGCCAATCACAATCACCTCTGAAAGGTCATGGAGGTCAGGAGAGGTGCCTGAGGACTGGAAGAAARCAAATGGCACCCAGTCTTCAAAGGTGGTGAGAAGGAAGACACAGGAACTACCAGGCAATCAGCCTCTCTTCAATCCCTGGAAAGGTGATGGAGCACCTCATTCTGGAGACCATCTTCATCTCCACGGAAGACAAGGAGGTGATGAGGAGCAGTCAGCATGGATTCACTAAAGGTAAGTCATGTCTGACCTGCCTGATTGACTTCTACAATGAAACAACTACCTGGATGGATGAGGGGAGAGCAGTGGATATCCTGTACCCTGATTTCAGCAAGGCTTTTATCACTGTCTCTCACAATATCCTTGTAGGCAAACTCAGAAAGTGTGGATTGGATGAAAGGATAGTGACATGGACTGAGAAACAGATCCAGTGGCACAGGATCTATTGGAGGCTTATCACTAGTAGTGACACCCAGAGTTTGATAYTGGGCCCAATCTTGTTTAACTTGTCCATCAATGTCTTGGAGGAAGGGGCAGATGCCTCCTTAGCACGCGGATGTGGCTGATGACACAAAGCTGGAAGGAGTGGCCAATAACCCAGAGAGCTGGGCAGCCCTTCAGAGGGACCTCAACAGGATGARGAGAGGGACAAAGATGAACCTGCTGAAATGCAGCAATAGAAATTGCAGAGTCCTGCCCCTGGGGAAGAATAAATCCAGGCATCATACAGMCTGGGAGCTGATCTGCCAGAAAGGTGCTCTGCAGAGAAGAACCTGGGGGTCCTGGCAGACAACAYACTGTTCATGAACCATGTTGGTTTTGTTAGCTAATCCTTTCAGGACATTTATATTGTGCGGATGTCCTTCTCTTCTCCTCCAGAGACATAAGTGATGTACAGCAAGAATTTCTTGAATTTGTCAGAGGACAGTGCTAATAGTCAGGAGTTTCCATGCAATGGAGAAAGTTGCCCAACCTCAAGCAGATTTTTTCAGAGCAAATAATTTACAATGTTTCATTTTTGTTCAGGTGACATGGAGTACATACATAAAGAACATAAACCTTTTGACATTCTGGAAGAGCAGCCAACAAAGCAAACAGATAACTGATATTTATCACTCTTGTTTTCTTTTCGAAAAATTTCTAATCCTCGTTTTCTCTGTGGAAGAAGTCCTTAAATATTATCCTCATATGCAGAGTCAAAACATCTAGAGTCCCACAAACAGTTCCTCACATTTCCAGATTGCTCCATTACCAGCTGCAATCCACATGCCGTATGACAGCATCAGTGTCATGCTGAGTCCAGACTATAAATTCTGCCTTCCCAAGAGCAGGCATGCAGCTGTMTGCACCATGCGTGAGTGTCCTTGATGTCTCAGGACTACCTCGCCAGTAAGCCAAGGACACTGAGGGATCCAGCGAGTGTCAGCACAGCCAAACCTGTCAGGGAGGGAGCTAACATTATGGACAGGGTTATCATCTTGCAAGCAGTGCAGTGACACCCCAAATTCAGAYACTCCCAGGACACAGATACCCCTGAGTACACAGCCTTGCCACTGCTGTTAGCCCAGATGTGGTATATACAACAGRTGACATGGCAGAGGAGAGACTGATGCTTTACTAATACCTCTGAGATCTGCTTAAACACAGCACATTGCAGCCCCCTGCTTACTCTACACCTCCTTGAGCAGCATCACTGGATCATGTCTAGGCTTACAGTTCTTCACATTCTTTAAGCAAAGAGGGTAAGTTACAAAGCCCAGACTTTCCATAATTATCCTTAAAAGTGCCAATCCCGTATGCATTAAATCCAGAAATATTATTGGCATCACAGACTGAGCTTCAGTGTGTTTCAACACTGGGTTAATTATCATAATTGGTCCCTCACTGCTCTGTATCTTGCAGGTTCATGGGAATCACCACAGCCACGTCATCTTGTCAGCTTTCAGTGTCTAACAAGCTTAACTTCAATGGTTAATTTCTTTAATATTAACCTTCACTTCTAGTATACATTTTTTCTATTACTAGTTATTACAGAGTATTGACACAACTGGCTCTCTGCCTTCCCTTGACCCACACTTGGTATTTCTCACAGCTCTGCCCCTTTCCACCTGCATGCATTCTCAAYTTTGCTAAGACTGTAGTATTAATCTGTGGGCTCCATGAGAAATGCATTTCACTGCCTCGTTAGCAGACATCAGCTAATCTCACTTGTACACGAGGATAGTATAAAATGTTATCAGTCTGGCCATCTAAGACACAGTACTTTGGCTGTCCAATGTTATGTCTAATAAATGTACAGCTGCCTTATACTGAAGCTTGCAGCAATTTAGTTTCTGAAAGCTGTTTTAGACTGGCAATCATGAGTTTAGAAAGATGTTTTCAACTGTTCCCTGAAGATGTTCGAACTGCCAAGATCAAATAAAACTCTGTCATAATATAAGCACAATAGATTAAACATGTTTTTTAGGTTTAAATCTTTTTCCAGCAGTGACGTTGTAATCTGCAAGCCAAAGCTATTCAGACTGTACACTGAAATATTCCCAAGAAACCAAAGCAAAATGCACAAAAAWCTCACTGGAGCCTATTGCAATCTCACGGTCCTGAAACGAGTATTTCCCTCAGAAGTCAAATCACTATGCAATGGTGGTAGGGTTATTCTACTTTTTAGTTACAGCTGTGCTTCATTGCCTGTATAATTGTAGAACATAAAAAGGAAGGAAGCAGGGGAGGTATTAAAGTCTCTGAATGTTTTTGATGGGATCTTTTTCTGTTCCAAGCGTGGGAGGTGAGAAAACATCAGAACTTTGGGTATAGTAAAGGCAGCTAATGACACTCAACTGGATGTGAAAAGTATTTTATGGGGAGTGTGGAAATATGGACAGAGCAAGCTGGTTTATGGGCAGATGGGCAAAAATTTCTTGGAAAAAGTCCATGGCATCAGAGTCATGCTTTAATAATAGCACTAGTGGGGTTCAGTTTTCATTTTAGCATTAGCTTCTCCATCCAGGTTGTCATTGCAGCAAAATCTCTGAGAATACCAACATCAGTGCATAGAAAGGTAAGAGAAGGTTTTCTGTACTTTTTCAAAGCCGGCTGAGGTGACTGGGAGTTTTCTCCTGGATTGGAGAAGCAAYTGGACAGCAAACGAATACCTGTATTTGTCTGTCCACAACATCACAAAGGGCTTCAAATTTTCTCTGACAGGCTCCTCTGTCCTCTTTGTATGAAGGACATTGAATTTTTTTGGCATGGGTGCATTTACTCCTGCCATTTCTATTTCATATCCCACCATCATAACAAGTTCAGCAGATTATGATTATGATTATTATTATTATTGTTGTTGYTATTTATTCAAGCAGTTTATAATAGTAATCAAGTAGCAGTCTGAATAACATGGCTCATAATTACCACTTCATTTTTGCCATAGGGAAATTATGTTTCCATTATATCAATATGAACATGACACCATGCATCTCCCAGATCCCCCTAAACAGTACCCAAATCCCGTTAACAATTTCTTTTGAATTTAATAGAAAGTTCAGCACCTGCCACTTAGAGAGAGAAAGAGATTTGCTATTACTGCCTCTGCTGATGGTAAGACAAGGTGCTCACATTCCTTATCCACTCTGTCCTACTGAGCAGGGTGGGCTGGGCCATTGACCAGGCACGAGCCCCTCAATCAGCACACAAAGTCCTCGACCCATGAGTCACAGTGCACTCAGGCCATAAAGAGGGAGATGGGAGACRGTGCTGAGGACATTGTGTTGTGATGGGGAATCTGAGGGGTTGTTGGGCTCAAAGAAATGCAGGGCCAGAGCTGACAGAATTAAAGGAGGGGAGAGTGGGGAGCAGGGCAAAACTGAGRGTATGCCAGTAATGTACAAAGCACACAAGAAGAGACAGATGAGGCAGGGGGAGGAAACCAGAGGTCCTTAAGGAGAGCCTGCATTTACATGGATGACAGATGAGGAATCCTTAGGTACCCTCAATTTCTCTGTTCAGGGAACAACTTGTTAWGATCATGCCTGATAGGATATTTGGTGTAAATCTGTTTACATTGGCATCATACCAAGTCTGTGGTTTTGCTGGTATTCTCTGAATCCAAGGGTAGGCTGACCTTCTATGTCCCATTTTTAACTCTGTACAAATGTTAAAGATGTACCAACCCCRAGTTTATGGGAAAAAGTTGGTCTTTCAGGGAAACAAGAGATTTTAGTATAAAGCCTAGAAATGGCTTCAAAATAAATGTCTTCTAACACATTCTTAGAAATCTCACTTTTTTACAGTTAACACTAGCTTCTCTTCATTTCTCTGGACATTTAAAAAAAATTATTTTTCTTATTATAGAAACACTGACAATTTAATCTGAAGTTTTTGAGGGGGTTTATTCAAAAAATKGTGATTTTGTAGACCTAGGTCAAAGGTTTTCATTTAGAATGGTTGCTCTTGTCAATACTAAGAAGCAGTTGTTGGGGAGAGATTCTGTTCTCAGCTCTGCCAGTGATTCTTTATGGGGCCATGACATTTAAATTTCATGCTTTCTCAGTCTAATCCATCTGTAAAACGGATGTAATAGGCAACTTCATGAAGCTGCTGGTAAGCTTCTTTAATGCCTGACAAGCATTTTGATGGCATCCCACAGTTGCTTGTATAAGCAGAGTATGGTAATTGTAACAGCTTTTTAATTCCTATTTCCTTTTCGTCTTGGTTTTTGGTCTTTTTGCTGCAGCCTCGACACAAAATACTCTGATTTTATCCTGTGGAATTTGTTTAATTTGTACTAGATAAGGACAAGAAATGGGTTTGTCTTTTACAGCACAGATACAGTACTGTGTGTATACAGGAATGTATCTCTTTCAATTAAATTTTTCTGGCATCTTACCAGATTTTAGTGCTTCCAAATTTAAAGAATCTGGAATCCACATTGTACATGTACACGAATTTCATTTAATTAAATGGAAAATACACTGTATTGACTATTTTCTCCTAAAAATGATTGCTAGTCCAAGTTTTGAAAGCAATATGAAAAACAGTGTTAAGGTAGATTGAAAGCAGGATCCTCTATTTCAGAAACCATTTTGTGTGCAAATTCAACTGTACTAGCTACTGCAATTGACCCATCTTTACTAAATTAAATTTTAAATGAAAAACAAGCCATATAGTACAAGTGTAGCTTAACATAGTGTAATTCTGCATTTTGATACCAAGAATAAAAGTAATTTTCCTGTCATATTCAACACAAAAGCTATCCTGGCTAATGCTAAATATGTGACAACCAGAGAAATCCAAGAAAATATGAAGTTAATGCTGACATTTTCTTCTCAGTGCTTTTCAACRCATCATTCTCCTAGGAAATTATTCTTTGATTTCCATGAAAAGATTTCCAGGTGTTAGGGTGAAATGAAATCTAAAACATGCAGTGAGAACAGCTTCTCATTTCTTTCCATGCAAGTTGGACTACAGTTACAGCCATGAGYCTTATCAGAAGGACAGAATCTTTTTTCAGAGTACAGGTGATATAGATTAGAACAGAGGACTGTGATTTAAAGTATTAATAAAGTGRTGGGAAGCACAGGTCCTTTCCTCCAGATCTGGAAGTTCTACTCCCTTTGGGAGAAAGGCAAGTAATATACTTTACATTATCCACTCCTTGCACCATATACTGACTTTAATGAATCCTATCTTAAATCTCAGATGTACTAATGAAATAGCTTARTACCTGTTGTACGTCACTTTAGATATTACACAAGTACTTCTGATTTTACTTGTTCTTAATGATTTAGTACTGAGGCAAAGGGAACAAGAATAAGAGAGATCAATACTGAAAATATCCTTTAGTATACTTAAAGTACCACTACCTTCAGTATAAAGACATCAGTGATTAACTCCAAATTGCCCCCCACTGTAAGCCAGCACGGTTTGATGTATAATGCCTCTGGGATTTCCCCACTAGCACATCTCAYATGGACTGTAAGCACCAGCCAATAACCTGTTTTTCCTACTTCAGTAGGTAAATTTACTCTTAGGTAAATTCACTTATGCTGCTGGCCATAGTAGTATCTACATAGCTGCAGAGATCATGTTCTGTATTATGCAGCTCAGTTCCTGCCTCAGGCTCAAATAATGGTTGAAAAATTCATRAAGCACACTCTGCACTTTAAGGAAGAAAGAATCCTGTAAGCACAATTCACCATTCCCAAAATGGCAGACTTCACACCAGAACTACTTTCTATTTTTTTTGAAAACCTAAAGCTTTCAACAAGACCAAAGCACTCTGTAATGGAAGTACAGGGATGTAAATGAGCCAAATTCAAGGCCATGTAAGGCACAAACTGGAGCAGAGATCTGAAAAGTACTCCCAAGAACATGCTTTAGCTACCACGCTATTGAGCATTTCAAGGAATGCCATCTCTCCTGCTAAAGATGTTGTGATACGGAGCAAATGAGAAATGTGCAAATACCTAATTTGCAACGGCTTGCTGAATGAAAGATTACCAGACTAAAGCTAAATAATTACCTATTTTTGTATAGATAATTAAATAATCTCTGGAGCAAGAGCTTGAATATAACGCTTCTTTATTTCAGACAGATCTCTGCTGACTGAGCTGTTGGCCAAAAGTGCAAACGCACCACGCGTTTGTTCCCCTCCTGCTGTCCCAGCTGCACTTTGTGTGAGAAAGTCCTGACCACCCAGTTACTTGACAAAAAGGATTCATGGCTGTCAATGCTAAGAAGAAACAGAGGCACCTTCCTTCAGAATTAGCTGCCTAATCCTCTTTGAGAGACAGAGTAGGACAGAACATTTCCCACATCTTCAGCATCCCTGGTCAATCCCTTGTTTAGCATCCCAAAAAAAGGCTTCCTGTTCTTTCCCTGTGCTAGGCAGACATCCCTAGCAGYCTGCATCAGGACTGCAAATTCTGCCATTTGGGACAATTACTAAAAGATAGGAATGTGAACCSTAACAAGTTAACGTTGCCCTCAGAGGCTTCCCATCAGTGCAAATTTCTGAATCTATGTTATTTGGGTTACGCATATAAATGAAAAAGCTTTGACTTCCAGACATATTTGAAATTCATGCTGAATAAAGCTAAGTGTAGGATTAAATAATACCAACATGTGGCTCCAATGCTCCATATTGGCTAGACATTATTAAATTAGAGTATTTTATTACCAAATGGACATTGAGATTACAGAATTACTATCCACTCATAATATTATTTTGCAACACTTCTGTTCAAGTCACCCCATGCTAATTAAATTCTTATTGGGTAAAAATAAAAGGAAATAAAAAACAGACTAACGAATCAAGATAACCTGTTCTTTAACAGGTTTAAGTTGTCTTTTTCCAGTGTCAGCCAAAATCTCTGACCTAAGTTATGCACCCATTATAGATCTTGCAAACCCTTAATCAAAACCAAAAGGATTTGTGCGATATCAAAATTAAAATCAGGCTGAAGATAAGTGATGTCCATGTTACTGTTATTYTCCATTTAAAAAAAATATAACCAATTATCCAGAATTAATTGCAACAGGTGCTCCAAACAGAAAATGTGTTTACTATTGATTTATGCATTTTTGCCCTGAACCATGAAAAATTCATACTTATAATGCAATATGACATTTGCTATCCATCAATTTTATTGCGCATTGTTTCACACGCACTCAACAGAGCAGGCACTGCAGAAGCCACAGTCAGTCCCTCTAGAGTCACTTTTAAAGACCAGTTGACGAACAGGAGGATATTGCAGGGTCTCTAAATTGCATYCAAACACAGACCCACAGTCAGCCTATGCACTGCTTGCAAGCTATCCATCCGAGGGTACCCAGAACCCAATTTCCATACAAGACCWGTCATTTATCAAAGGGCATTTCAAAATACACATTCACCTTTGAGAGCTTCCTTTCATTTGCATTCAGTTTGGTCTTGAAAATGGCTACAGCTATCCTGCAAAAACTAACCTAGAGCATCTTGGAGAWAGATAACCTTAGGTATGAAAGCATGACGGCATGATGCTTACTGCTGCAAGGACCCCTGTGGCTTGTTACTGCACTAGGGTTTCGGGCAATGTGTGCACCTGCCTTTCCCAGAGTGCAGTAGCAGGGCCTAAGACTATTGTGACAGGGAGTAGATCAGACTGAATAACTGACTCAGGAGAGATRAACAAACCAAAACCCCCAACACTCTGAGAAAAAACTTGCACTTTTATAAAGCAAAACAGGCAAAAATGTCTTTCATGTGATGCATTACATTTCCAAGAGCAGGAAAAGCTACCTTACAAGCATTTTCAGCAGCAGTAAATCCATGCAYATTACTGAAAGAAACACTCGATTGCTGAAATTCTTTTCTTCAAACATATCAGACTGCAGCATTTCAATCTTTTTTTCTAAAATACTTCTTTATCTGCATGAAAAAATAGTTTAATTCTACATGAATTTCTAAATAATTTCCACATAACTGAAAACCATGAATTTGATAAACAACTACCAGGGATGATGGACAGGTACCAAGCACTACAACAGAGGGTCCTAAAGCTGTTGAGCACCTCCTAGGAGGCTTTCAGTTCTGTACAGACTTCAGGCTGTTACTGTGGCAGCCTGAACTTGACACCCCCAAGGATAACACCCCCTGTTCCACAGCACCAAAAGAGATCAGTGACTAAAACATCCAGGTCCCTCACAGGTAAATGGCAAATACCTATGCGACCCACGGAAAAAAAATAAATAAAGGCTTTCTTGGGCAGTGAGAATCATGCTTAGAGTTTGAAAAGTCATAACCAAGTTCAACCAACTTTTGTACATTTTAATCATATTGTGCTAAAATGGTGTGATAATAGTACTGTGATATTTAATGTTGTTTATTTGAAAAGGTACAAAAACTCTCATTTTCTAGCAAAAATACTATTTTCAAATATGAAGARATCTAAAATGAGACCTTATCCCTTATTCATGAGAGACAGATGTTATTTTTGGCTTCATACTTTAATGAATACCATATTATGTTCTTTATAACCTAACACCAGAAATAACATACTTCTAGCACTCATGAACTTCATGCCATTGTCAGTAAAAGCTTCTATTAACATCCAGAACTTCTCTCAGTTCTCACTGCAAATGCTTTAAGCTGTCAGCTACAGTCCCTATTACGGCAGGACTTTTTTAACTCTGCAAAAGACATAATCCCTAGCAGTCAGCTAGTTGAGATTGAAAACTGCAGTATTATTCCTGTTGTCTTCACTGTATTGAATTTACACATTTGATGCCTTGCTGTATTTTTGTGTTTGTGTTTTGGTTTATGGCCTTCTAAAGGCAAAAATACTGCATCCTTTTAAAAATGCTGTTACACTTCTGTTTATTTTCACTGACTTGGAGAAATGCCTGCCAGTAAGTATGAGCTGAAACTAATTAGCATCAGAACAAAATCTCCAAGCTCAACTGGGATGCTGACAAAAATGCAACCAGAAAATGAATAAAATGTTTCTTGGGAAGCAGAGATCAGTTTCGCCAGCCAGTGACTACAATGAAAAATAAAACCCGACATACAAATAATTATTCTTAGCATTTCATGTTTGTATGAATAACTTTCTTCATAAAGCAAAGGTTGCAGCTAAAACAGCTTGGTTTAAGCCAGCTACAAAATATTTTGTGACTTCTGTGTCAGTGTGTACAATAGGATTTTTCCCACTGCATCTAATACAATGGCTTGAAACAAATATGGCTTTTCTAAGAAACATCCTTAAAATCTAAAATTTCAGGCGTCTGTCTCAGCTTCATACATGAGAATAAAGCAGTGTRTCTCCCAAACAGGTAAGCACAAAGCCATACTGAGCTTCCTGGGCTTGAAGTACAAATCAACAAAGCTCATGAGTTAGGGCACTGAAAAAGTAAAATACCCTTGTGGCCTACCACAAACTCCAAATGTGTGAACAGATCATCTTTGGAGGTTAAGTGTGAAAGTGTCCAAATAATCACCTATGTTCTTATGGTCACAATAAAGCCATTCTAGCAATTGCAGATACTGACCACCTTTCAGCTACAGCAGCCTGCTGCTTTAGGCTTCACACAGGAACTCACTGACAAGAGTGTTGAGGTCAAATGCTTTGCTAGGAGATATCAAACTGGTAAGAGACATCAAGAAACAGGAGCAGCACAGGATTAAAGCAACAAACTTATGAGCAGACCATGCCTCGTACTGCACAACCGGGCTGAGGGGAAAAAGAGCAGCATTTCCACGGCAGTAGTGGAAGACAAATTTCTGGCATTCCAATTCACCTCATGATTAGCCTGGCTACAGCAGGAGTCAGCACGTCACAGAGAAAAAGAGACGTGACGAGWGCAGATCCCACGCTGTTACTGCTCCTGCAGAAGCTAACACACTGTAGAAATTAAAAATGTGCCCAACGACACATTTCTTCCCAGGGCAAACAGAGCTGCTAGATATGTGGAGCACACSCAGTGACAAAAGCCATCTGCAAAGACTCATAACAGTCTACATGTGACAAATTCTTGGAACAGTGCGGAGAGCCTCAATTTACACAGGCAAGCATAAATTTACAGCCCAGTGCAGGATGACCATTTCTGCTGGGTATCTTACCCTTCTTCAGTTTTTTTATGAATGAAAGAATAGCCATGACTTTAGCCAAAAAYTCCTCCAGCTTTACATCTTGTCTCTGATGATGGCCTGGCAATCAAGAAAAATACAGGGTAGCAGTAATACCAGTAATTGTTCRCATTTGCCATATTGACAGTGGGAAAAGGGAGTCAAAGGTAAAGTCTTCTCCACCCTTAGGGAGTCCATGTACTTAGAAAAATTGACTGCAAAACAGATCTCTAACTGCATACATGAAATCCAGCAAAGGTAAGTAAAGTATTACTGGCAGCAAAAAACTGGTTAAAGCTGTAGTCAAGTGGCTTTAATGCAGCTGAAGAGAAGACAATTTATGATGTTTAGACTACACCAGTGCTGGCATTGACAAATTGTCTGAGTAGGCCAAAAAACCACTCAAAACTTGGTAAATTTTGATGTCTGCACATTCACTTGAATAACTGTGAACATTTTATTATAATTCCTTCCTTTTTTGATATTTCATACAAAATATAATTCACCCTTCCTGACCACTGACCTGGAAATTTAAATAATAAAATTACACAAAATCCTTTGAAGTTGTAATGTCAATGAAAAGTGCTCATAAAATGTCTTCAGCTTTTATTATTGTTTGTGCTCTTTTATCTCAAAAGTCATCAAATTGACTTTTTCAGATGCCTTGAGATTGCCTTGTGCTTCCTGCACTCTGCTTCTGATGGTCGAGCTTTATCTGAAAAAAAAAAMCACTTTTACAGTTCCATTAAAATTAGATAAAAGTCAGAAATATAGGTCTAGGGTATGCTGATACAGAAAAGTTTGAGTCTCATAAAAGGGAAAAACACCATATTTCTGTAGGACACTGCCAAGAATGAGCAAGACACTGAACAGGGGAACACCAGTATTGTTCCTTCACAGTGCTAATTTGCATTGGATGATCATTTGTCCCCCAGGCCTTTTTTCCTTTCACATATTTTCCTTTTATTCTAGTGTTCAGAATGTTTGCCGGAAAAATGCAAGGTGTGGGAGCCAAAATACTGTCTAGAGAGCTGCCAATTCCTTAAAACATTTCATCACACTGTCTCCATCAGGAGACTAGGGATAAAATTCTTCCATGGTTGACTAAGCTGGTGCAAGGGTTAATCTACCAGTATTTTAGGTATTTTCAAAAGGACAAGTTCCATACAGATTACAGTCCCGCAGAAATCCAATTCCTGAGCTTGCAGCTTTTACTTTTTGGGTTATATTTTGTAAACAGTCTAACAGAGTGTTCTGCAGACTTTGATAACTGCATTATCAACAAGCCTGATAGTGTGGTGGTAATAACTTGCTACGAACCATTGGCAGCYCCAGTTCCTTCAAGACCAGGCTGTAACAGATGGAAGAACAGCTTCAGCACAGGGAGATTCTGCCCACAGTTAGGCACTTAATTCTCAGTCAACTCAGGAAAATGGGAATAATGCTTACATGGTACAATGCGAGACAAAGAGCTCACAGTGAGAGCCAAACGTGCTAGCCCATACTCACAGAATGGAGAAAAGCTGTGCAGAAACCATACTTGGACACTCACATCTCCTTAGCATGTTCATGGGCCTGATACTAATTTGACAGGCTGTGAGGCTCATAGTGAAAAGATGCTGCATCATGCCAGCCATTTTCCTTCTGACCACAAAGTTTCATAGTTCACTTCTTGAGATTCTACAAGAGCTTCTCAACATCTCTAAGCAGATCAGGTACCCAGGTTTTAAGTAAAGAGTAGTTCCAGGACCTCTACTAATGCCACTCYTTGAACTTAAGTTGCTCACATATTAGCAAGTACTTCACAGATACAAAACAGCTGGAGGCTGAAAGGAGAGGTAAGGATGGAGGATGACAGACAAAAAGAGGAAAGCCAAGTCAGTTTTAGGATCTGGAAGGAATTGAGAGCTGTGTAACTCAGCCACCTGCATCTTCAGGGTAATTTTAAGCCCAGAAGTTGTCCTTGATGGATGGACAGTTATTCTAGCTGGAAATGCATCCCACAACAGCAGTTTCATACCCTTCTCAGCAGCTATCTTTTCTGTTCCATCCTCTAATAAATCCTCCCTACACAATTTATATTTTCATTCCTGGTCCATCCGTAATTACTTCTACCACCCTAATGGATTAACATGAACAATTATACTGCTTCTCCTTGTAAGATTGTTTTGATGTGAGATAGTCAGGTCCCAGGTTTCCATCAGTCATCTCTGCATTACATATTCTCGCTTATTTTCCACACAGGTCTTCATTCCCAAAACAGCTATCATGTTAGCTACTCCCTTTTGATCTCTCTCCAGCTTGTCTGGGTCTCTTTTAAAAAAAAACATGTTGCCCAGAATTGAACACACTACTATAAATCATGTGTTGAGTACAGCAAGCTAGGAACATTGGCCTCACATAATACTCTTGGTAGTTCGATGAAGTACAAGAGTAGCTATTTTTCTCATTAGCACTGCTCTGTTTACCAACTCAAATCGCCATCCACTATAATCCCAAGATAGTTCTCTGTGGGTTAAATATAAGTCCTAAAAGATTTCCCACATTCTGTATTTATTTTTTCTTATGCGAATCACGCTATCTTTGTATTTAAAACTCCACTTGACTGACTTCGGTCTGTTTCTACTGTTATCTTTCATACAGGSTTTTTCAACTGTTCTACAAAGCATTCATTACTCTCTTCAGGTTATTTTTATGAGAAGTTAATAATGAATATTAATAATTAAGATTCTGAGAAACATTTGAAACCCCATGAGTACAGAGTCCTCATACGTCAAAATATCATGGCAATGAATAAATAGCAATTACTGGTTATATTTGTTTAAACTTACTTTAATCACAATAGACTAGAGTCTCACTATGGCAGCTACAGCTTTTCAGAGGAAAATTTCACACAAGAAAATTTCACACAAAAAAATTTCCTCTGAGCTTTTCAGAGGAAAATTTCACACAAGAAAAAAACCATATGGGCACTGCATTTCTTTCCTTCATTAAGATAACCATCAAATACATAATTTAACTTGTCATGAGTCATTCGTAACAAACCCACATTATCTTCTCTTCRTTGTCTTATTTTCCTCTGTTAAGATTTCCCTGTGCTCCCTGTAACTATTGAATTTAAGGACACCAGTGAGTGAGAAGAAAAAAAAGTGAGATTCTTTTCTTCTGTACAAATCAATAAGAAGTGTTTTAATTAGCTAAAAACAGTCTTTTGGTCTCTTTCAGTACCTGAGCTAACACACAAAATTACCCCCATATCTCTACACTGCACTCCAGCCTGGAATATTTAAGGATCTTTTTATCCTTAAATATAGACACAGAATACAGAATAAAGCAGGTTTCTGGCAATCACTGATAGATAACCGAGCATTCCTAAATTAAACACACCTCCAGCTCCTCTCTCCTCTTATTATGATCACCACAGATTTAAAGCCTCCTCAAAATGAGAAATTTTATAAAGCATTTAAAGTGTTTCATTCTGTATCTGTCAGCAGAGACATCCAGCAAAAGACAGGCTTCAGAGTCCAGACTGTTCTGAAGCACTTGTTGTGTTCATCAATTTTYATTTATTTCTGGCAGAGAAAGCTAACTATGAAACAAAGTTTAAAAAGTGGAAAGAGTAATGCCACATAAAAACAAAACATGAAAGATGTCTGATTGAACGGRGTGTGGAAAGAAGGCCAAGTGATTGAAGAGTTTGGGGGTGACGTATAACTGAAGGACAAAATTCTYACATAGACAAATCAAGAGAAGGAAGGACAGCAAGCTGGGTCTGTAACACAAACCAGACTGTTACTAAGATCAAAGTGCAGAGCTCTAGGAAATGGATTAAAACCTTTGACAAATAACCCTTAAAAATGCTGGTATGACCTGCAATTTGAATGAACCATTCACTCTGGAATGAGGTGGATATGGCTATTTAACAAGAGACATGATGAACAGAGACACTACAGCTGAACTGAGTCTGCACATCAAATTAGATGGGTACGCCTGAGGTTCACCATGGTAGGAAACAAGGTCACCGACGAGCAACACATCCTCATTAACRTTTTTGGGTATTCAGCCCAGATGGGCATATGCTGCTGGAGATTAGGCAATACTCTGCTCACATCTTCAAAGGAAGAAAGCATCAAGAATCTTGTTTAGTCCAAGATGTCAGGTGGATATAACAYTGATAATGTGAGACAAGAGACTCTCAGGACACAAAATAATTCTCACAAATAAAATCATTGCTTTTGAAAACCAGCAGTACTGGTTGATTACATCAAAACTTCAGTCAGAACCTCTAAGAACCTAACTAAGCCTTACTTTTTATACTGTTTATAAAGGCCATAAGAATGACAAGGACTGAATTAATCTAATATTCTGGTCTGACAATGCTACCCAAGAGCAGCATCAAAAAATATGCTAGGAAAAAAATGTGAGAATGGGCTTAGAAATCAGTAAGCCCAAAAGGTAGCACTGGAAGAAATTAATGATTAATTAAATTACTGACTATTAAAACCATGTCTCTTTAGAAACCTTCCAAAAGAAGAGTCTTTGGGATCAGAGAATAACTGAAACTATGCCAGAACACATAACTTCCTTAAATARCTTTGACCAACAGTAAGAGGGACCTCTGACCATTACAACTTCCATCATTGACACGAGAAYCCCAAACTGAAACTCAGGTTCTATTCTTTCTTTCCTGTTGCTACATTTCCTGTGCCTACCCCTCTCCTGACCATCTCCTTCACCTTGTTTCCCTTTGCTATGTCTCATTTTTTAGCCATTTGCCTAAGAAAAGCCCAATTTAGATAGCCCAGAGTTGTCTTGCAAAGCACTGTTGTTATCCAGTGTTTTCAGAGGAAACTAAAAGCAGTGTTGAGCGGACTATTGAGTTTGCCAAGTTTTGTAGTGAGTAGCTTTGTTTCTCTGAGAGTCAGAAATTCGAGTACATGTTTGTTACTTCTATGCTCTTTTCTGACTCCTGCTTATCTTTCTRTGCTTTCAGAAAGAGAATCATAATTCAATGACAGAAGAATCATCAGGTCCAGAGATAGAACMACATTGTGTCTTCTTTCTCTCCAAAGTGGAAAGGTATTAAGTATCACATTTAAAAGACTACTGAACAGGAGACTTCTTTGGACAAATTAAATCATCCACAGTTTAACAGGGAAAGAATCTAATTGAAACAAAGCTTTCTTCTACTTTACAGATAATCTAGCTGTCTCCTTTTCTATCTTTAAAGGTTAAAAAGATTTTGAGAGCTCTAAGGGATAGTATCCTCAGGCCAAGGTATCAYGGATTTTAGGAATTTCTCAGCAGTGAAATACAGAACTGCCATGGATCTACACTGGTATAGCCTAAAGTGAAGTGTAACACCAGTCCTGCTAGCTCAGTCCAAGCAGCCCCAGATGTTGCTGCTCCACAACCAACCAGACCCGACATTCAGCAGCATTAGACTAACCCACAGCTTCACATTACCCCAGTGCTGTAATTATGTTCTGTCTGCTCCCAGCTCAGAGTTGGATCCTAGGTGTTCCTGCAGGAGCTGCAGATCGCTGCAGAACAGAGATATATAAAGTTCTAGCTTATACCTGATATCATCCAGAACCAGCTGATACCATAATGAGAAAAGAGAAAGTATTACAAACACCAAGAGAGAAGAAAATGTGGGCATTTAATGATTGGGTAATCATGATTGCTAAAAATAAGACTCAGCTCTGCTCTCTCTTCTATGAATAAGTTAGACTTCCTAGTGATCAAGAGATTAATTCTCTGAAGCTGTCCTCACTTAATTTTATCCTTCAGTTCTGATTCTGTGTTCTTACGTCATAGGTTTACCCCCGTAATGAGTGGCACTGTTCAGAGAGGTAGAATGCAGAATCTTTACCTTCTTTTTAATCTAAGTTTTTATTTCAAAGCATTAACCAATTTCCATCACAGAAAAACAGAAATTTTCGTTTTTACTGCCCTGACATCTCCTTTACCACGATCATTTCAAAGATAAAATCAAAACCCTTTCAYACTACATACTCCAAGAACATTTGGAATTAAGCCTCAGTAGGAGCATCTTTACACTAAATTGCAGTGCATATCAGTGTTCTGCTATGCAAGCAACTTTTTGCTATCACATATCTTGGCACCATCCTGAAACTCTACACACTTTCTGACAACTAGGGCTGTTTATGTGAAAAAAAATCTTTACAAATGAGTGTATTGCTCTATTAAATATATCCTCTATATAAATACGTTATAATTGTTGTAATCAATTGTTATCTCCTGAATTTTTCTGCAGAATATCACATCTACTGCTGTGGATCAGGAGTCCAGTTGTTGCTGATGGTTTTGTTTGTTTCTAAAGACTGGAACGGATACAGATCCTAATCGAAACCTCACTGAAGTTAAAGACATTCTTTCCTTTTTTGCAGTATTTCTGGAGCAGTGTCATTACTGAGGCTTTTATGCTTTCATCTTTACACAACAAGCCAACATCAAATCTGCTGCAAATAAGCATAATTCTTATGATTTCATGTTGGCAATAAGATTTAAAGCATTCCTTAACATCACATAACCGTTGAATATGATGCTAGCAAATGTGTTTATTGGTCAGGTTGAGTTTCCACAAACTTGTGAGATCCACGTTTTTATACTTGTAAATCCTTTATCTTTTAAAAATAAAAGAAACAAGGGAAATTACAGTTCAAGAAAAAAAACATTAGCACGAAAGTTTATGCAACTGTTTCTATGATGCACACCCACCTACTGAAGYAAGATTTAAATAGCTATCATTGTCCAACTTCAGGAAACATATCTAAACTCACTAAATATATTATAAATTGTACCATGAACTCTAAACTARCACAAGATTTGGTTTCTGATGGGAAGCATTCCACTGATGCTTTACATGTGAATAAGTAAGACTATCTGTAAATAAATAATCCTTTAGATGTCACATGAAGAGTAATTGGTCTAACACAGAACATGAGAAAGAGTAAAGATTTCAGACACGACATGACAGTATCCACATTGTGAAACCTAAAAAAAATAGATACCCAGTAAAATAAAGAATCAGTATAAGCCAAGGAATTTTTGTGACATCCCAAAATGGCTGAAAACAAAATCAAAAATACTTCTTTACTTCCTATCATCTGTGTTACAAGTGCTGGATTCATTGTTGCACAGAAATTTAAAAAAACCAAAACAGGAAAGAGAGATGATATAGATATAGATATAGATATAGATGATATAGATAGATATAGATATATATAGCCATTTTAGAAAACAGCAGAATAATTTTAAGCTTTGGCTGTGAGCCCTTTTGTGGTTACTTTGTTGGTATGCTTACTGTGAGGAGAACAGAAAGAACACACCACCTTCAACTCCTTGATCATCTTTGTTTTATACCATACCTTTATATACCAACATTCATTTGAGGCTTCTTCTAGCTGCCTGAAAAGGTCAGGAAAGAACTTCTTTCCCCTTTTTCATAAATTTTGACATGTTTATTTTTTTCCCTTCAGTCTTTCAAATAATGGAGATTAGTAACATCAAAAAAATAATACAGATCAAGGCATCTGAATGTAGTACTGATTTTATACTGTCACAAGGTCTAAATTCAGTAAAGAGGTCTGCCTTGTGGTCTCTGATAGATTGAGACATATGGACTAAAAAATCTTCTAGATTAACCATTTCAGATGTAGTTCCCCAGCCCTGAGGAAGTCAGGGTTCAGTGATACAACCAGATCGTATTATCAATTTTGCATTCATATCTTCCTGTGTCTGAGGATACTGAAAGATTTRTATTAATATACTGACCTCATTACAGAATCACAGAACCATAGAATATGCTAAATTGAAAGGCATCAATCAGGATCATCATGYTAAATGCCTGGTCCTTCATAAGACACCCCCAGCCATCACACCATGTGCCTGAGAGAGTTGTCTAAAGGCTTCTTAAACTCTGTCAGGCTRGGGATGTGACCACTGCCCTGGGGAGCTGTTCCAATGTCCAAACACCCTCTGGGTGAAGAACCTTTTCCTGATATCCACTCTAAACCTCTGTTGACTCTGCTTCATGCCATTTCCCTGAGTTCTAGTCATGAGAGTAGCAATAGCAAGGTGCCAAGAATGTGAGACAAGGTTCTTCTGTTCCACTACTGCTGAAATAGGATAATAAACCTTATAAGGGAAGCTGACAACTAGATAGAAACAACGGTGATAAAAGCAATAGAATGGAAAATGGAGGAAAGAGTTAAATGTAGTGAAAATAGTATGCAAAAAAGCATAATGGCTATGGTGCAACATAGAACCTGCTAATGCAAAACCCATTCCTAACAATTAGGCCTGGGTTACAAATCTTATTCTGGTCAAGTTATATATAGCTTATTAGAAACCACAGTAGATCAAGCAACTCTGGGTACCTAATGCATTGCCCGAAACAGCTGTAATCTGAAAATCATTGTGCTGAGCTTCACAAATAGCATTCAGCCAACCAAAGAAAATATTAGGAAACACAACAAGAGGGAAGGAAAATAATGCTGCGTGCAATGCAATGCTGCTACATTTTGCTATGACATGCCCTCAGCTGGAGTACTCTCTCACAGACCTGTTCAGCTCAAAAAGACATCCAGGCATTTTATAGCCCTAGAGTGCAGCTAATGAGACCTAAGCGACCTGGCTAACAAAACAAACCAGACAGTTCATTGCCCCCAGTCTGACATAGCCTCACACWCTCCTTTGTTTGGGGTTGGAAGGTCACAAACTGAAACTCCTGTGCCATCCACTTTATCACTTCTACAAGCCTTAAAATTGTTTCTAGAAGACCTTCATCCCAGTACAATTCAAACATTTAACTAAACACTGCTTTACATTAAGCCTGTGAATCCCTTAAGCAATTTCGTAACATCTTCTCTTGAAAAATACGTKCTGCAAATTGGCACTATTTCTAAGTTTAGAAGTAGAAATAATAATGGCAGCATCTGCATTTGTCAAATTTCTTAGAAAATTTCTGTGTTCCCTATTGAAACAGTGATGAACATCCTGTCTGTCTACCAAGTACTCTAGGGAACTCAAATTCCCTCTTTCACCTCTGGACTCCCAAAAAAGGAAGAAGAGTGTCCAAGAATTATACCAGAACTTCCTGATTTGACCTGGGCTGCAGATTTTGCATTGAGCACGATGTGCTCAAGCAGGGTGTACTCTTATCAGCACCACAAGTGAGGAAGAGAATTTCCAAGGAACATCCACCATATCTGTGGGCAACCTGTGCCAGGTTTTACCATTCTCATTGTAAAAAGCTTCACATTAATACCTGATCTAAATTGACCATCCATCAGCTTAAAGCCACTACCTCTCGTCCTAACACAACACACCTACTGAAAAATTATCCTTGGCTTTCTTATAGGCCCCCTTCAAGTACTGCAAGGCGCTATCTAGTCTCTCCAGAATCTTCTGCAGGCTGAACGACGTCAATGCTCTCAGCCTGTCCTCAAAGGAGAGGTTTTCCAGGCCCCTGATCATCTTTGTACCTCTGGACTCACTGTGACAGTATCACATCCTTTTTATGCTGGTGACCCCAGACCTCGACGCAGTGCTCCAGGTGGAGTCTCATGAGGGCAAAGCAGAAGGGGAGAATCACCTCCTCTGCCGCTGCTCTGAATGCAGCCCAGGGCATTGACTTTCTGGSCAGCCAGTGCACATTGTAAGCTCGTGTGCAGCCTCTCATCCACCAGAAGCTGTGGGAGATTAAGAAAAACCTTACAGAATAAGCTTGTTTGCCTCTGTAACTTTTACTCACCAGCAGCGGTCTCTTGTGACCGGGGAGCCGCTTGTATGATTGACATGCGACTGCCCAGTGTGCGGAGCTGTGATTGGCTAGCAAGACGCGTGGACCACGCCTGATCAAGCTGTGATTGGATAAGAAGTCTGGTGGGCGGTAGCTCTCATGGCAAACAGCCAATCCGTGTTYAGCCCGCCTAAATTCAGARTATACGTGGGTTTTTTGAAAATAAAGGATTTTCTTCGAATCACCAAGAAGAGAATCCATGCTCTATTCCCAAATTGTTACAGGTAATCCCAAACCCATCTCCTCACGGCTGCTTTTGGAGCATCCATTTCCCAGTCTGCACTGATAGCGGGAYATCTGCAAGTATTTCAAGGTGTCCCTCACAGGACAGCCCTACTGCTTTTGATGCACTGTAGGCCAGATCAGCCCGTGCCTGGCTCTGCACACCATGGAGCCCTGCACATTTACCAGTACCACACGTCCCAGCCCAGCCCGTGGTATCAGGGGGTGTTTTGCACAGCTTAGCGCGGTGATTGTGAGGGGAGGGCCTGTGCAGCCCTGCACACCCTGTGTGTGCCTCCTGTGTCCAGTCAAGGACAGTCTGGTGCAGGCTGTGCAATTCTCAGTGTCCTGGGGACTCAGCCACTGTCCCCACACCAAGAAGCAGTCCCCAGTGAGGGGCTGGGGGTTCCTGCATGGGGAAGTATCAGTGGGACATTTTTCTGATATCACAAAGAGTGTTAAAAAGTCACTATGTGGCTGCTGCTTACCTTCCTAATGGAAATTGGATTTCACCACCACTTCTTCATGCACATTTGGATTTCCTGCAGTAAAACCCATCTCTCTTTCTCCCAGCAGTGCAGCAGGCATTTTATGTCTGTTTCCTATCAGCCTTGGAAAAGGCCTCAGGACACAACCTCCCTTCATTTTGGGATGGGGCTTACAGAAAACCAGAACTAGCAGCCCCAGTAGCAGAGAAAACAGCACTCTGCCAAGTGCAGAAATGAAGAGCAATTTGACTGACTCTCATTTCTACACTTGCCTCCAGGTGTGGGTGGATGAGCAGAAATCCACGTGGTGATGTGAAGTCTTTGCTGTTCTTTCCCCCCTATTAAAGTTACATTCTGTCAGCCCAATCCTCAGCTCTTGGGAAAAAGTCTCATTAATTTCATTTTCAGAATATAAAGGAGCAGATAATCACAACGCAAAACTCATTAGTGAAGTTTTAAAAAGGAGCTAATTTAAGCATTTACTTCTCCACTCTGCAACACAGTTCTTAGTCGGTTCAGAATTAGGGGCAAATGAAGAAAATATTTCCAGTAGCAATGGGGAGGTAGCGGWATACCATTGAATTTGCCTGTGGCATTCCAAAGCAGAGCCTTTTGCTGTATGCATACAGCTTATTGAGGGCTTATCATAGGAATCCCCATGCATGCCTGCACACAGAATTGCTATGGACGTATATACATAACTATTTAAAAATGCGTGCAAGGGGGTTGTGTGGTTTTCCATTTCCTACACCATCTAATTGGAGCTGCAATCCTCGAGGTCAAATTATTGTAGGCAGATACAATAAGAGAGTTAACCCCCGCAGAACAGGCACCAAATACATGGCCTCTAAGCATCTGGCTCCTTCTGTGAAATTCAAAACCCAGAGCTGGGTGCTAAGCCTCCCTTCATTGAGCACATGCAGTTAGACCTCTCAGAAGGGACATCCAAGAAAGCGCATAGGGAGCAGCGGGAGCCACTTGGAGCTGGAAATGTTAATTGCAGGAGCGTGGCCCAAATTCTTGTACCCTCTCCAGAGTTGCGGCATCCGCCCATGTCAGAGCTCCAAATAGAGCCTGACCCTGCTCCCTCCCACCAGCAGGCAGCTCTCATCAGACTTCTGTTTTCTTTCTAAAACCCAGGCAGGATGCTTGAGCAGTGTTGGCACTCATGCACATGTCATGCCCTGATGCTGGTAACAGGGAATCAGAGGGGAGGCACATGGGTGGATAGGCTCCTCCATCAGCTGGAGAGCCCCCTCACAGCAAGGCTGCTTTGCTGCAGCTGTCTTGGATGGATTGAATTTGACTTTCATAGCTTTCGCTGGAAATCCCCGCCTTAAGGATGACTCTGGCACCAGGTCTTAGCACACWGGGTGTGTACAATGAGCATGGATGGAGTTTGAGCACTCCAAAGGAACTGACTTCCTATGGCTATCCATCCCCTGATGCTCTCCTTCACCTCTGTGAGCTTTCATTTACTCTTGTGGATATCAGGAATACCAGCTTTGCAAAGAACTCTCTACCTTTAAGCCAGGATTCACCTGCTTGAAATCAAATGCACTTTCTCTGAATTTTGTCGTGTTACATAAAACAAGAGCATTTATGGATGATTTGGGACAATTCATCCAAACACACTATGGCCTTTTTCAGTTTTCTCTTGCTTGTTGGGCACTTTTTCCCTTTTGATCACAACACACACRCACCTGTACAGTAACTGTCATTGTTTTTACACAGAAACATGTTTTATTACATTGAACAGGTTTGAGTTAAAGCTAAMCTGTCATAAGATCTGAGTTAAAAAGAAACACATATTTTATAGTGACGCTTGATGTTAAACATGTGTTCTTAAAACACATCACTTTTTATGAAAACATCATTATTTTAGCAATGAAATTAATTTTGGTCAATATTGTCTCTGAATTTGAAATAAATAATAAAAGGACATGATCATTTTTTGCAAAATGTGACTTACATGTCTATCAGAATTGATGTCCACAGACATYAATGGTAAAAAACTGCTCTCAAATGTAACTCTAACATGTATGTATGGTGACATCGTATTTCTGGTTTTTGCATTTGCTTTGAGCACCTGCACCCGAATTCCCTATTGCGAAATCAGCTAAAGTTGGTATAACATAACAGATAATTATATTTGGTCTCAGAAGAAAAATACTATGATTCAGATTACATGGCAGAAAATGAGAATTCCCATTAGACCTGAATAATTAGAAACAAAGTTGACTTCTAAAGTTTTAAGACATGAAACTGGATTACTGAGAGGCTTTCTTTTGCATTAGAAAATATTTAAAATTTGTAGGTATTGCTTCATTGGGAAAAAAATCTGGAAAGTTAATGACRATTTACACCCGGCAGCATTGCTATAAAAGAGTAGTTCAAAAAGTCCCACAGAAACCTCAAATGCATAATYCCAAAATAAGTTGAGTTGAAATGGAATTTAGCAAAATATGTTCCCTGACATGTACAGTAACACATGTACACACACCTCCCAACTCCCTGCCACTTGCAAGTCAAGAGTCTTACTTCCCAGAGAGAGGTACTGCAAACTCTTGTCATTAAAAAAAAAAAAAAAAAAAAAAAAAAAAAAAAAAAAAAAAAAAAGCAAATTAAATGAAAATCAGGGATAGAATGTAAGAAAGGTGCCCTTGTTCAATTTGCAAGCAAACCCAAAAGGAAAATGCTGGCAAAATCTAAAACTTGAGAGCACACTGAGAAAAGAGGCTGCTGGGTCACAGGCACGATAAGCTTTCAGGCAGAGCAGCCATCCAGAGAATACTCCCTGCCACCAAGAAGGGGCCCTATGGTTGGGGAAAGAGATATCTCCCCAGACACAGGTTTTGTGGTTTTCCATGAAAAGGCATAAAAGTGAAAATATGTCTTTCCAACACAAGCTTATGACAATGGAGCAAATGAAACAGAACCAGATACCTCAGCACCTCTTCTGAAATAGAAGAGCTACTTTTGTTGTTGTTCAACCCTTATTCCACTATGAAAAATTTCTAAGACTTCCTTGCTATGCAGCTTCCTGCTAAAGTCCTATCAATTTAATGCTTCCCACTACTAGTGTCTGCTAGACTTACCTTATCTGAAGGCCCCCTTTGACTGCAATGGAATGAAAGAAGAAAGCCAAGATATGCACAGGATGTCTGTATTTGAAAAAGCAGGAGCAGGTAGATAACTTTTATCACATATCCAGGCATTGAGCCAGATTTTCAATGCATGTAAACAAGCATAGCTTCACTGAAGCTTGTGGAATCTTGCCAGAAGAAAACTCACTTGAGTCTATCATTCTCTTTACCACTGTACCAAACATATCCTAGGATAAAACCTGAACTCCTTAAGCCAAAAATAAATCTAAAAATTAGGCAAAAAACCATTTTTTTAAAAAATCACTCAWAGCAAAGGTCTTGAATTAGTAACTGTCTGAAAGAAAATCAGATACTTGGAACTGAAAGCTCTCACTGCTTACACTCTGATGTAATCTATTTAATGAATACTGCATTTAAGTGCAGAAGTTTTAGACAAGGTAACAGRTGATGTTTTTGTGCAAATGACTGGTATCAAAATTGCAGTATTTCCCTCACCCTGCAAGAAACTAAACAACTGATTCTTCAAAAGTAGGGTAGAATTTCTCAGGATAGCATGGCTAATTTATTAAAATCACTCTCATGCAGTTAAGACTCGCTTCAGATAAATGAGAACAGATTTTGTGTCGAAGTACATTGACCCTGTATCTTATTTCCAGAAAATGTAGACACCTGTGCAACTCAAATTCAAATATTGTATGGGAAATGATCACATATGCTGACAAGATTACTAAATAGTAAATAGATAAACATATTCATAATACAAAGGAAAGCCTGTTGCATGACTGTGAGACAAAGCTTATAAGTAAAGGAAGAATACATGCCTCAGTTTTACATATAAAAAATGTAAATACCATAATTTCAAATGTTTGGAAGTTCAGTCCAGCAGGTCATCAATCTCAGTAAGAAATTTCAATGTGAGGATCAATGGTATATATGATTTAATAATTTACTGTGAATCAGAGTGGGGAAATTATATTTCTGGCTTTATTATTACTAAATTCTTTCAACATTCATGAGAGTTTCCGCTAAAAGAAATTAAACATTTAATGTCTCAGTCTGAATGGACTTAGAATTATTGTGGCTAAAATTAAATATATTTTATATTAGGTAAGATTTTGGATTGTCCAGGGACTAGAATGCTGAAGATGCCTCTTCACCTAAAGTAATACTTATTAAATATTGTTGCCATTATTGCAAAATGTAATAACTTATTTAAAACAGAGGAAATTAGTGTGGGAAAATACAAATCAACTTGTAATGAGCCTTAACGGGTTTTTTTCAACTACGAGAATACTATCTGAGCAATATTCATTAGCATCCCTTTCATCTATCTGATATCTGCCTGTTGAAGGTGCAGAAATAGATGCCTGATGGTCTAGCTCACCAAGTCTCCCAACAACTTCCATTCTGGCACAGGCAAGTTTACATGAGCAAAGGTCTCATGCATCCTTAGGTTTTGAATGTTTCCTCCACTTAAAAAGGGTTGGTTGAGTCAGATTTCCAATACATAGTGGAGTGTGCAATTTTGAGAAATTTGTCATTTTTTTAGTCGTCTCATAGTGCATTGTCATTATTTTTGTCTTAGCATGCAAAGTTAATATTTTCTGATAAATAAAAAAAATTTCTGATAAATTTACACCACCCCAATCTCTCCATTACAAAATAATGGTCACTGTCAGGCATAAAGCACTGGMCATTTCTCAACCTAGTTTGTACAAGTTCTTTTTTCTAGTAACATTTTTCACATAAAAAATACTTTCTACTGAATGAACATTTATACAGCCGTCTCCTAGAATAATCCTTAAGAAGGAAAAGTATTTCCTCCCTCACAAATCCCTTCACTCCATGCACACACAACAGTGTGCTCTGGATAGGATGAAGAAAAATTAGAGAGGATGTGATTACTTTACTAGAGAAAGCCTACTCTCCTCCTGTGCCAACAAGATATTATAGGTCAAGTCAAGTAAGGTCAAGTGAGTTCTTGTCATGTCCAGGATCCCTGATTTGTTCTGTCAGCTGTTCACTGTCATGCAGCACGATGGGTTGAGTGTCAATACTGAGATAGTGAAAAGAGACTGGATGCGTTGATGTAGACTCAGGTAGCTCATGTTCACTTCAAAAGCACAGTGAGCCTTGTTGGGAAATTATGGACATCCTGGAGAGTGTGCAATGAACAGTGTGCGCATAATTTATGTTTGTGGCTTTCTTTGCCTKGAAGAGCACAGCCCCTGGGATGGGGAAGTCCCATGGATTCCTCCAAGTTGTGTGATTACCTAACAGACGAGGAAACATAAAGGAAGTAAATGAGGAAGAGCTGGTGCAGTAAAACCCATCACTTCTCCTCTCAGCAAGCACACCCAAGGTCAGGCATCAGAACAGAAATACAGCTAGGATCCAAAGCCATGAGTTCCTGTTCGCCAGCTTGGTGAGGTGTATTACTTCCCAGCTCATTGAAGCTATGCTTCCAAGGACCGCAGTTTAGCACGTCCATTGAAAAGCCAAACTGTATATGCAGCTTATAGTGGCAGTATTATGCAAGTGAATGATGGCATCAAACCTGAATGCCTGAATGTTTTTTTCTTMGTTTTCTCTACTTTAATTGGTAGATTTTTCTTTTTTTACAGTACTATTATTAGAGATTAGGCATATTTGTTTATGCTGATCTTTTTCACTCCTTTAAAAATACACATTTTCTGTGGGCAGAATGTAAAGCAGAACAGTAGCTGAAAGGGATCTGATGGTTATTGGAACATCCTGAACTTTCTTTAAATCACTAGTTTTTGATAGCCTCAGCTTTTGTGAGCATGAGTTTCAGCAGTGCAGGAGTCAAGGGCCTCTTTTTGAATGGCAGCCGCAGTCATTCATCTGGTATGGTATGGATATAGAGTCGGAGGTACCACATTTCCATGCAATAGTTGTATAACTGTTCAGAATTGCAGTCTGTTATACCAAATGAAATGGGAAGTAGACACTTAAGTGTACATGCATTTCTGTGCATTAGATTATGCAAAACCAGAATTTATTATAGAGTCCTTTAATAAGCATGGTCACACTATGATGTAAAATACCTGTAAACTAGATTACATAGAAGTCAGGTTATCAAGAAACCTTACATGTTGTGGGCAAAACCATACCTCAGATGAATTAATTCTCAAAACTTCATTAACACCAGTGTGCACAACATTCTTCACTGTGAAAATGTCATGAAGCAGGGTTTAAATAAGCAYGGTATGGAACAACCAACTTCTGTCACATGCCACACTCTTTTCTAAATTATTCTGGTCTGGAGCAATCCGTAGCCTGTTATGTTTCTACTTCCCACAGCGAATGGCTTTTGCACCAACCTCTTCAAAGCCAAAGTTTACAGTTCTGCATGGCCTTCCATGGGAGCCGTGACAGAACACGAGGCTGGGCTGACACTTGGATAAACACACTGAGCAAGTATCTGCTCTCTGGATTAAGGGGAAGGGAGAGGATGTTGAAATAACAGGAAACAGTATGAAAAATTTATTTTCTTTATAGAGTTTGATACGAAGGAACTGAATACTGTCAGGCACTCGATGGTCATGCTGTGTCTTGGGAGCCCTAAAGTATTTACACTAATTTTTCTTCAAATAACTCAATTTCATTTTGAATTTCAGGTTCAGGAAAGAACTTCCACTTTCCATTTCTAGTCACTTCCTGAAATGTCCCACAAGTCATTCCTTCTGATATCAAACCCATGAAAGAACCACGGAAATTCCAGTTTTCAGACCTGTTTTTATTGGTTAGGACTCTGAAAAACAGAACACTCAGGCATGCATATAACTTCAAGCAACTGAGTAATCCCAGCACTTTGGGCTACACCACTGAAGTGAGTGGGAGTCTTGCCATTGAATTTTATAGGAGCATTATCGGACTGTAAGTGCTTTGCTGGTTTAAGGCCAATATTTTCTCAGATTTTAGAGGAAACCAGATTGGGCCCAAATTCTACACAGCCTCTCCTAGAAAGACCAAAATAAAAACAAATTATGCTAAGCAACAGGAATGCACATAGCACAGGCGAAAGGAGCGCTGAACACAAGCTGAGGAAGCATTACTCATTGTATAGGAGAGAGTGGTGGCAGGTTGTTTAGTTCACAACATCCTTCACGCCCAGTTTTGCAGACAGACAGTTTATCCATTTAGCAAACAAGCATTTGTCTGACTGAGATCCAGAGAGACAAATAAGCCTGCCACAGAGCCAGGGCTGTACCTTACTCCAGCAGAAGAGGCTTATGCTGCATTGGTWAGAGAGCAGGCTGTGCAAAATACTCTGTGCACCTGATCATCTGTTTCACGCACCTGTGGCAGCAATGAGCACAGGCCACAGTTACAGGCAGAGCAGACAACTGACTGCAGTCTCGAGCAAGACCAGTGACCCTTTTGCTGCTTTACCTGCAGAGGTSAGAGCAGGTGGGGCAGCCACTGCTGAGTGCTGGGCTTCTCTTCTCACACCCAGCACCCTCACAGCACTGCCACAGCAAYCCAAACTGCAGTCCAGAAACATCCGCATCTGCCACCAGTAGGAACAGCCTTTCTGGAGCAGCAGCAGCCCCTGGGCCAGTCATGCTCTAACACCTCTACAACGGCATTTCAGGGAAGTCACTGGTTCCTTRTTACAGCGCTATTAGGCTTAACATAGCTCTGTTCAAACTGTGTTGGTGCCGTGATATTCTCTTCACATTAAGAAATTCTTCCCATATTAGGAATTGTGTAGACACCCATTTTGTCCAACCTGTTTATCATCTATGTGCACTCAGAGCCTGAGCTATTATGTGCATGACTGTCCATATGTTTTACTGTGGCATCTACCATATGGATACATAACCACAGCCAGTGACCACATAGCTTCTCTAAACCATCTGAATCCTGGAAGAACAGTCTTTCACATCCAACACTTGAATTAGGAATAAAGCAACCTCCGGGGGGAGTTTTTTTTGTTCTAGAAAGTGAGGGGATTTTTGCCTTCTTGCTGCTGTGTTAGACAATGAATGCCTCCTTAAGCAAAAACTGACAGGAATACACTTTGRTTCTGGTCCTAGTCTTTTGAGAATAGTCCAGTCACATGTATTGCTACTTCCATTGAAGTCAGTGTGATTATTTTTGTGGGTAAGATTTATTCTTCTAAAGCCACAAAACCTAGCCTGTTGGTTTTCTGCTATATTTTTTTCACTGGGAGAACATTTATTTACTCCTCTCATTCCACTGAACCACAAAATTAGTCAATTATTTCAGGCATGTGCATTTTTTATGAAATAGAAACCAACTACCAAATGCTGTGTTGTTTCAAGCCAGTTGAAATCAATGCTCTACAGAGCACATGAACAACTCAGCTCCATTAAAGGCACATACCTTGAATTGCTAACCAGCTCTGGTTAGACCAGAGCATTTTAAATGACAATGTCACATGCAACTTGTGAGTGAGTAAGAAGCTATGCCACTCTGATGCCTCTGGAAATAAGTGCTACTGTTTTCCCTAGGCACTTCATGACCTTGTGTGTTGATCTCAGTCCATTTTCCAGGACTGTAAATAAGAGCACTTGGAAAAGCTTTTCTGTTCACACATTTGTAGTTACGAGGGAGAACTCCTGAATGGAAGCATGGCATCCATCAGGCAAGCACAGCAGGTGGCACAGGACAGACTGCATTAAGCAGATCCTACGACTGGGACTTCGACAGAATTTTATTATGGCAACAACTGAATATATATTTATCAAACAAAATTAAATAGAAAAAAGTCATTCCCTTGCACAGTAGTAAGCTGGCAAGTTTCCAGTTGGCAGTTTTACTGTTGGCAACACAAAGAAGTCACTTGCTGGGGTCACCAAACTGCTGGGAATCTGCAATTACTTTTATAATATTATATCATAAATATTATTTTGTCATATCATTATTACAAGGATCTTTGTTTSGGCTCCTATATAGTCCCAGAAGAACTCTTATTTGGTCAAAAGATACAGACTAGTTAAGCTGAACAGCTTCACTGATAGTATTGCAAACACGTTATAAAAGTTACCTTCCCCCCTTTTCAGTTTCCTGGGTCTTGMTATTTTCTGCTTGATCTATTATTCTGTATTTTTATTATTCTGTTCAGGGATATGCATACTGAATGATTAAGCAGCAAGTAAGATTACAAAGTGGCTTTTATCAACCACGGATCTTTTTCATATTGTCCATCCTCAAGTGCATGGGAAAAAGGTTGCTAGCAAAGCATCTGGGTGCTCGTATGAACSAGCTCTAAGCCTAAAGTCAGAAAAGAAGCCTCAGGAAACCACAGTCATTCTACACTTTGACACAAGAAAAAGAAAACCCCAATATGGAAAATGACATCTGCAGGATAACATATGTGCTAAACATGCTGCCAAAATGAGGAAGTACTAAGTCCTCGGCACCTGTACTTACCAAAAACACTAATGCAATCATATTGTGTGTCTCACTATTTAAAAGAATAACTTCTAGTCTCCAGTTTCCTGGAATCACCTTTAGTAATTTCAAATACATAGAAAAGAGGAAAAAATAAAGCAGAAATAAGTAAATGGGAGACAGCCGTGGTTATTGGCAGTTTCTATGCTTCCTTCCTGTAATCTTTATAGGTTACATCACCTGCACATTATTCTCTATATGATCAGCTATAGCTACATATGCACTTTCAAGGCCAGACACTGGCCCAACCTGCCTAGGAGACCCCACCCAATATTTGAGAGGACAAATGAAACACAGAAGATGGGCCCATTTCAATGACCCCATTTCCAGGTGCGATAATCTCTTGCTAGATTTTCAAACAAACACMTTCTATTTTTACCATGTTGGTGCTTGTAGTTGGGAGCAGCTGCCTGAAAKCAACTACAAAGGTGCCACAACACTTTCTTTCAATTTCCTCCTTAAAATTTACTTTGCTAGTGATGTCAACCAAGAGCTGACAACACCAAAGTGCTGAGACTGTGGCTTAGCCCCATCTTCACTCTCCTGGTGCACCCAGATTTTATTTCCTCTGCGTTTGTTCTACAACTCTTTAATGAGAAGGGTTCATTTTGATGGTCAATAGAACTGAGAAATTAAGATAGCACCTTCTTTCACAATATGCATTTCCCTTCAGACAGTATTGAAGGGTTTATTTAAACATATTATCGCCTGTCACTGTTTTTTATTATTCCAGAAAACTCCCTGACAAGCCCTTACAAAAGAAAGGAAACTTCTTATACTGGAATTAGAGGAATAAGACTAAAAACTCACAGTTTTGTGATGTGCTAAATAGAGTACCAAACAGTGAACATACTAAACCATTAGAGCTTTACATAGCAAAAAGTTCACTTGATTTAATACAAGACTGTTATTCCTTCTTATAAAAAAAAATTAAAAATCAGAGGTTTTACCAAATTTCCCTGAAGTTGAAGAAGAGAATCTTTGCCAGGAAGAGAATGAGAAATTGCAAAGATAAGCCAGAGAAAGTCTAAAAATAATGCAAAGGAAGTGGTAAAGAAAGAGTTTTCAAAAGGATCCTTATACAYKGCAGGAAAAAAGATTTCTTTCCAGTAAACATATTCCTSTTTGTTAAAATCCTTACTGGATAGAAATTGATTCCAGMCCCRTAGTACAGCATGGAAAGATGATGAAAAATAAGGCAAAAATTGTGATGAAGGAAATGCAGAATTTCAAGCAGGAGTCTAAATAGAAATCCTTTTCCTCTGAATTTCTAGTCTGATAGGTTTAGACTTATATCATCTCATGGCATTACTAACGCTTCAGAAATGAGGTATTTYATGCCACACTTAGTAACAGGACAGGAAGGAGGAGAACGCCAGTAACAACACTGAAGAAAGGACTCATCTTTTCTCAAAACATCTGGTGTTCCGAATTTCCTTAGGACCTGCAGCCAAAGTCTCTTGTGGCACTGAGGTCTTGTCCATCAATGCCATTAGGTTTCTAATCTCTTTTGGAAAGAGGGACTGACAGTCATTTTTAATCCCCACCAAAGACATGTTTTCCTATGCAGCCTTTTGAGCTGTCAAACCCTGAGCCAGACCTTTCTATAGCAACAAAGCACAGTAGGAGTCATGCCTTCTGGAAGCTTGGAAGGGCAGGAAGAGAGATATGCCAGTGTCTCTCTATTTATACCTTTAAAGCCTATGAGGAGACTGGCGGGGCATGAGGACCATGGCCAGCTAGGAATTCCTTGCAGAGCTAGTATTGCTAGCTACTCTGAACCTAGATTTCTCTAAGCTGACTGCTTAGGCTCTGTGGAAATTGCAACTTGTGTGTTTTCCCAGTATTTTGAGACAAATAAATTGAGATATACGGGAAGCTGAGGGATCGTGTGCTTTTTAATCAATGCAGATCACATGGTGTTTTCAACTGGCAACACAAAATAATCCAATAATTGTACAATTTTAAAAATTCCATGTGTTCCAGCCTGAAACTACCGGGAACCCATTGAAGAGGCTACCAAAACTGCCCACAGAAATGGACAACTAAAGGATAGCCAGCTGCGTGCAATAAAGGAAAATGTTTTAGAATAACAAAACCAATTCATTGTACAAGGGAAAATATTTATTTGATCTAGATCTGTATAACATCTGATAAATATTTCTTAGTACATCAAGGTTTTTCCAAATGAGTCAATGCAAAATATTATTAATGTGCATAAATRCCATAAAAAAATCAGAGTTGGCTTCTGGAAGCCAAGGAAAAAAACCAAGAATGATCCTTTCTGAAGAGAAGAATAACCTCTTTGAGGCATGGCTTAAGACCCAAGAAAATGGAAGTATATTTAATGACAAGGCAAATCTGCCAGCATTTTATTGAGATRAAGCAAAATTTGCTTCTATTCCTCCCAAAATGTGAATGTCTGTCAGGTAGGTCAATAGAAACACTGAAAAGTGGTTTTAACTTTACTTTTAGGGCACTTCTTAATTGTTCCCATGGAAAAAAAATATGTCCTTTTAGTATAGTTCTTGAGAAATTTTCAACATTATTTAATTTGTATTTCCCTTCTTTAATGCAGAAAAAAACATTCAAATCCAATTTTGCACTACCCCATTTCTGTAAATTTGATTCAAAGAGATTCCCCAAGAGCTCTCCAGAACCTCGGAACCACCGTACTTCCAGAAAGCAAAACAGCCTTGGGTCTGCACCCTCGGCCTCCTTCTAGTCTGCCCTCTAGAGACAAGCAGGGCAGTGAAAGGTTACTTCAAAACTGGTTTTATGCCTTTGTATGGACAAATTTCAGAGAACYTTGAATTAAACCCTCAACTGAAATGTATTTCTGATTATTTATTACTAACTTACATTCTTCYTTCATGTGCTCATTTTTTAGATATTCTCTGGCAAATATTCAGTACCTCTGATCTGTTGATCCATTAAGTTCATTTTAGCTTTCATTTTTCAAGTCTGGTTGAGGGCTGCAGAGGTTCTCCTAGGAAAAAAAACAAAAACACTCWTTCTAAAGAGGAGCTAGAAAAGCTGCCAGTGGATGGGTATCTTGGCCACCTGAACAACCTCTATCCTTGTGAACAACTCTTGAAGTTTGGTCCTAACCATCACGTTTTATACTCTGCCTTTAGCAAGTCCATAACTACTTGCTGCAAATGCAAGAGTAAYAACACAGCAGTAGACAGATGGAGGCATGATCTACTCCTTATGAGAGGTCTCATTCCAGTACATAATTGTTAGCAGAAATAATAAATATGAAGCTATTTATKTCACAACGTAGCGTTTTGTCAACCTAAATCATCTTTCTTTCCTTTTTTTCGCCCTGCTTCATCTTAATTAGTACCTGGCCTTTACCATCTGCTGAAGAGAGATATGATAGCAAACACCAGATTATCTTCACAAGYATCTGATACAGCTAACTGCTTCATGTCAGAATTGCCTAAAATGTTTTTCTCTGAAGGAAATGATAAATCACAGCTCTCATTTTTCAGTACACGTTCCAAGGCAATGATTTCCAAACTGTTTTGGACCTTGCCCCACTGTTAACTCTCAGCATTACTTACACGCCATCAATCGCCATTACTGTCAAACATGCAGCCGAACTCCCAGGAAAGCATGGCTCAGTGTGCCAGCTATACTCCATGCCCTCATAGGCCACCAAYTGGGACAACCTCCCACAAACCTGCAAAGAAACAGGCTTATGTGCACAGGCCCCAGTACAGTCAGAACCAAGCCTCCCCTCACSATTTAAGAGAGAGATCTGAGACACAGGAAGATTTCTGTCCGCCCTCAAGTCCCAAGCGAAGAAAAGGAAAAAATGACAGTCCAGTGTTCAGATGAGCTCAAGGTCTTTCTTGCAGTCAGGGCTCAGAGCAGGATCTGAGGTGTGGCCTCAGCAGTGCCCAGTACAGAGGGACAATCCCTGCCCTGCTCCTGCTGGCCACACCATTGCYGATCCAGGCCAAGATGCCATTGGCCTTCTTGGCCACCTGGGCACATCATGCCCCATGTTGAGCCACTGTAAACCAACATGTCCAAGTCATTTCTGATGGGCTGCTTTCCAACTGCTCTGCCCCAAGCCTTTAACATTAATGGGGTTGTTGTGACCAACAACCAACAAAATTTCAAAAATTGGAAATCATCTGRTAGAAGGAGTCCACCAAGACAGTCAACACAAGGGTAGAGGTGCTTGGAAGGCTTATAAAGGGTACATATTTATATACCTTTCTCATATCTCCTTGCATRCTTGCAGAGCTCATGCAGAATGTGTACTTTTTTTAACCAGCAGGAAGTTTCTAAAGGGCTGGTTTCTCCCAGACCCTGCACTTTGAAGTATCATCCCCATCACAGCACTGGCCCTAATTGGCTCTGTGGGGCTGCCTCCCACTCCTGCACACTCTCCCTTGTAGGACAGCTCTTTCCKTTCATGAGCCAGCACCACCAGCTCCAAGAAGCTGAGCAAGGCATTTGATTCCCTAGATTCAGTGACCATGAATTTCCTCAAATGCATGGGCCTGACCCTCTGTCACTGAAGAYCAGAGTTTTGTGTTTTAATTCTCTGAAAGCAACAACTGAATTCTGCTCAAGAGTCTCAAACCCTCCTGACCAGACTGATGGAGAGATGGAGGGTTTGCATTAGGTGCCTGCTTTATGTCTAAAACCCCAAATTTTCTTTCTACCAAGCTTTCTCTAACATGTCATTGTCCAAACTAGAAAATTATGCATATGGTCAAAGAAGGAGACACAGGGAGTTTCTTTACAGCTGACTGACTRAGGATTTTAACTTTCTGGCCTACAGTCAGCACAGCATCTATCCGTCCTTGTGAAGCTGTAAGTGTGTCATCAGGATACCACATGCTTTGATAATTACTCTAGTGGGTATTAAAGTTAATCCTGGGCTGTATAGATCACTTACAAAACACAATAACTGAACCAGAAATCCTTATGTGAGGCAGTAATGAAATCAACATCTCAAAGTGCCAGCACGTCTCTGACACGTCCGGCGTAAACTGGAACCCAAAATTCCTGCCTAGAGCAGCCAGTCAGGAATCCAACTGTTCTGTGATTATGAAATCTGAGGCACAGCAGATCAGCTTATGTCAGATCTACTGTGTATCCATAAGCCTTAAACCAAGACTTGTGAATATAACCCATGCCTTTCCAGGATTGCGAGAAGGGTCATGAGCAACTGGTGAAATTTCAGACTGAAATAGCCAATGCATCATTCAGGGGACCCAGCTCTTCTTCCTTTAAAGAACAGAGACCCATCCCAGATGCACTGATCCTWCCCAGCTATATTCCCAGCATGACGTCTCCTGATCTGGAGAAAGCCAAGAGAAAAAAACATTTTAGGCTTTCTGAACCTTGTCTCAAGGAAAAACACAAAGCTGCAGCCACCTTGGCAAAGATGTTGGAGAGGAAAAGATATCCATCCTTCTCACGCTGCTGATCTGCTTTGCTGTCRCTGCAGCAGCTGACACATTCTGTTCTCACAATAATTTCTAGCTAAGTTTTCCCTGTACTACTAGTTAAAGTCTCGAGAATTATGTTAAGTAAGTTTCAGTCTTTCCTAACAGGAGAAATTCAGTGAACTAAATAATTATGGCAAACACTTTTACCATCTCCCTTGGATGAGTATTTTCTCTGTGTTTCCCTACATCTTTATATTATACTGTGCTGGATAATATGCTCAATACAGAAGCTGGTGTCTAGCACTGGGCAACAAAAGGCACCAGGTATCAATACTAAATATGACAGCCTACTGCCACCACGTCTGTCCAGTGCTTGGACAACACCAGCTTAGAAGTGAAGAACAGTTATCACTCAGTAACAATGCTGGAAGGTAGTTTTATGTGTCCCGAGTCATCTGCAGGCATATAATTATCATCTTTGCTTGAAGATTTCCCAGCAGCTGTCTCTGCTGTGCTAGATTCACCATGTGCTCTGAAAGCTGTATTCAATGATAACCCTTTCTGTATCCCTGGTTAGGTGAAAGACCCTTCCATTAACTTCAGATGAAAACCTCAGCTTTTAAGTGACAAACAGTCCAAACACCAAAGTAGCGCAAGATGTTTGGAGGATGTTAGTTCTATCCGTGCTGTAAATTGGCTCAAATCAGCCCCAAGCTCTTGACTACTATCTTTGAGGCATTCTTTTTGCCTAAGGAAACAGGAAATATAAAAGGCTATGAGTTAAGGGTAAAATAGGGTAATTTTTCCTATAGGTGGRAAAAATTTCTTCGAAGACCAAGAGTCAAACCCTGGATACCTCAATACTCCCTACTCCACATATGGCTTTTTCTCTGGTCTTATTCTCCCCATACTTAAACACACAGAAATATCCACAGCTTAAATAAAATACATATCCTTGTCAAAATAAGGTATTTTACAGAAAGAGTGTCTCATCAAGAAAAGAATAAAGAAAACATAGCACAAGCTAAGAATTCAGACAAATTATGAGACTCATTGGGTACTGCAAGAGTTCACCTTACAATAAGCTCTCTTAGAGCCACAGGAGGCAAAAGACAAGTCCAAGCCCAGACTGTGAAGAAGCTGAGGAGATGGAAAGGACACAGCTGGACTGGGAGCAGCTGGCATAGCTGAAGGATATAGTGGTGGTCTTTGGGAGCAGAAGAGGAGATGCATCATCCTATTGGTGCAGCCTTTTGCTGTAGGAACGGTAAGGAATTACACTTACAATTTCCATCCCTGATTATATACAATGGGTCCTCATGTACACCCACCCTTACCTAGTAGCAAGGAAAAGATAAGTCCGTTCAAAAGCAATCCACTCAATATGCTCCCAGGAAGGCAGACCTCCATTCTTATTATCACAAAAGAGGTGTGATTTCCAATTTCATATATGACTCTAAGAATTTAGAGGGTTTGGAGTTTTATTTCTTCTATTTCATATGAGAACAGGGGTTGTAACAAGGTTAAAATTTTTTGCTTGGTTATGCCTAAGAGTCTTTTAAACCACGTTCCCTGACAGTGTTACTTCCACTACCTTTAAAAGTTTTAATCAGGCTATTAGCCTGTTATTCAGATTTGAAGGAGAGGTAATTCTCAGTGATATCTGAGTTCCAGTGTCATTAAGACTAAATAGTTATTAATATTAATCAAACAAGCCCTAAAACCCAGTCAAACTAAGGTTAAAACCACAGCAAACAGACAAATTAGCAGGAACATTGGAATTAAATGACCATTWTGGTTAGAATGTCAAACTGTGAGGACAGGAAATAAATCTTCATAAATCCTTAAACAGGAAGTTAAAAGAGGTAGTTATGTAGGTTGTTACAAATCATATAAGCAAATTTTTGCCTGCAGCAGTAAAATCAAATTTCAGTTGGATATACATTTTAGTCCTGAAGCAAATTACTGTTTATGTCTAGATCACAATCTCAAGGCCAGCAAAGGGTTCCCCCCTACATTTCTGTTGCATGAAGACTAATCTGTTTCCTTCTGCCTCCCCACAGAAATTATAGAGCTCAACAAGCCAATCTTTGAGAGAAATGTCTAGCAGTTTGCTCTCCCAGATGTGTATATATATATATACATATATACATGTGTACATGTATATATGTGTGTGTATATATATACACACACATATRTATATATATGCAAACATGTATCTATGGATACTACAGCTTAATTTCTCTGGAACTTGTCACAAAATGGAACCTGTAGATTTCAGTCTGAAATTTAGCCCATAGAAACTAAAGAGATTAATCTTGCTCCCCATGCAAGTTTTTGCAGGAATTTTTAGGCAYAGGTCAGCATCAAACCAGTTAGCTTTATTTGCCTTCCACAGAGAATTTCTTGTCCTAAACATCAGCCCTTCAGTGCGCTGTTTGCCCTCAGCTGTCCTCTCTACGGTATCTCTGCTGGAGGCTCCTGGCAGTGTGAAATATGCCTTGATTTTGGACAAGAATTGTGCAATCCAGGCAGTTTCATTTAAACAGCTGAACTAGAAGTGACCTTAAAGTAGCAGATGTGCTTACAGTAAATATGATCAAAGCAATAGAAAGGAATTTGTGAAGCCATCTCTGAACCCTCCCCTCTGGGACAGGTGATCAGAGCATACCTTTGTCATTACCAACACCTCGTAGAATTTCTAGAAAGCCATAATCCACAATTCTCTGGGCAACTGCATTAATAAATCCACTTTTTCTGGGCAGCCTGTGCCAGYGTTTCACCAGCCTCACTGAGAAAAAATTCCTTCCATGTGTCCAGTCTAAATCTACCCTCTTTCAGTTTAAAACTGTCAGACCTTGTGCTGCCACTACAGGCCCTGAAAAAAAAAGTCTCTCTTAAATGCCTTTTGTGTTGGCTGAAGGGTCTCTCAGCCAGTCCACTTTTGCCCTTGCCTATACAGCCCTTAGATTATATTGAGGAAATTATTATTCCCCTCCTAGCTAAAACTGTTCTTCTGCGTAGATATAACTACGTTATTCTGCATAGGTATAACTGCTCACACACCACCCCAAAAGTCTTCCAAACTGTGATTCATATCCTTTCCTAGAGGCTACTTTAAAAATTCCTGGCCATGTTTGCCATGGGAAGACTGCCTTCAGGCCATGAAAACGTTTCTGTTACCCTGTGTGTTTCTACACGGTRTGCCTGCCTGACTTTCAGAAATAACAGCAATCATGGAAGAGTTTTTAATAACATTCACTTTAGGGCTGCTTCATAGGAAAAATAGTTTGGCAAAAATAAGTACCAAGTGGAAAACAGATGCWAAAATTGGTTGGCCTGTTCCTCAACCACCTATGGCTCCATTTAAAGGTGAATCAAAAACGATATGGTCATCCTTGTATCAGAGAGGATCTGTATCAGCCCAACATAGCCAGCTGCATCTGTATTTTCTATCACTTGTCAAATCAGACTGAAATTGGTCTTTCTCRAGGCAAAACAGTGTTCTGAATCATGCAGCAAAGACACTGGTGATTGGGGCCTCTTTCTCCATCTTGTTGTGAAGTGGAAAGTTGTGAAGCTACAAGCAAGCTTTGCTCATTCTAAATGATCCACTYTCCACACATGCACTTCATTGGGCAGCCATGGTCTTTAGAGGGATTTTTGAGCAGGCCTGAAATGTTATTACTCTATGCAGATTATTTTATAAAAGTGAAATCACACTCGGAAGGTCAGCGACTCACACAGCCACTCATGTCCTCCTTTTCCAGCTCTTGCTCCATTCAGTTGAGTTTCGAGTACCAGCAGGAAGTGATTCAGAAAATAATGATTTTCTGTGGTAATTGAATCTGGAAAAACATCAATGAAATTTTACCACATCAATCAGCATTCACTTACAACCTCCCCAAAGCAGACACAGACAGAGGCAAAGCACTCTGCTCTGGAGGAATTCCTGGTATAGGGCTTCACAGGAAGGCTGCAACATTGATCCCACAGTATGAAGCCATCTACTCAGGGCAGCTTTAGTTTTACCCTTTTGGTTACTTGAAGGAGAAGAGAAAATATCCAGTTTGTAATCCAGCTGGTAATCCAGGGAGAGGCTCTTACCCRTGCAGGGAAGATAAAACTTCGCAGCATGAGAAACACTGCTTTACTTATGTCCTTCTGCATAAATTAAAAAACAAAAAAAGTTATGCAAATGCATCCTATGCTACCACAGATATAACCAAAATATAACTTATTATTGAAATATRTAATTTTAGGTCTTGTACTCAGCATATATTAGAACATACAGTTCTGCGTATTTTTATAATTTTCTTGTTTCACGGATGAGTAGCAAGCTTCAGAAATGTTATTTTTAGCRGAAAGAGAAGCAGACAGACAATATCAAATTGATCTGTAGAAGTCAAAAAGACATTCACAACTTCTTCAATTATTATCTAAGTATTACATCTACTCTAYGTCCATAGTTAACAGTTCAGGGACAGAACTGCAGTTACAAGTGACTTCCCAGTAAGAGGGATGACTTACACTGCTAATGCAGGCAGAAGATCTTACGTTTCTTTGTGTTTAGATATATGGAAGGAAGGATGCAGGCTCTGGCAGTTCTTTGGATTCAGCCAGTCCTAAGGTCTGACACAAAAGCCAGCAGCCAGAGCAGATGAGGAAATAAAGTCTTCAACAGTGCTGCACTTGCAAACACTGGGTGCCCAGACTGGGGATGCTACAGGAAAATTACTTTTTCAGTTCATACAGGTCTTATCTCAGTCTTTGCTTCCCAAGCTACACTTGGCTGCAGTCTTAAAGTATTTGCTTATGTCATTGTAGATTTTCATGGAGTTGTCTTTTTTCCTCCCAGCTCATTTCTTTCAATAGCCTTGTTCATTAACTACCATCTGTCTCTTCTATTTCTTCGTGATCTGACTGATGTGGTTATTACTAGAAAACTTCTTCATTCCATAGCAGGAATTTGAACAATTGTCCTCATTATTTACTTTGGGAATTCCAGTAGCCCAAAAATGAAAGGATCAGATTCTGATACTGGCTAAGCTTATGTAAGCCTGGRATAACTCAACTGATTTGAGGAGAATTTGCCTGGATTTACATTGGTATGAGTAAGATCAAAATCTGGCCCAGAGTTTATTTCTTCACTCACATTAGAATTCAACAATCAAGCAACCCTGGATGGTAATAGTTTGACTAAAACTGGAGACAAAGTTTTTCACAGAGGCTGTCACTTTATGGTCTTTTCCAGCTAGGGAACATCAGCTAACTGTCTCAGGAAACTTCTGTTAATTGAAGCAATTTAAACCTCCAGACTAAATTTCAATTCAAAATTCAAAGCTGCTACTATAGTGTTGCTATAATTTTTAACAAGTTCTAAATGCCTGAGAAATTTAAACATCAGCAGGCTACGTCTTCTTTGGGCTCCAAATCKCATTTGTGAAGAAACACCACTACACACTGGATGTAAATTGTTGCAGAATCTTCCTCTTTGTGGGCCACATGCAAACACCCAAGGGATATAAAGTGGCTTTGCTGTAAATAAGAATTGGGCCGTTTATGTGTAGCACTTATTTTGCTGTTTATGGTCAGCTGTTCTCTGCAGCACATTGATTTCATCTTGTGGATGAGTTGCACGTCGTTGTTTGGCTTCTGCTATTGAGACTTTTGTCCTCTTTTGACTCTGCCTGTCTCAGGCCATGCTCCTCTGGCAGCGATACCAGAATGTGCAGCACCAGCCTTGCCTTGCGGTTCCTCATCACACACAATCTCCCCCAGGGCAGCAGCAATTTTCCTGCAGTGCTGGCCGTGGACATCAAGGGCTTTTGCAGTGCGGGGTCACTACCCATAGCAGAGTCTAACACTGCACAATTGAATGCCACTGAAGCCACTGGAACACCATCAGACTGGAGGTCAGCAGAGTTTGGATAGCAGCTCATTCATCCCGTTGTATCATGTAAGGCATGGTGGCTGCACATTACAGTTGCACTGGGTGATAGACCTTGTRAGATTATTTTTCTCCCTGCTGATTTACTCAAAGCACTTCAAAATCAGTGGAAAACCAATGACACCCTGTGATTTTTATTTTAGCTGACTGGCACAGTCGTCTTCAGAGTTTAAATCAAGAAACTTACTGTAGCTGAAACTATCTAAACCCAATCCATCAACAGGGTAATATCATTTTTAGCCCGAGGGCACATAACTGACATTTTGTCTATATAAAGTATTGGCGTTCCTCATATGTCAGAGTTTAAACCACAGAAAGAATCTTCTGGCAGATTCTAACAGAAGCTCCCAGAGGCAGCTGAAACAGTCTATTATCTGTGCGTGCCTGTGTTGACTAAAAGTTACACATAGGCTGCACTCCACTATCCAGCAAGCAAGACACAATGCCAGCCTTATCCCTGCAGCATTTCAGAGCAGGATGTCTCACCAGCATCGGGGCTGGTTTCCCACACCCATCACAGGAAGAGCTTCTCTCTTCCAAATGCAGCAGGAGCTGCACGGGGAGTGCCCCATACCCTCACCACAGCTCTGGAAGTTCATGCTGCTCCAGCCACTCAACAAAAGGAACTAGGATTGTAAAGAAATGGGGGAACACCATTACAATTCACCTACAAAATTATTTTTAAAGATTAGGGATCAGCAAAGGGTGGAAAGACCACAAAACGTCTTGYGTTGAAGGTACCAAGAAATATGTTCCTAACATCTGGCACTTGAWTTTTTTTCACTCAAAGATAGCCCAAGCCCCAGGAGGAGTGAAATTTTTCATCTATACTGGTTTCTTAGGGCTGTTTGAATGAGCATTTTTCAGTCTTWAATGCTTGTTTTTCAAATCCTCACTTTCTTGCTTGTAAAGCTAGAATGCAAATAATAAAAGCTACCAGAGAGAGCAGTGTTTATCCTTGTGCTAGTTTTTATAGAAGGAGCTTGAATGTCTGTTTGCACTAGTAAGCTCTGTGATTTTAATTATGAGAAAACTAGTCAGTGTAGTGGCTCATTTTGGCTCTTTCATTTAAAATCCCAGGAGATGAAAAAGAGCTGAAAGGCTTAATTAAACAGACACTTTCCTCCAAGACAAAACAGTAGCATTTAAGAACAAATGAATCTGTGTTATTAAGGCCAGAGTTTTGTTAATGTTTTTCGTGTACAACTTTGTAAGTCATASCAAAGCTCTTGCTACTGTTCTTCTGGCATTAAAAACAAACAAAACAGTCTAACAGTTACCCTGAATTAAATTTAGATACAAAATAAATTTTATTTGTAATTTCACTGAGGTTTGTATTTTCACTGAGGTTTATTGCTAAGAAAGTTTTGCCATCATGTAGTTCACTCTTCTGTCCCTGGCTCATGGTCAAAATTAGCTCCTGCAGGTAACGCACTGGGAAAGCTTAGCCACATTCCACAGGAGAAAAAATAATGCTTATCTGTGCTTTGCTCCATTTTTTTTTAATATCCACTAGATTCATGCTTCTTAGTAGATATCTTGTTTCAAGTTTTACATTAAATTGGTGCTGAGAAATTTCTATTTTACTTACTAGTTTTCCATGTTCTRGTCAAACATCATGGGAGAGTGTAGTAACGTTTTTCTATAGGTGTATATTTTCACATGCAATAAAATACTTAGTTAAGATGGACTGCATTTTTCCCATTGTTCAAAACTGTTTTCTGCCTGTTCCAGTGCTACATAGCTGCTGCCCTTCCTCCGCAAACATTAGGTTCATCTTGAGGGTAGGCTCAAGTGGTTGACCTATAACAAAGTAAACACATGTAGCTCAATCAGATGAGCTCAACGCATGCTTGTGTGAGGTTGCTTGACAGTCTGGGGTCTGTGARACAAAATGTGTAGCTGCAGCAGTGCAAGCTGCTCCAGAGGGGAATAGTTTACAKGAAGGCAAAGCAGAATTTAGATTAATGTCCTCTGGTACAGTGATGTTGCAACTTTGTCCAAGATCACTCACCTCACCGAGCTTCATTTCACAGCCTCCAGGGTGGTAAAARCTACACTGAGCACTCCTCATCAGTGCACTCCTCCCTTGCCCATCTTCCTCACTAGGAATAATCCTGGGCTATTCCTTGCTCTAACCAGACTCTTAGCAGCACCAGAGTTGGGCACATAAAGAGAGGAAGAAATGAAAGTTCTATTGGCTCTTYACAGCATCACCTCCTACTCCCATAATGATGAGGACATCTCCCAGGGTGTAGTAGGAGGCATTCAAGTGTAGATTTTACTTTTCCCTCCAAAGTCATCGACTTGGAAGCAAAAACACTCACTCAAATAAAACTGTAGTAGGATGGATCCATGAGCCCCACTGGCATTTCTATGGCTAAGCTGGAAATCCCTGCCCAGTCCAGCTTTAGTCCACCTCACACCCATTCCAGCTGTACTGCCCACATGCTCCTTCTCAGCCATCTCCCTTCTCCCCCAAGCTACTCCAGGTGTGCCTTTCCTCATGCCAAGAGGACAGAAACAGAATGACCATGGTATTTGCAGCTATGTAGTGTTCTCTTCACTTGTTTGTCCTCTCCCCTTCTTTTTTTCTCYGCCTGTATCCACCTGCAGCATCTCTACCATGATGCAAAACACAGCATGCGTTTTAGTGCTTTTACCTTATGAAAGTAAAAAAAAATACTCCCCTCCCAAATTGGGACAGTTTGAAGAGACAAAATTCAAATTATATCTGCATTTAATTAGAAGTTGAATTGTCAGATACCAGCTTCCTCTGCCCTGGGGAGGAAATCAAGGACACAAGTTACTGTCTGCACAGACAACATCATGTCTAAGTACACCAAGCTTCAGATGCAGATAAGAATTTACTTCAAGATAGTTGCAAATGGAAGTGGAAATCTCTCACTACAAAACTAACTCAGATTTCTGTATGGCATAAATAATCACATCAGACTGAAAACTTGATCCAAATAATTCAACATCCTATATACAACGTGATAATTGCAGGTCTGGTAAGTTTGAAAAGGAAAAGGTTAGCAACTTGTACAAGATAATTATTCTCTGCATGGAGAAAACAGCTATTTTCAGCATCTAGACTCAAGGAGTGTCACTGGTTGTCTGCAGAAGGGTTCTCCCTGTATATGGAGTTGATCAAAATGCAGATGTGTACACTGCTGATATCTAAGTTGAACTTCTTTTCACTTCTCATTTCTCCTTTCCTTCAAGAATTTTTCATCACAATTTAAAATAATTGATTAAGATATCATGATTGCTGGAGGTCTAATATTTCAAACCCACCAGAAGTTAATATCTCTGCTCAAAAGAAAATCTAAGCTAATACATTTCTGAAACAGAGTTTTGCTGGCAAGAAAACTTTATGCGAACCAAGGGCTGATGACTGCAGCCAGTACCAAGAACTCCAATTACTCCAGCACACTTTGCAGGCCCAGCATTCAAGGTCTGACTGGTAACTCCTAAAAGTGAATGAGTGCTCTCTTAAAACACACAAAAATACTGTTATGCCAAATACATACTAGTAGACAATATCCTAACAGCAGCTACATGGTGGAGCTAATCTCCTTCCTGTGTCCTTCATACAGTAAAAGAAGCCTGGYCCAGGGTGAGAACTCCAGGGCTCATCCTGCATGGAGAGCAGAGAATCCTGGCCCCCACASCAGTGGGGCATGGCAAACTCCTCATGCCCTTCAGGTGGTGTTTATTCCTGCTATCAACAGCACCAATGACATCTGACAGTGTTACCAAAACTGTTTTGACTTGTTGCAGGAGGAATAAACAAACTCATTGGATTGGGAACTACACCTCTCAACAAAATCCATCCTATGCAACTACTTGGCATTACCAGGCTCTTATCTGTGTATT
>NW_026623273.1:1486237-1492637 GCF_030028575.1 Malurus melanocephalus | reverse complement strand
AATGTACAGAACACTCAGCAATTCACATTGTCACTGGAAATGTAATTGTTGAATTTCTAACAGCTTGGAATCAATTGAGAGTTAAAGGTCGTTTTGCATCAGGTTTTCTATTTAATGACTAAAACTTAAGTGCTCAAAAATACATTTCATCCAAAAGAATGTATTTAGACCAGTAGGTTTATTTCAAAGCAGCAATGCTTTCAAAGCCTAYAAGCTTGATAGTTACTGTCCTATCATAAGGAAAACAAAAACCAAGTGCTGTCCTAAGAGGTTTTCAGGATTTTATCACCTGACAAAAGTCAAACATTCTTTTAAAGGAATTGCCTTAAAAATAGAAAGGCTATTTTAATCAAACTCCTGGACTGCATTATCTTGTCACCTGTGCCCAGAAATGGAACACTTTTTTCCTTTAATAGATATTTTTTCTTAAAACATCCTGATCACAAATGACCTTTGGTTTTTAAAGCCAAACACAATGGAACAATTTAGTCCTGCTCCTCTTCAGGTCAGTGGGAAACCTGCCACCCCTTGCAGCAGAGAGCATCTCAGCCTGTGACACRCACGGGCTCTACCCTGCAAAGACATTTCACCCCCCCAACAGAGTTCATGGACAAGGGGGGACTCTCAGTCCCTCTGAGGATCAGGGCCAAGAGATGCTTTCCAAATGATCCACAATAGAATAGCTCGGCATGCAGCAGCCAGCTGACAGATGAGAGTCCTGTGGGAAAGAAGCTTTCAGTTCTGATTTACAGAGTGAAAGGGCAGCAGTATCTCTGGCATCTTTGGGCAGGGACTTTCAGGGATGAAGTAGCAGCTGCCCAGTCTGCATAAATTTATGAACGGGTGAGACAATCAAGCTACTATCTGCTGGCCCTTTGGAGAATGAAAGGTGTGACCAGATTGTACAGAGAGAGAAAGAGCTCAGGTTCAAATCCTGAAGGGTTTCATGGAGTCTGTGGAAAGCAAATTACCTCAAAGGAAATACTGAAACCAAATGTAAGCAAAGATGTAGTGTAGTATTCRGCAGTGGCTGGTGGAGCCTGGAAGAATGTGCAAAACAAATTATGGCAATTTTTTTCAGTGCAGTCAAATAGTATGAGAGGCATTATAGTTAAAAGTGTCTAGAAAGAAACAGCGAAAAGTGCACTGGCAATATAGCTTTTCATCAACTCCTATCAGTCTAAAGAAAATCTCCACTAAGGAATCTAAAGATACTTTTTGTCATTAGCTAAAAGAACCCTTTATTTTTGTTTTGGATTTTATTTTACTTACYTTAATATTTATGTTTTACCATGACTTTTGTACAAAAACTATTACTTAAATCTGCTAATACAACAGCTAGGAGATGCAAAGCTTACTTAACTTGCAAGCATTATCAGATACTGAACATAATTTAAAAAACACTTAATAAAAGAATTTACTCTTGTAGCCTAAGGAAGACATTTCAGGCCAGCTTAATTTTTTCACAACATACCCAGACGAGACAAATACTCATCAAGTATTTCAATATAAGAGCTGCAGGTCCAGGAAACACWGTGCTGATATTTCTGAAAAGGTTAAAGTCAGTGTTCATCCCAGGAAAAAACAGTRGCTCAAACATTCATTCTTCCTCTTGCAACTGTGCTTCTCTAGTAAAGATCCTTAAGAGACAGCAGCTACAAGAGAAGATGCAGAAAAGAATGCACACTCCAAAGCAATTKCTGGAAATGCAGTCAAGAGTGGTCAAGCTTCCAGATCATCTGGTCCCTGATACAGCATAGAGAAAGAATAAGGATTTTAAAACAAAGCAGCTTATGAATAACATCTAATACCACATCAAAACACAAAATTTTCCTGGGAAAAGTATGAACAGATGTAAAAGCAGAAGCCCAGAAGACATACAGTAATCTGAAGAGTGACCCCAAAGGAGAACCTGAAAGCCATCAGAGGGATGAAGGGGCTCTGGTGAGCAAGGATCATCCATCAAGGGGCTGCAAGATTTTCCACATTCAGGGCAGCAAAAAAAATACAATTGGGGGAAGTTCTGGACCTCAGAGAAATAAACGTAACTCACAGCAAATAGGAGCCAGCTCCTCTGAACACTGCCCAAGGCTCCTCATGCTGTCAGTCTAAACTGAGTCATTAGAGACTTTTCAATTTTCCACATTTCAGGGGCTTAATTAGAGACTTACTGTCTATGCAGAAGTGTAGGAYTATGTGTCTTCCCAAGTAAAATACCAGGAATACAGATGCTTACCATGTTTTACAGTAGGGTTTAGAATTATCATTAATGATCACAGATGACAGTAAAAACTTGCCTACTAACCAAATTTTCAGATAATTTCCAGAAGCTAATCACCCATTTCAGACAGAGCATTATCTTTGCAGTCACTCTTCCTCTTCACAGATTGCAAGTCACACAAAAACCCTTGCATGGAGGACTGCTAAAATTGTGTGTGCCAAGTTAACTCTCAATCTTGCAGGAAAACAGATATAGCTGTGATGAAGCCAAGGGGGTGAGCTACTCCCATGTGTTTCTCATTTCCTAGTCAGCACAATCTGCAGTAGAAACACAGAGAACAGACAAAAAAAATGCAGTTTGTTTCAGCTTTGGTGGTTGTACAGCCAGTTATCAGGAGAGCAGCTGTTGAMAGATGAAGGCATTTCTCTTCCCTTTGCCCGTCAGACAGGTGATGACATCCCAAGGAACCTTACCTGAGCGATTGCACACTCGTAACACCACTATCAGCATTTGTCTTCTAAGGTATCATCAGCTTTGCAATAATTCATTAGACTTGGTGATCCTTAAATACTTTCTGCTGTGCTCAGGGCCTTTGCATTCTCCCATGCACCTGTGCTGCCTTTCCCCTGGAGCCAAGGAACAAGCCAAGATCCACATTTCTCTTTAGGCCACATCTTCTTCTGTGAGAAGCTGCCTGCAAATTTTTTGCCAAGAAAACCTGGCAGAATTGAGACCAGAAGAAGGACAACTGACTCCCTCTGGCCTTTGTGCTCTGAGGAATTATGGAGGAAGGAATATCTATCTGTATGCTGCATATGTGTGTGCAGTGCATGCACAGCAGCAAGGGCTGGACAAAAGGAGCATTCATCCTAGGGTACTGCTCAGTAGAGGGAAAACTTAGGCCAGGAATATCTCAGAAATTACCTGGGAAAGTCATTCCCAGCAGTGGAAGTTTTGGAGAGGGAGGGAAGGGGCACTGACAGTCAAGTCTCTGTGTTTCTGCATGGATGCACGTGTTTATAACAGTCAGCCCAGAACACAGAACCAAGGCTTTGTGTGGAAAACAAGCCTCTGAGGACTCCTGCCAAAGTATATCCAAGCATCAGAAAACAGGTTCTTCCCTGTCCTGCTCCCCTCCTATAGACCTGCTCTCATCCAAGCTTGTTTAGCAGAAATGCCTCTTTTATGAGATAGAGGAAACCAGAGATCACCAAGCACTACTGATGGCATACAAAACTGCTGCTCATCTCTTAGGTAGGGCAGATTGACCTCTTGAGGGGCTGTGTCCTCCATGAAATACTGAAATGCCATCTGGTAAGCTGGTTTCTCACTGGAGCACATAAGCTACCTGACAAAAAGTAGGTTGAGGGGAGTAACTCACAATGCCTCTCCTAACACCTTTCACTGGGAATCTCCCAAAATAAAACAATATCAAAGGGGCAAGAGGATTAAAGAAGATCAGTACTAAGGGTCTGTATATATTTAACCTAATTCCATTCCTCTGGTCCCTCTTCCCTCACAAAAAACAAAAAAAAAAAACCAAAAAACAAAAAAAAAATCACAGAGGAAACTCTGTAAGCTCTGTAGCCACCTTGGCACTTTGGTAAGAAGTGGGAAATGTGCTAAGGACTATTGGGCTTTCCATCAAGTGAGCAAGGATGAAATTGTGTATTAAGGAGATTCAGTACCAAACAGTTCTTTGAGTTTGGGGAATCATTTTCTTTCTTTTTTATTTTGGAGGAGTGTGTCARCATCTTGGGTTTGGTTTTTCTTTCTGTTTTGGGGAGAGAGGGGTGGAGAACAAGTATTGGTTTTTGGTTGTGTTTAAATTAGTGCTTTGTCTTATCATGCCAGAGGAGAGATAAGTGCTGGAGCTGTGAGCACCAAGGATCGATTCCTGGTGCCTCCTCGTGGTTCCCACGATCCAAGGTGCAGGTGACCCCAGCAATACCCTGCTGGCACCCAAGCATAAGCCCTTCATGTCTCTGCTGAGAACATCATTGAAGACTAAAGACCGGGTGCCAGAGGAGGGGACAGGGGGTTTTAAATGCAGAAGAGAAACTATAAAGTGAGAGGTGGAAGGGTCACTAACAACGGGTGGGAGGTGCTGCTTGGAGCACCTGGAGAGAGTAAAACAGGGAAGATTGCAGTATGGAAAGGTGGGAGCTGCTGTGGCCATCCTGGAACAGTCATGTGTGAAGGAGCATTGAGGGAGCAAAACATCACCAAAATTTTGACAGAGACTTGGAYGGGAACTGGGCTTGTGCCCTGGGTTGTCAGAAAGTGAAAATTTGTTTATTTCAGGAACAGATMGTTTGGTACCCTGGATTGTTTCTGAATCAAGGAGTCTGTTTATGTTTTGGGATAAACTGGCTTGATGTCAAAAGGTACCTTGATTAAATCTTCCCTAGATTTTCCTCACATGTTTTGCTGTTCTGACATATGTCACCCATTCCYACAGCAAAAGAAGATTCTGGGCTTTTTTACCTGAACAAACAAAGCAAGTGTTCATCCCCACTTTCAAAATGCAAGTTTGGCTTTTAAAATGCCAAGGGGAAAAAAGAATTGATCTGAACAAGCAGCCTTTAACAGGTCCCACCGTAACAGCACATGTTCATCCTGAGGAGACCAGCCAGTTTTTCCCCAGCTCCTTTCTAAAGGGCCTAGAAGAAAAACACAAAGGGAAACACAATTAAGGAAGGCTATGGGGAAATTACCCTTTTACCCATTTCCAGAAAAAAATAATTCCTTAGGATCTGACCTAATAATTATAAAATCATTATTCCTGCACAAGAGTGAATTTCTTTAAAAATAAGGGATTTATCTTTATTTCCATTTCTCATTTGCATTCCTCCAAGCAAATCGTAAGTTCTAAAAAACCTGATGTGGACAGTCAGAGTACAGGTGAGATATTTTATGGCAAGGGTGGTGTTAGGAAAAAGAGAAATGGGAAGAAAGGAGTTGGTTTGACTAAAGGTAATAACAATTTTGCGCAGGAAATAGCTTTTACACAAACTGGAGCTTTTGCAATCCTGCAGCACCACACTGGCTCTGGAAGCAACTGGTTACTCAGCAAATTGTCACAATGAAGTCAATGAAATATTGTTGGATCGGGAGCAGCAGACACAGTTCCCAGTACTGATTTTGTATTAMCTTTCATGGGCCTTACAGAGCACATACTTTGAAACCTTTGAAGAAAATTTAGCAACAGTTATCCATGAAGCCTTGTAGCATCCTACCATCCCAATGTGATTTTGGGTTTAAGAATCTGTGTAGCAAATTTTAACAATTCTGACACTGTTTTTTTGACTGATCATATCTTGCCGGCAAAAATGACTAATCACACTTGGGATATTTTCGCACCCTCATTTACTCACCTCTACATTCCTCTATTTTAGTTTGCTGACTACTACTGTGTATTCTTTTCACTTCCCCTGCACAAAAGCAGTGAAAATATAACTTCATGCTGAGACATCTAGAGATTCAGAATCCAACTCTGCAAGAGACTTGCACGTATTTAAGTATGCTAACCATCCTTGGCTCAAAGTCAATGTTTCAGTCTGATGCTGAACTGAGATCCTAAACCTAATCTTCAAATGAATCTCTTTCAAGATCACACACATCATTGCACATCAGAGTTTTATGAACTATGGAGATCTCAAAGATGTAGGCAAGATCATGATACAGTTCCCCACACTTTTCCTTGCTAAGGGAGAGAGAGGTCTATACACACTTCATGCAAGGGAGAGAGGTCTATGCACAATTCATGCAGAGATTTTATGAAAAACAAGGCAAAAGTGCTCCTACTGAGGGAATTTAAAAGAAGCCTGGTATAAATAAAATGTGTCAGTTTGCATTTTCATCCCAGACTATAGCCCCAAGTTTTAAGAACTTATTTTGCTAACTGCTGAAGATTTTCACATGGGCAAGTTCACAGCTCTGTAAAATTTTGTTGTGCTTATTTTGCCTTTGAGCTATTTTCTCTGAATTAGTAACAAGACATAAGTTTTCTGCTCTGTTAAAGTGTAATCATAAGCGCATCTTTCCGAACATGGAGAAAAAATGAATGTTCKTTTTTCAATAGTAGTGACATTTTCCCAATGTAAGTCAGCATGTTGAAGTAATACAAGCTGGTGGCCAGCATACATTATTACCATTCTTCCAAAAAAAAAAAAAAAA
>NW_026623273.1:1479636-1486128 GCF_030028575.1 Malurus melanocephalus | reverse complement strand
ACACATTTGCAAGGAGAAGAAAAAGTATCAGTTATTTGTCTCTAGAAGATGATGTACATATAAGCTGGAGATTTATAGACCGTTGTTGTCATAACCAGCCCCAATTACAACATATCTCTGCTCACCCTAACAGAAACATCWGCCTAAGTACCAGGGCTAGGGATGACCATGGCAATCTGACATTCCAGTGGCTTACAAGGACAACACAGTTACAGCTGCAGATCTGCMGCAAGCAAACAGCTAAACACCCTGATGAATGCTCTACAGCCATTCAAACTACTCAGATGCTTCCCCYGATCCTTAGTAACATGCTAAGATGAATCTTGATCCAAAAGAACTAAGCTTCTCCTCCTTATCTCATAAAATTTGATGGAGTTTGGCTTGTGGGGTTTTGAGGTGATTTCTTTTTAGCAGCTTATCCTGGCAAAACTCACAAGCTAACAAACAGTTCTGAAAGACTTTCCCTATGCCTTATGCCAACACCTGACAGCAGAACTCAAATTCAGAAATACAGAAAARCTCCTTGGGAGAGAGAATCCAAACAGTAAAGCTTGACACTTCTGCAAAGTGTTGCTGCTTGTTCCAGTTGTCCCTCTGCATGGCTTGCTCCTCTTGGCTGCTTTCAGCACAGATTAGTGACCTTCAACCCTGACAAATATGTTGCCCTCATGCTTTTATGATCTCATAATCTCTCTGAAGGTGCCACATTCTGAGATTAAATACACCAGAATCCCAGTGGCAGCATAATACCGATGCAGCTGTGATTAATGCCAATTAAAACGGTAGCAGCATGTGACAGCTGTTACAATTGCTGTTAATTAGCAAGTTTTAAACACTCTCTTATCAGGCTCCCCTTCGAAGTATGCAACTAGAATAGGTCATGAGATCATGATTGCTTAGTCCTTTGAGTGTCTTTCTGCTAGAGAACTACTACGTGAAAGGCTTTGGCAGAAAAGCTTTGCATGATATGTTGATATTTCCCCGGAAAATGGCTCATAAAGAATAAAGGAACTTCGGCTATGGGCGGAATTTGGGCACAGGACACTGCCCAGATGAACTGTTAAACAAATTTGCTTACAGTGCTCCCCATGGCATGTTAAACCTCACCTATAAATATACGAGTGAAACAATCCGAGTGGGTATCTACAATAAAGTTCTGCGAGTATTCAATCAATCAACAGAAGAGAGAAGTTTGTTCTCAAGCCCTCTTTGCCACACCTCACACCGATTTTAGAAACACAGTATCTTCTCCCCTATTGACACCACAGTAAAAGAGCCCCTACTTAGGACTTGTTTCTGTTGCTCTGGGAGGTCTGCCTGAAGCACGAGCAGACAGGCTGGCTGCACTTATCCCAGGAGAATAAACACCACAGGGATGCTGCCAGGCCCAACCATTGATGCTATCACACTGGTAGAACAGTCACTGGCATGCTGGAACCCATGCTGTCCCATAAARCACCATCCCACATGGATTCATGCATCTACAGGGGCCAGGAGTCATGCCCTGCAGACACCTCYCTGGCAGGAGTGAGTAGGACGTGGTCAAAAGGCAGCAGTTAGCCCCCAGGGCAAAGAACAGACCTTGGCACTGGCTCGTACTAATTCTAGTAAAGACAGCAATTAAACACAGCTTTAACTAGATTGCTTGAGCAGGTAGTCTGGCTCCAGAACAAGGTGGGCACCTCATAGTCCCCAACAAACCTGCCCTATCCATACAGKGAATACTTTTCACTCTMATTCTTACCTAAATTAGTATCTCAYCCTTTGTTCACCAGTTAAGCACCATAATACACATCCCATGGGATGCAGGAATGGCAGTCCAGTGTTGGATGTCAGTGCAGAGCAGAACTGCCACTCACACCCCCAGAACAATGAATTCACTACAAATCTTCTTAAATAAAGAAAGAGGATGAAGCTCAAAGCTGTTTTGTGCAATGGCTCAATGCTGCAGGGATCTTCTGAAGGTCTAGAGATGACCAAGAGTGTTTGACATCTCATTGGGTCAGGCAGCTGTGGCCCAAAACACAGCTGCTTTCTCAGGCATGCAGCCACTTGGTGCATATTCCTGGTACTCAGATGACTTCCAAGGGCACTTGCTTCAACAACAGCATGGTCTCCTCTGTTAATAACACCAAAGAAACCACCACTCACTGTCTGAGTAGTCATACTGTGACTAGGAAATCATGTTTCGTATTTCAAAGGCAACTTAGAAATTACAGTATGGAGCGCTTGACATCGTAAGAGATCTATACATCATGTTGACACATATAAACAAAAAAATGAGACCATACTGCGTAATGTCAAGCAGCTTTTTTACCTTGCTTTAAAAGAGACAACCTTTAAAATGTAAAGGCATACTTTATTTAGGTCTGGATGGGTCATTTTTCTCTTCCTGGGTTGTTTTTTCTTTTCCTGACAGCAGATATTCTCTTCTTCTGTCACAAAAAAGAGTTTTATCTCAAGCAGCTCCTAAACACTTTCATTATCTTTATAAGAAAATACAATCAATTCTGAAAGTTTAGTCGCTTTTGTTAGCTTTTAATAGAAATATGGAACTCTTTCAGCATCTGCTTTACTTTCCATGAAGTAAGAGTGCACAGGGCTCTCTGTAACCCTCCTTACCAAGAGATTTGCACCAGCAGCACAGGGAGAGGCAGGTACATTATTTTGTGATTAAGAACTAGCAGGTTTGCTCACCATTTATTTCAACCATCCTATTAGAGCAGCTAAGACATCTGCCTAACATTTCCTTTTACTCTGGTTCATGTGAGCTAAATAACACATAAGCTAAAAAAATGGGCTTTCAGCAGCTTTTAATAGCAAGGAAAAATAAACTCCTGCAGTATTATAGATGGACAGTCTCTGTCTTGGCTTTATTACCTTATGTTATTTTAAAAAAATTAGTGGCTTTGCACTGACAAAACCCATGCAAAAGAATAATGTGTTGAGCTCATTTTGTCCAATTTGTGCAGTAAAGTTTTAGTTAATGAACTTTCACTTAAAATGCTAGGACTCTGTGTCACCATAAACCATGGATTGTACTGAAAATAAATTAAGATTACTTTTAAGTGAACATTTACATTTATTTATAATACTATTTAATAGTTATGCAGTAGGTAACTTTGGGGAATATATTACTCTCCTCTACTTATAAGAAATCTCCTTTGTACAAATTACTCTTTCTTCAAATGGCACAGTTAGGAAAAGAAATATCCTGCAGTTACAAAAAAAAAATCTAATAAAGTAATTCTTTCAGACATTATTTCTGAGTCACAGATCTATTGCTCCTGCAGAGATGGGGGCATGGTCCCAAGAAAGGCTCGCCACTTCATCACAAATGCCCCATTTAGTGGAAGATAGTTGTGATATTTCCCCTCAGTAGGCACATGACTAGCATGACAGATAAGCCATGCTCCTCAAAAGACTTCCCAAGGAGTTTCACGTTCATCTCTCCAGCTTCTCATCCAAWGGCAATTTAGAAGRTGCCTCTTGCAGAAATATTTGTCCRGGCAGCCCRTCCAGACRGCATTTAGCAGACCCCTCTTTRTTTCCAATAAACATCTCAAAAACCTTTACTAGTCCACTGGAGGTACAGGGATTGACTCACTCCCATTACATCCAGTGAGGTGACTGTGACCCCCTCCACTGTGCTACAGCCCGTGGCCTAGGATCTCCTGCTGAGATCAGACTGCTGAAGAGCAAACAAGGGCTGTTTGTGGGCACACACCTGGTTCTGGAGTCCACATGCAAGGTCCTTTACCCTACTGCAAAGCCAAGGGGTGCAGAGAAGGGTGCAAGTGGTGCAGGAGGGGCTGTGCACAAAGTCTAGGGTATGCAGCAGGAGCAGCTACTTGTCTCCTGCATCCTCTCCCTGCAGGGCCTGGGACTTACACGGGGAAACGGGAGAGTATGGGAAAGGGAGAGGGTAAGTATCATAGAGCAGACGAGGTGGCACAGGGGATTGGGCAGAGTCGGGGATAGGCAGCCCATGGTGCCGCTGGCGGTGGCAGTGTCCGGAGGGGGCTCGGTGCCCCTTTCCCTCTTTCTCCGCCCTGCCACACCAACTCCCCGCCCTGGGCTGCAGTTGTGGCCGCGGTCTCTGCATCAGGCAGCCGTGCCCGCGGGGTCCGGGACGGGCAGCGGTCACCGGAGGGACTGCATGGGGACCGCTCTCCTGSCCCGAGAGAGAGATGAGCCAGTGCGCACACGTATGAATGCAGAGCCATAACCACACACATCCGCGCATCTGAAACAGAGGGCGTACGAAACGAACCCGCAGCCAGGTGTCACCTTTGGCCATGCCCATTGCGGGTCCCGCCGTCCCGCAGCTCCGGTGCTCGGCGCTGTGCCGGCGCGGGAGCTCCGGGAGTGAACTATTCTCCTGGGGGTCTCGCTGCTCTATCCCATACCCCAGTGCCTTCCCCCCACAAAAATAAAATATCCAGAAGCAATGACTGTTTCAAAAGAGAAGCCGCGCGAGGCGGAGGGAGCGGTCTGCGGACCGCACGCACAAACCCTGCCCGCTCTGGCTGCGCCGCGCTAATTCCGCAGCACCGGCGACATGAGGATCTCATACCTCCGGACAACTGCGTGAGTCATAAATACACGGCGCAGGGCTGAAAGTCGAGATTGTTTACAGCGACTTTGCCGTGGCTTTCGGCGAGTCAAACCGCCGCCCCCCGCGCAGGGGCCGGGCTGCGCGAAAGTTCCGCACCGCACACCGCACACCACACCGCGCGGCTTCCGCGGGGAACCCGCGGCGGCACCTGCGGCCGGCGAGGGGCGAGGAGGGGGCGGCCTCCCCTCCGCCGCCGGCCGTCGGTCAGTCCGTCAGTCCGTCCGTCCGCGGGAGCGCGGCGAGCGGCGCTGGGGAGGGACGCGGTGTTGGGTTACCCCGGCCTGGCCCCGCCGCCGCCGCGGGGCCAGCGGGTGCCGCGGGGCTGCGCCGGCGGCCGCGCAGCCCACGGTATGTCGGGCCGGTGACTTCAGCCGGGAGATATTTGGAGGCTCCGCGGGGTCCGGTGCAGGGGGCCAGCGTGTGTTTGGGTCTGAAAGCGAATCAGCGGAGGGCGCGTCACTGCCAAAGGGCCCTATAAATCCATCTGCGGCGCCGAGTCGCCCTGGCAAAGCCCCCGCGTCCGCACGTCCGGCTCCGCGCTCACTCCGTCCGCGGGTGCGGCGCCCCCCGCGCCTCGCCCAGCCCCGCGCCCCCACCCAGCCCCGCCGGCGCCCGGGGAGCCGGGCGCGCCCAGGCCCAGCCGGAGCGGGCGCTCCCTACACCGGCCCAGCTTCCCGCCGCGCTCCCGCTTGGATCTAAGCTTTCGCCGCGACGGGACCCCGCTCTGGAGGAGGAAGCCTCACTGCTGCTGCTGCTGCTACCGGCTCTACAAATTCCAGTGCCGGCCTCTGATTCTCACAGCAGGCTGAGGGGGGTGGTTTCATTTTTATTTTTTCAATCGTTTTCCCCTTCCTTCCTCCACTGGGGTGGGGTTTTTTCGTGGTATTGTCTTTTTTTTCTTCTTCTTTTTTTTTTTTTTTTTTTTTTTTTTTTTTTCTCCCCGCGCCGTGGTGTGCGTGTCCGAGTGGTGCGCGGCTCCCGGCAGTGCTGGACCAGCTGGCGTTACAGGAGCGCTGATGTCTTCATCTGACTCCCCGCAGTTGTTGATGGAGTGTCTTTCTCAGATTTCCAGGCAGGGTCCCAAGCGCAGCACCCAGCGCCAGCTCCCGCTGCCAGGCGGCGCTCCCCGCGGCTCGGGCCGCTCCCGCCGCTGCTGAGCGCGGCTCCGGGGCCGGGGAGGGCAGAGACCCCCGCGGCGCGGCTCCTGCCGCGGGCAYAGCACCTGCGGCGGCGGCGGGGGAGGCCGCCGGGGACTGTGCTGGCGGCTCCCCGCTGCCTCCATCCGGACCTGAGACCTTTCACCCCGTCCTCCGTACGCGTCTCCCCCTTCCCCCCTCCTTTGCGCAAAGAGGGTGCCGGCAGTCGGACCCCGACCTGCCTACATGCATCGCCCGTCCGGCAGGTCGACTCCACGGCGTTAATGTCCATCTCGGGTCCGACGAGACCAGCTGAGAGGTGAGGGCGAGGATGGGTGCGCGGAGGGGCGGGCGGGGCGGGCGGGCACTGTCTCCTGGGGACCCCGCAGCCCCCCGAGCACCAAGAGGTGCGAAGGCAGCAGAAAAGCGGAGAAAGCGCACGCCGAGCGGCAGCCGCGCCCTAAGCCCCGCCGCTGGACCGGGACCTCCGCGGTTGCCCCCACCGGGGCTGCGCCTCCCGGGCCGGACAGTKCCCTGTGCCGCCGGCCGGGCCAAGCCGAACCGGGCTGGGGGCAGCTGTTAGCCCAGGGAGGCGTGCAGAGGGCAGCGGGTACGTGCCGTGGCAGACTTCGGGCAGGGCGGCCGGGGAACGAGGAGGAAAGAAAAAAGGACAAGAGAAGGGAAGAGGAGAAGGAAAAGAAAGAGAATCCATGGAAAAGAAAAAAAAAAAAAAAAAAA
>NW_026623273.1:1466406-1479530 GCF_030028575.1 Malurus melanocephalus | reverse complement strand
GAGAAAGAAAGGGAAAAGAAGAGGAAAATTAAAGGGAGGTCGAAACAAAGAGGAAAGGGAAAATGAAGGTGGAAAGAGAAAAGGGAAGGAAAAGGGAAATATAAAAGTAAGGGGAAGGGAAAACAGGAAGAAAAGAAGACAACAGGGAAAGGGGAAAGAATGGGAAAAAAGAAGAGGATGAGGGAAAATAGGTGACAAGTGAAGACAAAAGGAAAGAGAAAATGAGAGAAAAAATTAAGAGGAAAGAGAGGACTGGATAGGGGAAGGAAAAAGGGAAAATGTGAGGGGAAGAAGAAAGGGAAGAAGGGAAAGGAAAGAGGTGAGGGCAAGGGAAGAAGAGAGGGAAAGGAAAAGGACGGTTTGCTTGTAGCACATCAAATCTGCAGAGACCAGCGCCCCAGATCAACCTCCCCGGTCCAGTCTAGGAACAAGTGCCCTAGTGCTGCCCAGGTGCTGGACAAGCACAAGGTGACCTGCCTGCCAGTGAGAACARGGATGTGGTCACACTCCCAGGTCTCTGGAAACAGACTTCTGGGGCCTGCATGCCCCCATTCTCCAATGCAGCTTTCTCAKGCACAGAGGATCTGGAGGCCACCCTGTGCCTCCCTCTCTCTCACCACTCACTCTGAGAGCCCATCTCACTYGCTCTGGCTGCACTGGGAAGAGGTTGTTGTTCCATCTGCTCTGTCCCCAGACCTGGCCTGGGTGAATCAGTCTGAGCTGGGCTGAGACTGCTCAGCTTTGTCGCAGGGCTGGCAGGGTGGGGGCGGAACTGGGGGAACACTGCAGCTGGAGCTAACTGTGCCTCTCCCTTCTGCCAGGGGCCCGTGTTGGAAGGAGATCTAAGATGAAGTTATGGGATGTTGTGGCTGTCTGCGTGGTGCTGCTCAACACGGTCTCCAACTTGCCCCTGCCCACCGGTAAGACGCCTCCCAAGGGGTCCCTTTCAGTGGTAGAGGGACCTGAAGATGATCTCTCCCCCATCAGCCTGCTGCCTCCCTATGCTGTGCACAGTGACTGTAAGAAACATTCCCCTTTGTAGCAATTGCTGTCTGTCTTGCTAAACCTGCTTTCCTTTGCTGAGGCGTCAGGATGAGGAAAGGATCCCCCCACTTTGTGCCCCCATTTCTCCGTGGTCAGTGTCGTTGGCTTTGGTCTTGCTCAAGCAGCTCCAAACCTGGTCATYCTCCAAAGCTTGGGGTTGACAATTGCAGTGGCAATGCCTCCACCCACTCCAGCCCAGCCTTCCTGGCAGTCTTAAGACCCCTCTGGTTGAAAAACATGGGGAAATGGGAAAGTTTGTTGTATGCAGAGGAGCAGAGAGGAGGATCTGGTTCATACACCACGCAGCACAGGCGCTCAAATGCCTTCCTCACTGCGTCGGTCTCSTCTCCCAGCTCAGACCTGCCAATGCGATTATTCACTGCCTGTAGTGGGCGCAAGTCCTGATGGAGGTTTGGCTCCGTGATGGGAGGCATTGTACACATCCTGGARCACTGCTGAGCTTCATTAAATCCTCCTTGGATTCTGATCTTGAAATCACTGTGTYCGCATGGAAATTTACAGAAGAGTAGATGTGGCAGGGTTAGGAGCTTGATGCAGAGCAATCTACGTTTACTAGCTCACAGTAAGACAGTTTGCAATCCAAATGACAGATAATAATGTCTTGCTAATAATAGGCCCTGCACCTACAATGGCAGGTACAGGATTTTCACAGTGGTATGTGAGCGTTATGTTAACTCTGGTGGCTTTTTAAAGAGAGAGATAATACGACTCAGTAAGAAGTGGCAGAATACTCACACAAATATTGGAGACGTTCGCTTAGCAAAGGCACAGACGCCGTCTGAAGGTTGCTTCCTTTGCCCTTGCTCAGCCCTCTCTGTTTAGCTCGTTACAGGATGCAGACAGTATCCAGTAATTGGGATTCATTTCTATCTCCTTTTCTGGAGGCATGTCCTTTCCCTGCTCACGAGCAGCCACRCTCTGGTTTCTCTGGGAGCGGCCAGGCTAAAGCAGTGTGGAGGCACCAAGCATGGAATCGTGTGCCGTGACTTCACTTTGAGCCCTCCCAAACACCCATCTCCTCTTCCACACACACACATCTATGTCCTTCCCCATTCAGTCTTCTCTCTTTCCTTCTCTTGCTAGTGTTTCCCCCCTGCTGGAATCTCGCCTAGGCTCCCGCCTCCGCGTGTCCCAGCCTGGGCTCCTGCTGCTCACAGACTGGCAGACCCTGACATCCTTTCAGTCCCTCCACGCAGGGAGGCTGGCCAAAAGTGTTTCCTCACAGGGCTCCAGCCTGCCAGGATCATGGGGCTATCACACATGGTGATCTGCTTCTCCATGGCAAGCCATGTGGCGGATAAGTGCTGTCCTATAAAAGRTAGTGATCAGTTTTTCAGGCCATTGTGCTGCTCCCCTCTCTACAGGCTTGCTGAGGTGCTGGTGGCAAGAAGAGCATCGGGGGAAATCAGCATCAGTCAGTTTGTAGCTCTGGCAGAAGCTTCAGGGTGGGAGAGCATTAATGCTCCATCTTTCCAGAATGATGGTATTTGTATGATGCTTGCTTTTACCTTGTAACTGCCTTCTGGGWATATGGTCTCTGGTGAGCTGATTCCTCTGCAGCAGCTCAAGGGGACAAGCAGCACTAGTGATTCTGTCAGTTCCTACTACTCAGAACTTCTCATCTKTGCCTCTTTTTTTCTTTCCTCTGGATTGGGTAAACAAGACGCAGAAAGAAAGACAACCTGTGTTTTACCTGAGCTGTGGTAGTATCAATATAATCTTTGTTTCCAGGGTACAGACATAGGCTTAGCCATGCAGAGCTGGGTCACAGGTTACTGCCCAGGATAGTCATCTGAGAAAGAGCTGATAGTTTGGTCTCAATCTCACAAACAAATGGGCCTGGCTGTGAGGGGAAAGAAAGCAGTGCTGTTCATTACATCAGAAATGAAGGAAAACCAGGAAGTTCCTGTGATCTTTGTATGGCAGCAGTTAACACAACTGAGCCTGAAAGTTAGAAATTCTGTGTCACCAAGTCAGAAGAGTCAGGTGACTGCAGAAAGGTGATGATAAGAGAGCAGTGAAATACTTTGATCCACTTTTATACTGCTTGTAGTTGATTTWAAAGTGCAAACAGACTCTGAGGCCCATCACTGCCTTCCTGCTGCATCAGCACTTTGCCCAAGTCACCCCCTTCAGTGTCTTTGATATATTTGTTCTCTCCACTTACAATTTGGTGGCATGCACCATTCAGCACACAAAAGACATAGAGCCAAGTACACAAGAGAAATCAATGTCTACACCACGCAGATTTCCCTTTCCACTTGGAGGTTTCCCTGACAATCAAATTGCCATACCATGAGCAAGGAGACATGCTTGCAGCTCCCCATCTCTCTGCTGGTGAACCTGCCCTGTATTTATCTCTCTGTGCATGCTGTTGGTCAGCTGTTTTGCTGAGGGCTTTGGCAGCAGACTGCTCACAAAGTGGTGGGAGCACCATCATCACCCACGTTGCCTCATGTGCACAGGGCAGTGTGTGGGTCCTGAGCAGGACTGGGTGCTGTGTGCAATCGGAGAGAGGTGACTGCTGTCCCTTAAAGCAATCCCAGAGCAGGCTGAGTGGGGAGCAGCATTTCTCTCCAAGGTGCCCACAGAGAAGCTGGGTCTCCCACAACACTTGCGTCAGGGCTTAGTAGGATTGTGAGATCAAGTCCACTCTTAAGGGCAGGCCAAACAGCTTGCTGGAGCACAGATCTGTTTCCCAGGCCCTTGACACCTTTTTATGTYCTCATTTGATGGGATTGCTTTCTCTGCAGAGTGCTCTGAGGTCACCTGATGTTACCCCATCCCTTTCAGATTGGCTTGAAACCTCCCCTCATTCCAGGCTCCAGGCAGAGTTCTGACCTCCTGGGCTGATCAGGTGTAATGTGCTGACCTTCGTTGTTCAGGGCAGTAATTAGAGATGGCACAGGGTGCTAGCAATTGCAATCTTCTGCATTTTTAACTGGACTGGAGGCTGGAGCATCCTCCACAAATGCAGTGTCTTGGAGATTAATCCAGTATTTATAGGTGTTTGGGTATCAATATTCATGGGATAGCTTATTTCACATTCACAAAAAAAAAGAAGAGCTGTAGAGTTTGTAACCATTTCTTTGTTTTGCCTATGCTACAGTCCTGTGGGGTAAGGACACTATTAGCTTAAATACCAAATGCAAGCAGAACCAATATAAACCAAACTCTTATAAACTAAATTCTAAGTCAGCAGCCTCAGAAGCATGGCAGTGCAATGCTTGTCTGCAATTTGCAGACAAGCCAAACACTTGTTTGCCTTATACACAGTACCCAGTGAATACATTTTGTAATTGCTTGCTATTGGATGCATATAATTAACACGTACATGAGGAGTGGAGCATCCTAAAATCCATGATATGACAGGTATTCTCTTGATCAAGTAAGCAGCTTTGCTAAAAGCTAGTGGTAAGCAGAACTAAATGAAAATTCTCACTATGGGATTTTCCTTCCTCGTAAGAGGAAAAGGTGGGGGTTTTGCATCATGTTGTCTGAGTTACTCTACAGCTACTGCTTGGTCATTCCTTGCCAGAGTTCCTTTGGAACCTGCTGTGACACCCCATGGTGTGTGTGTGTTACACCTCTGTGATAAATCCCTCTTACCCCTGTTAAGGGCTATTTAACGTTGAGTTACTGCTTTTAGCTGCAACTTTATCAATTAATATGGAAATTATCTAGAATAAATAGTGATATTGTAAGGCTCTTTAAGGAAAAAATGGTACTCAATTATGCTGCCAACTGAATGCATTCCCTTCCCTACAATATTTATTAGGCCCATTGAGTGTTACAAGCTACAACTCTCATGTTTCTGTCAAGGCTTTCCTATGTGATTTAGCCTAAGACACCCAGAAGCTGGAGAGGTAACCTGCCCCTGCACAAAAAACCCAATGCATCAGGGAGGAATGTACCACACCAGCCAGGGGCCACCCTGAATCCCTGATGTGTGTGCCCAGCACAGCCRAAGCTCCCAGCACAGCTGGTGCACCCTGCCAGTGTCAGGACGAGCGTGTCTGGGTCCCCAAGCCACCACACTTGGTAAAGTTCCGTGAATTGAGGAAGAAAGTTCTGAAATGTAGGATTAAAAGGTTCTAGTCTCATTTGCAGTTATCCTTTAATGAAAGTTTTAGTTCTTTTCTGCTTTTCAATTTAGGGRCCTCAAAAAAATGCCAATGAAACTATGGATTCTGCTAGATGTTTTGCAAATGTTTATTGATAATGTACCTGGACATGCTTTTCTTGGTCATCTTTCATAAGCCTCTTCAGCATAATTTAGAAATCCCCRTGTTCAGGTTCTGCAGATGAAGAGCTTCAAAACATTCTTTGAACAGCTGAAGAATTCAGTCATGAGAAGTATTCATCAGACTGTTGCTGAATTTAATGAACATTGTTTGTCCACTAGCAGAAGATCCTCAGATTGACAGGTTATAATGTCTTTGTAGATTAWACTGTTCCTGGTTAGTACTGCATAAAGTGGTTTTAATAATAATTAAAGTTACAAAGGCATTGAARACCGTGTGGGTCATCAAGTCACACCCTGGCACAACTGCAGATGTTCAGGGATGGACATGTAGTGCAAATACCCACCTTTCATCCCACACACWCACTGTCTAGAAACTGCAAAATAAAACTTGCAGTACATAGGCCAAACCCTACACAACTACATTTGTTGTGKATTCCCTTATTTCCGAGGTAGCAAGTTAATAGGTAGAAATAAACAAGGAATACAAAAAATACTGCAGCTTAACTGCGTTCAGGATCATCAGACATCTAAATAGGCCACTGACACATTAGTGCTGGTAGAATGGYTAGCACTGCAGAGTGGTCATTTTTTACAAAACCAGCTCTAGTTTCTGATCAAGTAATATCCTTTGGTAAAGTGAACCAAGGGAAAGATTCAGTGGTTCTTGGAATTTCAAGCCTGATTACAAGGAGAAGAAAGAAAATAGGATGTTTTACTTGAGACAGGTACAAATAAAAATACCAAGACACAAAATGTAAGTTAGAATATGCTTTAAGATCRAGGACTTAAAATTAATTATGTGAGGTTTTTCATATACCAGCAATCTTTTTAAGGAATAAAGCCACTCCTATGACCTAGCAGAAGATCAGGCTGTATGATTTATACAGTGCTTAAACTGAAAACTGCAGGTACATTTCTTTGCATTCTTTGGTATTCTTGCAAATGCTTTAAAGATTATTGAACAGTAATAATCTTCAAAAGAAGCAAGCAGTGAAATCCATGTATTTGTTTTCCTGTGTTGTGGCAGGGCAGTGTTACAGCAGTAAGCCAAAACTTCCCTGGTGGCCACGTTTTAAGAGGCAAGCTGGTCATATCCCCTTTAAATAACAAGCTATGTACAAAATTTGGACTGTCTCTCTCCCATCCAAAGCATATGTGATTTCTTTGGCAAAATCAGCCATTACTCAGGAAATTTCTGAAGGGAGGTCGTATCCAGTGTAGCAGTTAGGAAGGACCTTGCTGTTCTGAGCACACACCAGGRTTATCTGGCAAATGCCAGTCCACACTTCCCAACATGAGACCTTCTGCAGATGAGCACGTACAGCTGCCCCAGAGCCAGTGGCTGATCATTATAATAATAACAATTTTCAACCAACAATATTAAAACCTTCTGTATTGTTCGTCTTGTAAACAAACTGAAATGCAGGTARGGAAAGGCAACAATGAGAGATCATGTGTTATTTATAGATCAGACCAAACCTGATAGCAGCAGAGATTGCCACAAGAGAAACTTCAGCAGAGATTTTGCCCAGACTGCTCTGCAGTTTACTACCCCAGAGAAGAGACGGGGTTRGGGTCCCTTTGGGGTCTGTTCATCCTGCTTCTCTGCATGTCTTTTTTTTCTTGGGGACACTCCTAAAACCCAGYGGGAGATGCAGTGTAAGAGCACAGGCAACCCAGTAAAAGCTGATGTTATTGATTCAGGCATGCTTTTTCCCTTCAGTGAACTGTTACTAAAGAGGGGCTGGGTTACCAKTGTGGGGTTTTACTGATATCATATGAGGGCTGGGCTGAATCACTTCTGCACCAGGGATGGTGAAGAAAATTTCACTKTATAACCATGGGTATTCCCTCCATTAAAACCTTTGTGCTTCCTGTTAGCTGGCTAAGTGTGCTCTTGCTAGCAGAGGTCGCAGGTTTCGGGTCCTGCTCATACCTGCCCCTCCAAGGCTCTCACAGGATTTGAGGTTCTGGTTTAACAAATAYTAAGTGTAAACCTAGGTTTTACTGGGAAGCTGGATATTTGCACAGCATGGTATGGATGTGCAAGGGTAGCAGATCTTAGAGAGGAGACAACAGCTGTGGCTTGCCCAGGTTTGGCTCTTGCTCAGGCCGTGGTTTCAGGCAGGACACTGGTACTTTTTATATCTTCCCCTTTCACACGCTTCATGCTGTAACKTCTCCTGATCAGGGATGCTCTGAGGGTGCTCACATACCCACCACCCCATAGGATAAGGTCCTAGTGCAGACAGGCTTCTGGCAGCAGCTGCAGGAGCTGCCACAAAATCTCAGGCCTGACTGCTGGAAAGTCAACAGATCTGTGGTGCTCAGAGCTGGAGMTCCAAAGCTCTGTGTCAGAGGCACAACCACACCCTCCAGCTGCTCCTCTGCTCCTTGACTGGTGGGTGAGATGCTCCTCTGCCCACCCCAGGGAGGCCAGAGGTGGGGCTGGGCAGAAGAGGGCAGCCCACCAGCCTGTGAGCAACCCGCCTGGACTGGGTGAAGAACAAGAAACCCTCATGGGCAGAGAAACTCTCATCATCAGATCATGAGGCAGCTTCCTCTGCTTCCCATGGCTAGCTGACCTTGCTCTCCCCTGCTCTCAGGGACTCCCCACACTGGCACAAYGGTGGTGGCTCTGTTGTCTCCTCCTTTCTTCCATTTCTACCTGTGGGAAYCAAAGCACGGTGTAGAAGGGGAGGATCTGCTGAGCCTGGCAGAGTGACAATGCAGAGGGCTCTGTGGATTTGTCATTGTGACCAACACATGGGAAGCTGCAGGGTTAGCTAGTGAGCYACAAACACTTAACTGGACTGCTCCATCAGAACAAGAGCAGCAGGAAGGCCAATCCTGTGCCTTTCACTGGTGTTGCCTCATCRTACCTGACTGGTGCGAGTGGTCCTGGCAGCATCCACCAGGTCACTGAGCACTTGTCTCACAAGTGACAAGTGACACCAGAGAGGCTTCATTTCTGGGGGCTCTGTGGGTCTGAGGGGCGGGCACAGCATGGGCTGGGAGTGAGGTAATACAGGAGTATTAAACATTTAAAGATGAGCTGACCCTGGAGCGTTTGTAGATCTGTTTCCTAGTGGATGCAACCAGCCAGTTTCCATTTCACTCCTGGACCCATGGATTTTCATGCGAGACAAGAAAGTAAAGTAATTTCTCAGACAGGCGCAATTTTATGTTTAAATGCCAAAAACCTTTCCATGTAACTATTTTTAACCTCTGCCTTTGCTTAGATGTCGCTGCTGGTCAAACAGTGACATAAAATAACAGACACAAAAACACACAAAGAGAGGGTGAAAAAAAGAGAGAGAAAGAAGAACTTTATTGTGGGACAAGACTCTTTTATCCACTTTGGCAACCAGGATATACATTTGTGTCAAACATACATTGGTTAGGAGACAGCTGTTTAATTAGTAATCAGAACGTAATTGGTGAGTTTGCAAAAGCTACAGTATTAGTAATGTTTATAATTTCCAGCCACCTGCATTATCAATTCTACATTCCAATCTCCTTTTCTCAACAGTAGCCAAGTATTGTGGTATTCCCCTTCCATGTAGGCTGTTAATACTCCCTTTCTTTTCCCARGACTCAGTCATACACGATAATTGRCTGAGTTTCAGGATCTGGGYTTGTGGGGCCACTTTTTTCCCCACACTTAGATACCTTCATATTACATTATTTTTCTTTTCATTAAATATATGTTTCATTTTTGATAAAATAAATGGTTTATCCCCATCAYGGTTTCTACTTTCCCACTCTGCCAAGCAGAACAATCATCACATGAGTAATTTTGACCTGGCTAAGGCTGCATTTCCACAAACAGATTGATCCAAATCTCTCCTAAAGTATGTCCTTGTGGTGCTCAGATAGGCCACATCCACTATAACAAGCCCCTGGAAACATACTTCAAAGCAAGATAAATACAAAAATAATTACTGAATAATGATTATGAATTAGTATTTTGATGAAAAAGGTCCTAGATTAAAGTACCAGAACTGTTTTTGAAAAGGGGACATTTAATCATCATGCAGATCTGGATCTGAATTTTCTAAATATTGCTTACTTTTACAGAACTCTGAAATCACACTTTAGGGCCTGATATTGCTGTTTGAACTTCTCTAACTGAAAGACTGTGCTCAAGAGAAATAAATTTAATTAAAAKTTTGGTCTGATGTTGTGATGTGATAGATACACAGTGTCCCAAATGCACACACAAAAGCTACCATCTAAAAGGAAAATCTAGTTTTATAATGTTTAATATACCTTTTGTGACTTCTATTACACCACTTCAGCTCAGGGTATGTAAAGTGCCAAATCATGTGGCAGTGAAGTGATTACATTTTCCTGAGATCAGTAYGGAAATCTATTCCATAAAGCACAGTTTCAAATAACTTAAGATGTTAAGTTTTATGAGGCTGAAAAACAAAAAGGAAAACCCACCTACATAAATTATTATTCTGCAATATATAGGATTTAAACTTTTCTGGTATGCAATAAGAGACAGCATGGTCAAAAGAGACTGTAGTTAGTCTTTTAAATCCATAACCAGGCACCAAAATAAGTAACTGGATTTTTTTTTTCTCAGAAATTGAAGAGCCAAACCATCAGTTTGTGATCAGATACAAGCTGAAGAATTCCTGCCCTACCATGCTGGGTTGCTGCCACTGTACATGGGGGGCTATTTAGCTTTAAAATTAATCTGTTGATAGTGAAATCAAATTAATAGATTTACAAAATGTGATTGTGATCACATTTGAACAGACAGAAATAAATTGTCCATTTTTACTTAATGGAGGCTTCTTTTTCAAGAAAGAAAYGAGTTTGGTTGGAATACCCATTTAGACCAGTTTCATATAGAATTCTATCAGATGTGGATCTGATATCAGAACACACTCATTCTTCCAAAAAGCGCAGGGATGAGACCTCAGTCCTGTGTAATGTCGTGCCTCTAATTAAATAGGAATGCAAAGACAGGTTCTTGGAGGCTGCAGTGGGGCAGATGCCCCTAGGCAGGCACATTTCCCTGCATGCTCAGAGCAGAACTCAGGATTGGATTTCTCCAGGGGCTAATGTAGGATACCATGGTGGTTTGGCTGCAGGATCATGCCCTCATGCATGCTGCCAGCTCTTCTTGTGCCCAGGGGACAGAGACTGTGATTGGGGTCAAAATTTCAGGTTCCCGAGAACATCAGTGAGGCAAGAATTTCAGTTTGTACTACTGAGGGCTGTTCCAAACCTAGGGTGTGGAAGCTATGTGCCTAAATGTTCAGAAAAACAGCAAAAAGCCTGCAAAGAGTAAACATAAGATACAAATATTCTTGTGTTGGGTTTAGGTGTTTGTTTGGTTTGATTTGATTTTTAAATTGGTACTTTAAATTAGACTCATTTCCTCTGGTGAAGGTGTTCACCACCTTTGCCCCTAGCCTGATCACTCTGCTAGATTCCCATTTATATCAGTCTGTGACATTTCATTCTTTCTTGCTTTGCTTTTTGATTCATTTTTCTGGTCATGTGAGAAAATCCTCGCAGATCAAGAGCCCCTGTTCAGTGGGACAAGGGAGACAGAGAAGGTGCCCAGAGGCAGAACTGGCACATGGACCATCATCAGCCCAACATTCTTGATTCCCTGGCCTGGCAAAACAGATTCTTGCTCTTGTAAGCATAGGAAATGCTCTGCCTGTTCCTGCCTGGCTGTTCAGGTCCTGGGCATGGTAAAGGCAGAGGAGCTGCAGGAGTTGTCCTGTCCTGTCATAGGTGGCTCTCCATTTTYATATTCTAAAAYKTCACACTCTGTAGTCTGGGACCAGGGACTACTGCTCCGAGATCTTTATTGCTTTAATTCCATAGTATCCAAGCATTTTCTGCTGGCACATTGCACAACATGACAGGCATCTGTCGTGTGTTTGTTCTCTCAGCTTTTCCACCAGAAGGCAAGTGTTGTCAGTAAACTAGTTTGTTTAGAAAAAATATGTGTGTGTGTGTGTGTGTGTGTGCATAATTAGTCATATCTGTGTGTAAATGAGGCACACACTTGCAAAATGTGTGTCTGCTTCTCCCAGGGGTGTGAAATTCCCCCAGAAAACACAATCAAGTCAGCGCAGTCCATGCAGCGTGAGAGAAGCCGAGATGCTCTGAGACAGTGAACTTTTTCTAAACAGCGTTGCGGGCAGAAGGGTAACAAGGTGCCCCTCTATCAAGTGCTTTATTCAGGTTACAAACCATCCCCCGCTGCTGAGGCAGCCCCTACCAGGGCAGCAATGTTCCCTGGCCACACAACTCAGCTTGGCAATCCCTCTGCCCCCATCAGAACTTAAAACTGCAGAGACCAAACAAACGCTCAGTGTGTAGTGTCTGTGGTGCAGAGAGGTCTCAGCATCCCTGGAGCACATCTACCCAGTGCCCATCAGGATGGGGACATCCTGCCGTCATTCTTCTCCACCTTCCCTTCTGTCTATTACCCTTTTCTGGGGTTTAGTCCTTGGTCAGTGGTTATTGCTTATTCATGTATGATGTCTGGTGGTAGCTTCCTTAGCACTTACCTCTAGTGCCTTGTTTCAACCTGGTGTCAGTGCTGGGGTTTCCACTTGAGTGCTCCAGGCCCTGTTTCAGCAGCTTTTCACTGCATTTTGTTTAAGGCTCCAAGTTTTTGCACCCATACTTACTGAATGTCCCCACTGGCGCCTTGGCACAGGGCTGAGACAAGGCTCCCTTCACTCCTGGTTTCCAATCTTTCCTCCAGACCCCTGTGGCTCATCCCTGGTGACTGGTTGTAGTCACTCTGATGACTCTGATTCATTAAGCAGCAGGAAATTAGCTGATTGTGGGGGTTGGAGCTGTTCCTAGGACTGTTAAATTATGGAAGCAAACTTGGGATACCTTGGCAGTGCAGTTGGAAGCTGCCAAAAGAGCATTGGAGCTTCGTTCATGGCTGATTCAGGGCTCCAAAGCAGAGGGGAGTGTTGTTTACAGGAATTTGAAGGTCTCACTGAGTAGCCCAGCTGCCATTGTGCTGGTGTGGTGTAGACATACAGCCAAAACAGCGCACGTTGTGGGCAGGAGCTGACCAGGACCAACAAGCCCAGCTCCTTTTCTCAAGGGCAGCTCTGTGATCACTTTTCCACCAGTTTCCTTCATCACCCACATCCTTCTGTGTCCTCCAGTGATGTAATCTCCACATACCGGGGGTCACTGCAGGAGTCTAATTGGTAGATTTGGATGYTTGCATGGGATACTTTCTCATTGCCTGGGCTGAAGGAAAATTCCACCCTGGAGAGAGAAAATTGGAATTCTTCTTACTAATAGTGCTGGCAATCGTCCCAGTGAGTCTCCCAAGCATATCCKGGTGCTGCAGTATGAAATGAGCAGAGCAGGGATCCCCAGCTCCATTAAACACTTGGAACACTCCTTGCACAGCTCATATTAGAGCCCCAGTGAGATTAGCACATGCTGCCAGTGACCCCATTTTCTGGGTGCAGCGAGCCTCTGGGTGTAGGTCGGGCTGCTCKAGTCGGAAATGCTCTTGGCTTCATTACTTGATCTACTTTTTGCCCTTCTGCTCCCACCTTYTGCAGGGCTGACAGCCACATCTGCATCAGCAGCACTGCATGGGCTCCTCAGGGCTGTGTTTCCTCCACCTGAAATGTCACAGGTCACTCACAGCACAGGAGGCTCTCGGTGGCATTACCCCCTCTCAGCGGCCTTACCTTCCTTGGTGCAGCCAGGGTTGTGATCACACTCGGGCCAGGGTAGATCCCAGTGTGGGTTTTAACATGGACACTGTCCACCACATGGGACTGTCCACCAC
>NW_026623273.1:1457141-1466168 GCF_030028575.1 Malurus melanocephalus | reverse complement strand
AATGGAATTGAGCCAAAGTACACTCCTTCATGTAGGACTCTCACAGGGGTAGATGGTATTTTTGCACCTCAGTTGCAAACCATTCGAAAGTGACATGCCCAGCTGCATTGCTGCCTCTTCAGGGAATCCACAGTTTTGTTTCTCCCTTCTTAGGAGAGGGACACTTACAGCTCTCACTCCGCTGGCAGTGCAGCAGCTTTGAGAAAAGGCTGGAGGYTGCCAACAAGAAGCTCTCCATATAGGTGGCTTTCCTTGTAACTGTCTCCTGTTCCCTTCCTGRTGGTTGATCATTGTGTTAATTTTGCTAAGCCCTCAATGCTTCCCTACAGTTGTATTTTCRCTGTCCATAGCCAAGGTCTCATTGCATCATACTGCTGGTACAAAGGTTGGGCTGGGAACACATGGAAGAGGTGCAGGCTGGGGTGTGAGAGGGGAGCAGCTGAAGGTCACTCCCAGAGCCATCTCCTCGGGGCTACATCCTTCCCATATTTGGTTATAGACTTAGAAACCTAGTTTCTGTGTAAGAAATCTGGAAACTACTCAGTCCTGAGCAACAAGTGCCTTCTGCCACCTACTCTCCATCTGCATCTGTGTCAGGGCCAAATTCGTACTTCAGCAGTGGGGGTTATGTGAGCTCCATGTGGGCCATCCTTTTTTAACTGAGTCTAGAAACATGTMTATCCCTTTTTACTCTGAAATAACCTTTGCCTGGAGCTGGTTCTTGCTCATTAGGGCGATGCTCATATGGAGCAGGCAGAGCAGCCTGCTCTGCAATGAGCTGGATGGTGCATCCATTGGACACATCCATCCAAGCAAACCCTCCAGCAGCTATGGCTCACAGTGGGTGTTTTGGTACCTGCTACAGAGACAGAGGAGTGCAAGGAAGGTGTGCTTTCCATTGGTTCCACAGGAATATGGGGCTGGGTGCAGGGTCCTTGCCTTACTCAGGTTCCACATAGCTGTGTAGGTAGCAGCCATCCCACCTTCATGTCTGTGGGATCACTGTCTTTAGCATGGATATCTGTAAAACCAAGTGTAATTTGCTTTTTCCAGTTCCAAACTCTCTGGTTTACAGCGTCCCTCATGCCTTGCATCACTCTCATTACAGGGTGATTGGTCTGTTACCTGTTGGGTTAYCAGGAGTTAAGCACAAAAAGATGCATTCCCTTAGAACTTGCTGAAAAGGAAGAAAATTTAATTTCTGGCACAATGAATATGAAACAAAAATCTCAATATTGCAATGTGGTTTATATGTTYAAGATACAGTCCTTAATAATGTGAYRKAAAGGGCACCYAMACACCAGGTCCTCACAGCCTGAACCTCAGTTAATTCTTTGCATTCACTAAGGCAGATAATTTAAAAGAATTTAGTCCTTAGGAAGCTTAAAGATCTCAAAATGCATATTTTTTTTCAAACCATGACAGAATGGCAAAATTTGGGACCATTTCAGAGCCCATTTAATTACACCCTCCTTTAAAGAGGTTCATTCTACTAGTATCATAACATTTCATTGACTTCAACATATAATTTACTTGAATAATTTATCAGTGATAGAGTATATAGCAGATGATAAATTAAATTATTTAAAATTAAAATTTCATAAAAAGAAGATGAAATAATAACATTTCCCTTGAAAATTAACATAATACTTTTGTTCTGACCTATTTCTACTCAGTCTAATCAGCATCTTTGTATCATCAGTGATACAAAATACTTACATGAGAAAATTTTCAAAAGCTATGAAAATAATTATCCCCTAGAAGCAGTAAAAACCCAGGCACTGAGCCAGGAATAATATCTCAGCCTGGCACCCCAGGAAATCCTCCTTCTGTCATGCCCAAAAACCTTATTGATAGGTGGCTTTGGCAATACTAACTGCTGCTGGTGTGAAAAGAAAATAATTAACAACTATAATCACAAAATTGCTTTAAAGAAACCTCTTCCTATTGCCTTGCTGGGAAGAGTCTGTGTAACCTCCCTCCAGTGGCTTCATCTACCTTTTAACTAATATTCATACCATACATGCTTTTCTTTCCCTCTGTTTCCACAGGGCTCATTCAGTGTTGAAAGATGTGCTGAAATGCTACCAAGCATCATCAGACACCCACAGAGATACAAATATGTCTCATTTATCCTTCCCCAAATGAGTTTCCACGATGATCTAAATCATTCCAAATTCTTCTTGATTTCTGAGGGTCCTGGGCACATGTTCTGAAGTGAYGGCAAAAAAGCTTGCATGTGTGTGATATTTTTGAGCTGTTGAATGCACAAACTTCATGATATCTGAYGTGTGACAAAGCCTTTTTTCTCTTTCCCAAACAGCTAACATGCCAGAGGATTATCCAGATCAGTTTGATGAGGTAGTGGACTTTATTCAAGCCACTATTAAAAGACTGAGGAGGTCACCAGATAAACAGACTCCGATTTTTTCCAGGAGGGAGAGAAACCGGCAACATGCTGCCACAAACCTAGAGAATTCCAACAAAAAAGGAAGGAGGAATCAAAGGGGCAAAAATCGAGGATGTGTCTTAACAGAAATACATTTAAATGTGACCGACTTGGATTTGGGATATGAAACCAAAGAAGAGCTGATTTTCCGGTATTGCAGTGGATCTTGTGATGCAGCGGAGACCACCTATGACAAAATTTTAAAAAACTTAACCAAAAAGAAAAAACTGGTCACTGACAAAGTGAGGCAAGCCTGTTGCAGACCCACAGCCTTTGATGACGACCTGTCCTTTTTGGATGATAACCTGGTTTACCACATACTGAAAAAACATTCCGCGAAAAGGTGTGGATGCGTCTGACAGCTGCATGCCAAGGTGGCACCGGCTCTCCATTCCTGCTGTGCTGCAAAGAGAGGGACCAAGGTTCCCAGGGAAGCGTCTGCTCCGAGTGGAGGAAAAAGGACCAAGAACAGAGAATGAGGAGCCATGAGAGCCTGGGGATAAGGAGGCATGCGGCAGAGTAGAGGGATGGAGACTTCTGACGTCCTATGGGGATTTAGATAAAAGCTCAGGTGGAGATGATGATGGATGGATGATGTGCACGCTACCTTTCCTGTTTGACTCAGTCCACCATCAGTGAGACTCAATCCATGAGGAACGTGCTTAAAAACACAACCCTGCCATACCACGCTGTCTTGTAGTTATGCCATGATATACCAGTTATATTGAGAAGCTTAGCTAAGAAGTAGCTTAGGAGTACTTTACTAATCCCCTGTGCCCTCAGCTCTACTGAAAGACACATTGTGCTACTGCTCACTGGAGGGCAGTTCCTGAGCGCTTAGGACAGCTCCTAAGCTGTAAGGTTACCCTTGTAAGTAAGATGATATTGGGCAAATATCAAAATGACCAGGCTCAAGTTCTCATGATGCAAAACAGTTCCGCTTACTGGCTAAGTTTGGTTATTTCCATCTTGTGTTCCTTCAAAATGAGTGCAGGATTTTGTTCTTCTGCTACCTGTGAAAACAAGTTGAGTTTTTAAGCACTTCTTCCTAGTATAGTAAGAGAAATAACAAGCCCAGCCTACACAAAATGCGTTTCTTTAGGTTTACAAAGGACTAACATCACTTGCATAACTACATTTCTATTTGGTCATTGTGATTGAGAGAGACTACTTGATGCAATGCATCCCTTCAGAGACATAAGTATACAGAAGATATTTATTGAGATTAAGTTATTGTTATTTATTACAGTTCAGTAATGAGTCTCCTTATTTATTAAAGTGTCTTTCAAAGGTGCCAAAGTAGATGGCACTTGGGGATATAGAGAGACAAAGACGTTGGGAACAACGGTCCATGCTTTTGATTGAAAGTGTTAACTTGAATGCAAAAAATCACTTACTTTACCTTTTTTTCTTTTAAACAAAATCTTGGTTATGTTCACAAAAGGTAGTGCTGAAGCCTGCAGCCCTTATTCCTGTTCACTAAGCCTTTTGAAAATTACTGCAGTCATACATGTGCAGGARCAGCAATGGCTCTGGATGAGTGGGGGCCGCAGAACTTGGCTCAACATTAGCRATTTGTTAGACAAACTAATTTTAGTCATATTTTAAATGTAGCCACGTTTTTTTTCTCACACTTTATGCCAACTGACCTCATATAACTATTGACAAATGGAAAATAATCACATTTAGCCTTATAATTTCTAGTTATATTTATTTAAGCTTTTCCTTCCATACTTCCATATAGAAGAGGTTAAACCCCTCTTACTAGTTAGCCCTGGATTTAATATAGCCTGCAAGTAAACAGTTGTGTTAAATAACCAGAGTGTTTTGTATAATTTGCTGAAACATTACAGGATGGTACCCATGCAGCAGAACAGCCTGATTTTCCTTAGAGGAGGGAGGTTGTACAGCAAAGGTGTTCATACGTGACCGCTAACACAAGCTCTCATTCTGGAGACATTTTTCCCAAAGGAGCAGGAGTGCAGGTCACTAGACATACCTGACAGCCAGTGAAGCATCAACTCCCACAAAAGCAACATGAAAAGAAAAACCCCTACTGAAAATGATGGTCCAGCCTTTTATGTCATGCATGCAATGGCTCTCCACACTCATTTCACCCTGGGCCCCTCGGGGCACCACCGAAGAAGGGTCTAGAGGTCAAAAAAGTCCAGAACAGGCATAGAAAGATGAACCAGGTGTATGGCATGTAATTCAATCCTGACTTCCGCCACTTTCCTGGGCAGAGGGAGGGTAGTCCTGGAGACCACCCCCAGGGTCTGTTCCTGCAGTGCCGTGGGGACAGCGTGCCCTTGGTGGCACAGGGGTGGTGACACCACCACGCTGGCACGCTGCGGGCGCTGAACGCCTGCCAGGCGGAGGCTCAGCTGCACTGCTGGGCAGCAGCGCTCAGAGCTGTGCYTTCCCTTGCCCCAGCCCAGGAAAACTTGCCTCAAGGCATTTTCTGTGCAGCTTGAAGAGGCTGCAACCAATGCAAATCTCTATGTTCAAAATACAAAAGGGTAAAGTTTGTGATTTTTTTTTAAATTTCTTTTTTTTTTTTAGTTTTTAGACCTTACTGAAGACAGGAGTGTGCTTCTCTGGATTTTTTTACTTCACCTGCAACTATATATGTCTCAGTCATTTGTGTTAATCAACCAAAGTTCTCTACAGACTTTATTTTTGTACAATATTCATTTTATAACTTTTTACAAAATAAAATTCATTTCTATTGTTACCTGGTTATTGCTTGTGCTTCCCCAYTGTACAGTTTCCAAGTTACAGTGCTGCCCAGTCTGCATGAGAAAATGCCGAGGATCCAGCAAATCCTGTACGAATGGGAGCGTTCCTCTCCTATCTCAGCAACACCTTCAATGCGGATCAGAGGGTCTGTAGCTTCTCAGTGGAACWCAACGGAGTTACTGCAACAACTGCCTTGAAAATGCATGTGAGCAGTGGCAGTAACCACCCAGGGACAGGTTTCAAGCTGTCCCTTGTCCATACAGAGTCCCAGTGTCTTTGTGGTGGCCTTGGCTAAGCATGGCCTCAATTCCTGCACTCGGAGGAGATTGCGCTTTGCTTTGCAATCCAGGTGTCACATCAATCGAACTAAATTCAATCCACTTTGACAGCTCTTTTTCCTTCATCTTTAAACAGGAAAATAAAACTGGAGGCATTTTTTTTTTTCCACCAGCATCATGGAACAGATGAGGACAGGTTTTGTGGCTGTGGCCAGCAGCATTTTCTCAACTGTTTTGTGTTAAGCATTGCAGTTCCCATCAGAGCCCATAAACACAGCAGACTTACAGGTTTAACACCGCGCTCTGTACTGCTCAGACTGCTGCAGAGAGGAAGAGGGAGCATCTGAGCAGCGAGCCAGAGAGCAGGAGATCAAACACKGCTAATGCACAGCATATGGGTGCCTTGGTTTCATTTGTGCTGGCGGGGACCATGCACGCAGCTCCGGCCCAGCTGCTGGAACGCACAGCAAAGCTCGCAAGCCCGGCTTTTGAAGCCCACGGTATTGAAGGCATTCCTCCTCACATGCCACTGCCTCCACTTCTTGCAGCAGAAGCCCATCCATCACGTGCAAAAGCTGGACGCATTAAGACTTCGGCATGGAAATGACCTGCAGCTCCACATTCAGAGGAGATTGTGCACTTTCCCAAGGGCTGGAGGGAATGTCTACACAAGGCACAGCTGTGAGGTGCTACGAAGTTTAATCTCTTCYTACAGCCCTTCTGTCCACTATTGCAGAGATGGGGAAGCACAAGGTCAATTTAGATCCCTTGYTTGGTCTGTCAGAGGCTTTGAGTGGGCCACAAAGCAGCTGGCAGCAGCAGCATTGCTACATAGAGCTGATTTGCCCTTTTTCCCCAACCTCCCTGGGGAAGGGAATGCCCCAGAGAGCAGATGGGGCTCCAGGCTCACCATTGCTGGGCTGGCACCTTCAGGCTCCTTTTCTGGTTAAAGGAAGGCTTGCAGTAGTTTCCTGGCACCCTGCATGTGTTAAAGCAGCTTGAAACCTTCAGCTGGCAGGTTGTGTAAAAGATTTMAAAAAAAAAGGGCTTAGACTTTAATTTGTTCCTAGGTAGTGCCAGTACTGGGCTGGACGTTATGTTGCTGCTTGAGTAGCAGGGACGGACTACCCTGGGTCCCTTCTGGAAGATAAGACATGTCGCAAGACAGATAAATTTTTTACAAGGGAGTGGATGAGGCAAACACCATAACTATTTACACTTCCTCAATACTGAGATCAAGATGTTAAAAGCTTTATTACTTAACATCTTAATGGGTTGGGTTTTTTTTCTTTTTCAATTTTGTGTTGGATTTTCTTGGATCAGCTAGCATTGTGCTGCCAAACAAGAATGATTGCTTAGAGACGCAGGACAAACATGGATGTCTCAGGAAAAAAAGCAGGTATTTTGCAAGGAGAGTGTATTTACTGATGCAATTGAAAGTCTGTCACACAGCGAGCCCCCTCCAGCAGAAGGGATTGCAGCCACGTGCATCCCGCAGGCAGGACATCGGGACAGAAACTGTGATATCAGCAGGTCCTTCTGCCATCTCTCCATCCCACAGCAGCCTGGTGCTGCTGGGCTCAGTACAAAGRAAACGAAATGGGCAGAACTGCATCTGATTTGGGGTTGTTTCACCTCTGCCCACAAAAGGGGAGAAAGGACAAAGGCGACCGGTGCCTCAGTCTGGAGCAGCGCAGGAGGAAACCAGAAGCAACCTCGTTCGCTGCAATCTGGATGGCTAACTAAAAACACAGAGGAAAATATCAGGATGAAGAAAACAAATGGAGCTGACACATTGTATAAATAGGTCTTCAAATGTCATGCATGGCTGGAACAAAGATGTTTTGTTCCAAAGCAAGAGACAGCTTGAAATGGCTCAGTAATACACATTGAGAAGTTTGCTTATTTGGAACAGAGCTCTTCTAATGAAAAGGTTAATTGTGTTGCAATGGAAAAGAAAAAAGGCAAAGCAGAGTCCAGGCCTGCACTCCTCACCCTAACAAAATTTCCCACTGGCTCAAAGTGAAGATTTTCTATCACAAACATCACAGGACTGAACTACTAACATTCCAATAAATTATACAGTAGGTATATTCACGGGTCAGTAAGAACAGCTAAATAAACCATATATTCCAGCAGCTTTAATCCCACTGGCTTTCAGACAAGTTGCAGCAGCAGCCAGAGAGGGAAACGTGGTGCTCAGCTCAGCCTGATGTGGGGAAGTTTCCTTTGTCAGGCATCGAGCACCAGTACTCGAGGTCAACATCRAGATGTCTTCTCTTCACATTGGTTTTTTCACTTTGAAACCACAGYATTTTATTCACTTTTCCCCAAAATGTTCATTCACAAGTGAATTTCAGAAATGGCAAACAACACATTGGGCTTTTGAAGGTTGCAAAGGACTGTTGTATTTACSCAAAGAGCTGAAGTTTTGTCTGCAACCTCTCCGGCTTTTGACAGCAATCTGAGCTCTACCACATGTGCAGGTTTCCTCCCTCTGCCCCAAACCTCTGTATTCCTGTCTCTCAGTGCACTGGATGGGGAATGCTTTCCCTGACACCCCGGGAAAGGCACAAGTGTCAGTCCCTGGCCCAGACTGGCACACCCTGTCCCCAAGCAGTCCCAAAGCCACCAACATCCTCACCCAGCTGCTCCACTGACTGTTGCGGAGTCACTCCGGTTTCACGGCASTCTCAATAAGTGTATCAGAGCTGGTTACTTTCTTGGCAATATTGACGTACAATTAGAAAAACTGTATCGTTGCACAGTCCCCATGTCTTTCTGTTTCAAGGAATCRTAAAACAGGCTGGGTTGRAAGGGACCTTAAAGATGATCTCATTTCAATTCTTCTGCCATGGACAGGGACATCTTCCATGAGACCAGGTTGCTCAGAGGGCCATCCAACCTGTCCTTTAGCACTCACAGGGATGGGACATCCCCAGCATCTCTGAGCAATCTGTGTCAGTGCCTCACCACACCCACAGTAAAGAATTTCTTCYGATATCCAACCTTTTCCTATCACTACATGCAATCATACAAAGTCCCTCTCCAGCTTTCCTGTAAGTCTTCAGGTACCCTTTAGTAACAGGAAGACTGCTCTAAGATTTCCCTGGAGCCTTCCCTTTTCCAGGCTGAAAAACCCTAGTGCTCTCAGCCTGTCCTCAAAGGAGAGGTGCTCCAGCACCCTGATCATYTTCATGTGTTCTGAGATTTCCAGAGCTTTAACACATTTCACTGTGCTCTGACCATGTTGCTAATTCCTCTTTTTTTTTTTCCCCTGGCACTCATCCACAGCTTTCTCTTCCTGGACAGTCTCATGACTCACACATTAATCTCTGGCTTCACACATGCTGTAAACATGTCCCATAATTCTTATTTCAGGTTAATATCACTCCCCTCTGAGATCCAGGCAGGGGTCAACAGGCACTTCTTGTTAACATTCAGTATTATTTCTAACAGAATTTTCAATCTGAAGATGAAATATTTTCTTTTAAAAACTCACAGCTTAGAGATCAATTTTGAATAACTCAGTATTCTGAAAGATGCAGAGATGTTTGGGTT
>NW_026623273.1:1363337-1457096 GCF_030028575.1 Malurus melanocephalus | reverse complement strand
CCTGCAGGACTAGGCAGGTTCTCTGAGGGTAAAAGTGGCTGCACAGTCAGGGCAGGATGAAGATCTCAGTATCCCATCATTCACAGTGGCCTCAGCTAGGAAAGGAAAGAGTAAAATWAAAAAAAAGCAAACTGGGAGTGGTATTTTCCCTGAGAACCCACCCCAGATACAACAATTCACATCCAGAATATTCTGAGCTGTATCTTTTCTTCATGTTCAGCAGCCCTTGGCAGGTCTGTCTTGCTGGGAAGGTACCCAACATTCTCCTTTGTGACTTAGAGCTCCCCTGTACTCTGGGGCAGTTTAATTCTGTGCAATGAAAGAGCTTCACTGCTGCCTCTGAAACTCCTTTTCACAGGTTCCTTACTCATTCCTGTGTCCCAATGAGCTGCCAGATCTCCTTTCCTTCGTAGTCCATGTGGATCTGTCCATCCTGAGGAACCCTCATATCTCTCACCATCCATGTCTTTTCTGTCTCTTCCATCTGAACCAYAGGGAATAAGATAGGAGCAAACCCTGGATTTCCACAGAGGCATATCAGTGTATTCTCTGTTTTCTATTCAGTTTCTAAAAATTCCTTTCAGGTGCGGGGTGGGGAACGCATTAGAAACATGACTCCAGAGACAAAGCATTGCATCATTTTGGGAATCCCCTTTATTTAACACAGAACTTATTGCCAGCTATCAGGTCTGAACCTGACTAACTCCAATTGTGTTGGTCGSTACAAGGTATCATGTGGCAGCCAAAATAAGATTTTTTTGTACCGAGGTGAAAGAATTGTGTGCAGTGACCAAGTGCTGCTGCACGCAAGGGGTTCAGGGAGAAGCAAAATTGTGGCACATTTGTGGCCACCCACCCCCAAACTGAGATGATCAAAGGAAAAGGGTTCGTGTCAGGCCAGGAAACAAGAGGGTATGTGCAAAAATGCATCCAAAAGAGAAAGTTTCTGGGGCTCTCATATGGACAGGGTGCCTTCCACAAGGCAAAAATGAAGCAATTCTAAGGGGCCGTTTGGGACAAGCTGAAGCAATCCCTGCAGACGATTTTTTTATCTAGGACATCAAATTGTGCTTACAGCAAATGTTTTCCTGTCAAGGATATCTGGTTTCATTTCAGCTACAAATGTGAATCTCATTTAAAAACCCAGAGCAAGTCAGTGATAATGAGACATTTTCGCAAGAGTACAGAAACCTCCYCTTCAGATTCTGACAACTGGTGAAACAAAATTTGGAATACTTACAGAAGTTATCCAAAATTCAACAGTCGTCTTATAATTTTTTTCTGCTAATCTAATAAGAAAGGCTTGGTAACACCTTAGGCTGATTTATTCGTGTCAATAACAGGTGACTACTATAGGACAATGCAGGTAAATCTGTGGTAGATTGTTGGTATTTGACTGTGAGTGAGTCCACTGTGTCCTACCAGGAATCAGTGCAGCACCTCTGTGTCACATAATTTCTTCAGGATAGCTACTCTGGGAAGATTGTTTTAAACACCTTTAAATCTCCTTTAAATTCTGGTCTTTTAAAATAGATTGTTATTGACCATATTTAATGCAAATAAATCTCATGGACTTCTCTTACATGACATTGGTGACATGGGATGACATTCCCCTACATACCRTGCCTTTTGGTAGAAGGTGAAATGCTGCACAGCCTAAAATTGTTTCACCGTCCTCTGAAGGATAAATGAAAAACTTGAGTGTCCAGAGTCAAGGCCACAAGAGCATTATTACACTTAGGACAAGAAAGTTCATWTGAAGTTTCATGTATTGGTTTAACCGGTCTCATGATAAAGCATAAATCTCCCCTATCTTCTTTGATAACTACAAAACTCAGAAGTGTACTTTAAAATTACACCACTGTGTGAAGACCTTCAAATAATTATGATAAAGCCTTGCTTTAAAAAAAAGGTAATCCCACATGGACTTAGTCATGTTTATGCACCKCTTCCAATATTATAACTCAGTAAATAAGACAGCCACTAAATGTATAGTTTTATGGCTGAGTCTGCTCTCTAGCGCTCATTAAATCAGTGTTTTATTGTCAGCTCTTCTCAGACTGTCAAGAGTTGTTCCTTATATGCTTTCTGTAACACACATTCCCCTAGTCCCACTCATCATTTGGTACTATTGCCTTTTCTTCAGCCTGTTGATGACATTTATGGCTGCTTTTTTTCCCAGGAAATAGCATATCTTTACAGCAGAGCCCCTTTTTCACTTTTTAGTGCTTTGGCTAAATAATTTCTCACACACCAGAAATAGTCCAGCTGATGTCTTGATCTTTATATCCATCCCCATCCAAGAAACATAAGCAGCAGTGAAAACTCAGAGTAGTGATTCTGCCTTTCTTTGGGAGGCCCCATGGAAAATCCGTTTCCTGCTCTGCCCAGTAACACAAATGCAGGAGCTGCTCTGCCACCCTCCCTGAGCACTGTCACTGTCACCACGGGGCAGCAGGGCCAGCACAGCGCAGGAACACAGACATTTGTCACATCCACACCCAACACAGCACTAAAGGTGGCCTGACACGGTGAGCTGGGGCTGTGTAAATGTGTGCCCTGCACTGTGCACAGGATTTACCGATGCTGTGGGGCTGTGTCCATGCAAAGTCTAGAACAGAACTGAAGAGTATTTTCTGTTGGAAGGGATACACACCAATTGTGGAGTCCAACTGACTGACCACTTCAGGGCAGACAAAGTTAAAGCAGCTCCTCTGAGTCACATCCAAGGAGCAGCACCCCAGGACCAAGGGGAGTGATGCTGCCTTGGTGGTTCCCAGTCTCATTTAGACCTACAGGGTTTCACAGGGATAGCTGTTTAGCAAGAGGAAACAAGCAAACACTCTGCTTCTTGGGCTTTTATGCATTTCCACATACAAATATTTTAAGAAGAACCGTAAAGATTGACTGTTTTTCCTATGCTTTTTCAAACTCAGCAGTTTGTTTCTCCATCAGAAGAAGTCAGCTCAGCAAAACGGAAACCTTTTGTGATAACTCATCCGTTCAGCCAAYGCTTCCTGTGGCAAGCAATAAAGGGAGCCCAGCTCACCTCTCCCATGGATCCCACACAGCACAAAGCTACACAACAAAGTGCTGCATTGCAGGGACAAAATATCCCAGATTTTGAAAGAAATCCTTTACTCCCCACTTCTGGCACTTCATTCCCAATACTGGTCTGCAAGTGTGCTCATCCTGACAAGTTCGGTGATCAGCCAGCTGATGGGATGCTAATCAGGAAAACCACACAATTTTCTGGGAGATGGTGAAATGAAAAACAAAGTCAAAGAAAGCTACTCCTTTCTGATAATTGACCACTACAGAACCCTCTTGATGAAGGCAAAGGAAGACAGCAMCAATTCTCACATTATCAGTTTTAGAGGAACAAAACCATCAGAAAAGATACTCCTAAGACTGCATTAAGTCACACAATTTTAGTCTCATCACCCCTGTTTTTTATAAAGTGTTCCCCAAAGACTCTTGCTCTAGGCTGCCTGTGTTACCAGAAGTGCTCAGCCCACAGGATGGATGAGAATACAGKGAGAAAGCAGAAAGGTGTTTGGAGTAGGGAGGCTGGGCTGCTGTGCCACTATTTCCATCCAGCTAAAGAAAACCTTCTTTTTGAGATCTCACAGAGAGCAAAGCATGTGTGTTTCCCAACCTCGGCAGGGGTCTGGCTGAGAGGAGCCATTTCAGCTGCTGGAGCAGCTCACATCAGCTTTGCAGATTTGCCAGCTCCCCCTGCAAGACGGCCAGGAACATGTGTACACATGGTATCTGGCAACAATAATTCAGCAAAAATGAAAAATGCTTCTCATTCATTGCAAACAAATGGGTACAGTGCAATCCCAGGCAAACTTTCCCAAAGCAGGCAGCTTTCTGGATTAAAAAAGAACAGAGTAGAAAAAGAGTTTGGGGGCCTGGAGGACCCCTGACAGGAAACGCGTGGGAACAGTTACTTCAAAGAGTGGAGCTTATATCTAGGAAGAGAGCAAGTTTCCAAATGCAGCCTTTGCTTTCTSGTCTGGGAGAGCAGAGCTCTTCCCATGGCCAGCATGGTCAGTCACAGTTGTACTGCCAGGACTGCAAATCGTAGCCACCAGCAGTGCCCTGATCACTGCTCACCACCAAGCAATCCCCACACCAGCTGCTGCTGGCACTTTGAAGYGCTGTGACTCTGCGTGTCTGGGCACCTTCTGACAAATAAACAGGTCTTCATTTGCTGACAGGTTTCTTCCTTGCAGAGGCTTCRCATGCCAGAGCTTGTGATACCAGCAATCAAGGCCACTGGAAACAAAAATCCCTTGGAGAAACTGTAGAGGACAGTCCCAAAACTCAAGGGGATACTGCAGGTGAAGGCATCAGAGCCATCACGGTGAGTAACAACACAGCTCAGGGCCATATAGTCTCACAAAATTTGATGTCTGTTGCTGCATCTACATCTTTATRTCCCCCTCAATATTTGCTGATGTAAAATTGGCAATCATTCAGCAAAAGGCTCAGCAACTACATGGAGAAATGTGTACCATGCATTTCACTAAGCATGAAAATGCTACAATTTACCTAACATAGATGAGCAAATAAATCACTTGTAGGAAAAATATGACAGGAAATCAAACTGGATTGTATCTGGTGAGAAASCTAAGGCACATTACTATGTGTAGATAAAACTTCATTCTCACTTTACCTTTGGCATACCTGTATTTATTTTCACATGCCAACTGTGTACAGTACAGCATTCATCTGTTGTCTCAGCAATGGGACCTCAATGCAAAAATGACTGGTTTCAAAGCCAACAATCAAAATGCTAAAACCAATAGCATCTGAKCTCTCCAAATCAATAATAAACTGATAGATTCATTGTAGCATTTCTATTATTGTTGTTTAAAAGCTGCAAGTGAGCTTTCCTGAAGATTTACAGGGAATAACAGCTGGTGACAATGTCACATGGGACTCTCAGTGGGAGAGTTCTGGTTGAGAATTGTTTTGCTTGCCCTCGTAAAAGCTCTGTTGTGTTTACTTCACTAAAGTTTAACCTGGCTATGATTTCATGACTGCTGAATTCATGGTGCCCCTTGGCCAAGCCATAGTACAGCGACTCAATAAAGATGAGTGACATCATTAACCCAATACAGTAGCTATTCAGATGTACGCTGTGGTCTCCTTACATAATCACCTAATTTTAGCTACTGAGAGAGCTGCATACAGTACCACAGTGTATTATGAGCTCTGAATAACTGTCTAATATCCAGATGATTTTTCCAATGTTATTTTATTTTCCTGGTTTAAAATTATTTCCTTGCGCAAATCTCTAGGTGCTATTTTGCCTTAAGCAAACCCTCTCTTCCAAACACATTCAGGGCTTCTGCTGCTCCTGATCACCTTGACACCTCATTAGCTGGTCACTGCGGTTGTAATGTGCTCATGGCACTACTGTATGGCCAGGACCTTGGGACTTTATAATGACTGTCAACAAGAACAGCCCTAGAAAACAGTAAGTTGATACAAGCCTTAATTCAAGCACCAGCCACACACACATACTAAATGAAAAGCACTAGTTTTGCTAAAAGCAGCTGTTTCTTGTCGTTTCAAAAACATCTATGGAAATACTTCTTAAACCAGAAATATTTTGGGCCAAATACTTTTTTTTTGCTACGTGCTTCAACAGGAGCATATTCAAGTCCTATTCCTGCAACCGTTTCATAGTAAGGAGGTGAGTATTTAATGCCATTTATTGATACAAATTCCAGACATGAGTTAAATGTGGCAGGTTGGACGTGCTAGCAGTAGTGCTGGAAATCCCAAGGATGGATGCTTCACTTCAGAACAAGACAAGAACAAGAAAGCAAAGCTCTCCTTGCAGGAATCTCAGGCACAGTGTGCACCGTGGCGCTGTGTGTGCCTTACAGGTGTGTATTATGTGTGCTGCAGGTGCAGGCTCCACAGATCCCACCACACACAAACCAAATGGTTCTATTTCATCCAATTCACCTTTCTTCAGCCTCTTGTCTGATATTTTTACACAACTATGAGAACTGTAGCTTCAAAATCCTCCCTATTTCTGTAGCAACTGTCATCCAAATGACTTWAAGCACTAAATCTCAGAACCTGTCATTCCTAACTGCTCAGAAGTTCCTCTGCCTGAGGGAAYTTATTGAAAAGAGTTGACAGATTTCTTTGCACTTACATAAAAGCAAAGGCACAAGGCTCTCAACAGTGCTTGCACCAAGACACTTTGTTATGGAGCATGCAGAAGGAGATGCTGACTCGCAGGTTACAATCCTTAACCTCACTTCTGCTGATTCCCACCACTCCAGCACTGGACATTTCACTTTCCTTGTCAGCACACTCTCCATCACTGCTGCCTGGAGCTGTTCTCCAGTCAGGATTGCTGGCAGCTGGTCCCTGTCCCTTGTGTAACCARCTAGCTCACCTCAGAGATATGCTTGCATTGTGCTGGGGCAGACTCACTCCTTCCACTTTGTTGCACCACGGTCTGCAGACAGAACTCCAGCCCAGCTTTCTGTCCAGTTAAAACTAGTGTCTTTGTGGCAATTTCTGGAAAAACAAGCAGGCCAAAATCTGCTGGCAGTATCTTCTGTTGGCTCAAGTCACAGCAGCTCCTTAGTGCCCATTTCCATTAGCAGAGGTGCTGGCTCCTGAATTCCAGTTCATTCTGTGCTACTGGCACAATATTTTCAATTGTGGAGTCACATAGATCACCTTAATGTTAGATGCTGAATGTTAAGCTGCAGAGGGCAACCAGCTGAGCATAGCTCCTGCCCCCTCCCCATCACCCTCAACACTGACTCCATGTTTAATGATACCATGGTCATTAGGAATAAAAATAACCCATGTGGTTAACATTGACTGTAAAAACCCCTGGTAAAAGAAACAAACAAAGGAACAAAAACCAACCAAACAAACAAATAAAAAACAAACAAACAAAMAAAAAAAMCCCAACCATTTTATCATTAGATTAAACCAAAGCCCTACTGTGCAGAAGTGCTGAGTGAAGCAAACGGAAATGCTGATCATGCCTTGGGACAAGGAAGAGTCTAGCTGTCCCACTGGGGTCCTGTTGGCTTATCTAGGCATTTATAAGCAGCATAAGTGAAATAGCAAGGTTTGACTCTGCCCAGGACTGTTGGAGTSCAGCTCCTGCACTCATTCTGGCAGGCAGAGGGCCCTATGCTTGAGATTCCGAACATTTTTGATTAAAAAAAACCTGGCTCCCAAGCAGTGCAGTGAGATTCAGTAACAAACATCATCAATGCTGAGGCTGGGCTGTAGACAGCCAGTGCAGCACCCTTGCTTCCCAAAGGAAGTGCAGCATTCCTCAGCTGAGGACATGGACCAGCACACCAGGAGTGAATCAAGGAGCAGAGTRGAGGCAGACAAGTGCAAAGCACAAGGTAAGAGTTTCCCTGGTTCAGAAACGTGGCTTACAGACTTTCCTGCAGAGGAGATGTCTTAGTAAAGAGCACCAGAGGGACTCTGAAGTAGCTGAAATTTATTCCTAGATCTGCCTCTAATCTGACTTTGATCAGCTCTCCTCATCTTGTATTTCTGTTTCTTCAATCCTGCTGCAATAGTTGTTTTACCCATTTAGATTCTTAAAGCAGATGGAACCATCTCTGATCATAAGTTTCAGACGAACTTAACAGAATAAAAGTCTGAACTTGAAAGAGTTCTTGTAGGAAAGCAAGAAGGAAAGGTGAAAGTGGGGTAACTCTTGAGAATTTAACTAAATTATTTCCCCTGTCCTCCCTCAAAGAAAAGCATTTAAACAACTTCTCTTACAGAACTGTTTAAACTSTGCTGTATGCCACAGTAGAACAGTATGCTGACAGTAAAACAAGTGGTTAAAASATAATATTTTAAAAATTAAATTAATTAGAATAGAGAGAATACATACTCCTGTAGTGCCTATATAATTTCCAGGACTATTTTTTTTGTGTCAACATAAGCCAGTAGAAATTAACAAAGGAATCTTACAAATTGGCATTTGATGGAACCTGAACAAATAAAACTATCATCTTGTGAACAGCAAAATCTGCCACTGCATTTGGGAATGTGATAGTTGTCATCTTTATTGAAAGCTTCTTCTTCTGACATCTTTCTTGCAACACAAGATGATTTTGCAATGTTTTTTGAACACGGCCTTAGAAAGTTGACTCTTTCATTTTTTAATGATCATGGGTGTGCATCATCTTCATCCCATACCTATATCCTACAACTTGCCTGGAGTGCCCATCTGTCAGTCCCACCACTCCTGGAAAGGTTTCCTAAAAAAGTGTCAGTGCAATAGTACCCCACAAGCCTGAACTTCCCAGCAGAGGATGGATGCCTCAGTACTGGGGAATGTCTCATCCAAAAGAAAATTTTCAGCACCATGTAASTCTAATTCCACTTTCGTTTTTTTTGTTGGTTTTGGTTTGTTTGTTTTTTTTAAGGGCTAGTCCAGTGCGTTGTTCTATTCTGCAAAGGGTTAATATCAGCATATTCCAATTGGCCTGAGGGAGGCTCATGTCTCAGACTGAAAGATTTAGTGCAGACTCTTGCATTTGTTCCTTCACAGGCTGTGCCTCTCATTGATTTCATGCCCAGGTTCATTTCTCTGGCCCTCCACATTTCACACAAGACACTGCCTGAATTAAGGTGAATGCTCCCCTGACAACTGCTCRTCCCTATAAATAAAAGAAACAATACACAAACACACACAGTTGTCACATTAAAGACAACTTGATCTCAGCTACTTTAGCAGGTGACATGCAAGAGGATCAGAGTTTGAACCATCAGATTTAGTCACATATCTTTTTGTCAGTGTAACACCGAACACTACTTTCAGAATAATACTCTAGGCAACCCTTAGCATCCAAGGATTATCTGTCTCATGGCAGTCTCTGCAGGATGAGGAAGAGCCTCCTGTGAATCAGGAGCCTGCTGCACTGGCATTGTGCAAACACCACATTTTACAAGGATCACAGATCTGGAAATCATGAAACCTGCTTAGTAAATTTAAAATGCAGGAATTATTTTCCACCTTACTACAGATGGACAATTTATAGTGGGCTGGTGTGTTGGTTTTGCTTGGAGTAAATCTTTTTCCTTGACAATTACTAGTATGAGGCTGTGTTTTGCATTTGTCCTGAACATAGGGTTGAAAATAAAGTAAAGTTTTTGCTGTTGTTAAGCAGAATTTACTCAGAGCTTTTTCTTCTTCTAGAYTGCCACACTGGCAGAGAAGTTGGGGGTGCATGGGAGATTGGGAGGAGACACAGCCATGACAGGTGACCACAACTGACCAGAGGGATATTCCAGACCATATGACATTTTGCTCATGATATAAAGTTCAGGGGAAAAAGATAAGTGGGAACATGTTTGGCATGATAACATTTGTCTTCCCAAGTAACCATTACGTGTGATGGATCCCTGCTCTCCTGGAGATGGCTGAACACCTGCCTGCCTGTGGGAAGTGGTGAATTAACTCCTTTATTGTGTGSACAGCTTTTGCTTTCCCTGTTAAAGTCCCTTTATCTCAACCCCGATTCCTCTTGCTTTTACCCTTCCTATTCTCTCCCCCATCCCACTGATGGGGGACTGAATGAGCGGCTGCTGGCTGGGGTTAAACCACAACAGCTGGCAAGTCCAATATTAGCCTTATTTTTTTCATTATAGTATTTCCTTCAAATCTCTATACATGGGGTGAGGAGGTGGGTGGAGGATGGGAGAGAGCGAGGGGGAAGAGATCAAATCCCCAAATGTTTCAAGATTTCTCTTGAAGGGAAAAAATTGTCCCSCAATCCAACAACCACAAGAAACTCTAAAACAGAGAACCTGAAGCACATGTGTTGCGTGACTGGGAAAAGATCAGCAGAATTGCCTTCTGGAAGGTGAAAATTTCCAAACTAGATATAGTCTCTTCCTGCAACTTCCCTTGAAACTCTRAGATTTTAAAGATGCAAATAACTGCAATTACAGGCAGGAGAAAGAAAKCAGTTCTTTAAAGCTGATGGTAGACAAGACTTTTCCTCTCAGACAGCTGAATTTGCAAGGCTGCAAGCACAAAGAAGCACTTTTAACTTGCAGTACATATGACATCAGCACCCGGTGCTCACAAAAAGAGATGCCTCTGTACTGTAGTTACCAGGCTGATTTTCAGAGGAAAGCCATCCCAACCACCTTTGTACTCCTCAGTGGCTGTGAGACAGAAGGTGCTATGTTCCCAGCCCRGGTGTCAGTCAAGCTGCTCAGTCGGGAGCAATCCTTCTGGCAAAAACTCCACGTGCATTTTTTCTGTCTGCCTTGTCAGAGGAAASTCAGAAACACAAACTGCTACATCTCTGGTGTAGCTGAGAGTCATCCCACCAGAGAGGAAAAAATAATCTGCATTTTGAATAATCATTTTCCAGATGTACTATCTTGCATTTGTTACTTCTTGTTATTTCCTGCTTCTCTTTTTTCAGTGGTGTTTGCAATATTCTCCTGTATCATCTGTTAATTTCATTAACACACCATTTGATGATCTTGAAGGGGGTAGCCTAAAATTATGTTACATAAAACCGGACACAAACTCCCTTTTCCTGCAGCATCCCACCACTCACCTCCCACTCATCTCTGTGCCCTATTACTTATCACGACCTGCTTCCTCACCTTCTGCAAGGGCTCACACTTGATACATCACCCTCAGGTGAAAATTCTTGAGCCACAGGGCATTGGTTCCTTAGTCTGGAATTGCTTCTGTGTTTTCTTTGACTGCTACATTGTGCCTTTAAAGATTGAATTCAATTTCTCTCAATCTTTGCAAGAGTTAGAGTTTTGCACCAGTTCTGTGATGCACTATAGGGACACACCTATAGACACTGCTTTGTTACAAATTATAGTGGTATTAAGTGGCACTTCATATTCTTCCAAGTATGTTAATTCTTGCCACTATTGTAAATATATATACACATGTTGAAACTACTTTATGAATTATCAAGGGGATCTTACCAGACAAACCTGAGAGCTATCGATGATAACCCTGCCTGCAAAGGCTATTTTGAAGATGTTGACCTCTCTATTTGGAATATTCCTGATACTTGCTTCTGCTTAGTCAGGTAATTTCAAATGAAGAGTCAGCTGCTATACACCAGCTTCCTCACAGAGGGGACACCTTGTTGATGTTCATAGTGTTAGAAAATCTGAAATTTATTAGCTAAGACTTCATTAGACTTACAAGCAGAGTTACAACTTACAACTCTGAGTCTTTTGCTTCATAACCATTGCAAACTTAGGGTTTACTGCACTAGAGAGATGCCAAGTGACAGTGGATGTGGACAATAYAGAACAATACAGAACAATACAGAAAAAGGATAATCCTCAACTGGCTTAGAATGGCTGCACTACAACTTGTGCAGAGTACATGCGATGGAGAAGTGTGCTTATACACAATGCCATGAAAATAAATACTAAAAATAAACAGAGTAGCAAAAGTGGCTCAAGCAAAGGTGCTGGCAACCAAAGGGATGGATGCAGGGGAGTCCTGAGGCCTTTTAGCCTAACACATACCTTGACCTGCTACTAGAAATGGCAACTCTGGATTATAGGGCATCCCAGGCTGCACAGAGTTTAGGTAAGTAACRCAGCATAGAGATGTACCACAAATTCAGATTTCAGAGTCACACTGCAGGAATCAAGGAGCAGCAGSAAAAGGTAATTTCTAGTCTAGGAACAATGGTGCCTCTGAGGATGTGARAAACAGAGATAACAGGTGGTCAGCAGCATGCAAGGAACAGCAGCACAGAGAGTGCCTGGAGACTTGCAGAGATCTCTGACACGCTCCAAGCTCCTCAGCCTTTGAACACTACAGACACTGCACACAAAGCGTCACTCTCAGCTGTCATATACACTCCTATCTTCTCAAATCAACTGCACTGCAGTCCTGGTAATCTCAACAAGCATTAGCAGAGGRCTAAAAGAAAGCCTAAAGATGATAATTTCCAGTAAAATGTTTTCACAAGCTCACATGTGGGTAACACAATCACCACAAGACAGGTAACTGCAGATCTCATTGCAGTATCACACCTCTTGCTAGGTAAGGATGTAGGAATTCAGTCCTCTCACAGACCAGAACACCTGCACATCTATGGGTCGGTGGCTAGCCCTACTGCTGATTCACAAATTACATGAGATTATAGCAGAAAACATTTTATATTTAAGGAAAACTAAAGGACAATTCAGGATCAAAACACCTGAGACAGGCTGGATATACTTTCAGAATTAAGTATTGAAATGCTGAGGACAAAGAGGTCTTGAGATCTTCCATATTTAGCACTGACAATGTCAGAAGGATTCCTGCTGGACACAAAGGSTCATAGCCATGAAAAAAAAATCCTGAAATGAAACTACATTAAGGGAATTAACCAGCAATTTATGGGAAAGCCAGGTGTTTTCACAAAAATTTCCAAGTACATTAACTATAAGTTCAGGAGCAGGGGTGTTGCCCTCCACGCCAAGAAAGGGGATGGATTATGAGGAGCTGTGTGTGGAAAGAGCCACAAAGGTAGAGAACCTGTGGATAAAAAGCAAGGATAGGATCCAGAAAGGACACCAGGTGGTGGAGATTACTACAGGCTGCTGACTCAGGAGGAGCTTGCTGATGAGCCCTTCTTGCTCTGGCTGCAGGGCACATCACCCTCACCAGCTGTCATCCTGATGGGAGGGTTCAACCACCCCAACATGTGCTGGGAGAGCAACACAGCCAGCTGTGAGCAAGCCAGGACACTCCTGGAGTGTGCAGAGGACAAATTCCTGGTCCAGGTATTGGATAGGACAACTGAGAAGCATTGCTGGGCCTGGTGGCACTGATGTGGATGAGATCATTAGASAGGTTAAGTCTGGAGGSAGCCTGGGCTGTAGTGACCCTGCCCTGATGAAGTTCATGAAGTCAGGGAATGTGGGCCTGGCATGAAGAACTGTCTAACCCTGAACGTTAGAAGAGTGAACTTTCACATCTTTAAAGAATTGATGACTGAGATCCCTTGGGAAACTGTCCTTAATGACACGGGGGTTGACCTGAGCTGGCAGCACTTCCAGGCCACTTTTCTTCAAGGACAAGAGCCCTCCGTAACAATGTGTAGGAAATGGCATGGCTGAGCAAATATCTGCTTCTCAAATTAAGAAGAAGCACATTCACAGCCAGTGGAAGAGGGGTAGGTGCCTTGAGGAGAGTACTGGGATATGGTTCAGATGTGTAGGGAAGGGTAGGACAAAGCACAGATGGAACTGGGCTTGGCAAAGGATTTGAAGAATAACAAGAAAGAATTCGATAAGGATGTAAGTCAGAAGAGAAAGGACAAAGAAATTGTACCTTTGCTGGTAAGCAAGAAGGATGAACTGGTAATGACCAAGCAGGCTGAGGGGCTTAATGAGTTCTTTGCCTGAGTCTTCACTGTGAAGTTCAGCACAAAGAACAAAACTCAAAAGAATAATGCTTACCCCTAGATGGTGAATTGGCTGGGCAGCAGCACTGCAGTGGGGGTTCTGGGTTTAGCAGGATTAGGACCTGTAAGGAAATGGTTAATGACATTTGCAGGTATGCCTTACACAAGCTGCATGGTGAAACTTGTTGCAGAAAACTTCATAGGCGCCTCTGAACAAAATGCAACAAAGTTTCAGTTTTAACCTTGCCTTGAAGGATCAACACTGATAGTTTTCACCACAACATTCAACCGCAGTATGGTTTTACATGGAGTGGAATAACTGCACTAGCGCAAGAAATAGGGTCAGAAATAGGACACCTGATTTTGGAGGTAAAACCAAAATCTTTGTTTTGTAAGACCCGCAGTGACCACCCCACAAGCATGGAGAAGCCCAGGGCAGTGAAAGACCAAAGCAGTGGTGACCATCTTCTGCTTGYACAATTTCTCTCCTGCCCTATGCACTTACTAAATAAAGTCAGTGCTGTTGAATTGATCTTGTTTGGTCATTTGGTCTAGTTTGCACCTTGCTTTGGCCAGAGAACTTTAAAACTGAACAGGATCTGAACACAAATCTGTTTGGCCAAACTGCAGAGTTAAAAAAAGTGACTGTAATGAGACATGCAAACATCTTTCCTGTTTACTCAGTAGCACTAAAAAAGTAGCTTAATTTGAAACACTGTATAAATTGTGGGCAGTGCACTTCAGGAAATATGGACAATCAGAACAAGGCAGAAAAAAAGCAAGCAACTGATGACATGCCAGAAAACATAACTCGTAATGCAAACTGAAAGAATAAGAGGTGACAGGAGAAAATAATAAAATTCAAACACAGTAAAAAGCTGGTAAAGAGGAACATAAAGTGGGTTCAATGACTGCTGGGAACAGGATAGGAAATAATGGGCTTAAATTGTTTCGAGAATGTTTTTCTCAGAGATGATGACAAGATTTCTAGTGCTAAGAAGAATGAAGCACAGGAACAGATTGTTTAGGGAGATTATGCAGGGCCCATCATGGCAGCGATTAAATATCCAGTTAATCACTAGACCTGCCAGACCTTGTTCATGTACACATGAGTTGAGTCAAGGATGGATTGCACAGCTTCTCAAGGTCCCATCTAGCCCCTGTTTATCTACTGCAAGTATTAATCTGTTGCATCTACTGTTTCATGATAGGACAAGGAAATAGTTCAGAGCCCACAGGAATACTTTGAAACACAGTAAGAAAAACTACACTAGTCTGACACACAACAGCCTCACAGGACAGCTAAGATTAAAAAAYAAAAGATGTACTAGCTATGCTTTCTCAATCATTCTTCTTTTGAGTCATCTATCACAAAACAAGATGAACTGTCTGATCATCAGCCATTAAAAAAAAATCACAAACTATTGCCAGGATGTTCTAGAGACCCAAAGGTTATAGAGATTCCAAGAAGCTGATCTAAGACACTGCTACCAAAGTGGGAGACAATACATTTGTATGAAGGATGGGAAGTGCTGACACCCAAAGCAAATTTCAACCGGAGTGATATGCCACAGATAAAMATCTCACATTTCAGAGGTATCTAGATTGCATGAAGCAATTAGATATTGAAATCCTGTTGGATGAAGTGCATACTGAGTGCATATAGTATACAAAATTGTGWTTAAATGGGATTAGCTAAAAACTCTAGCAGTTTTTAAAACTGCTGTAATAAAATAGGTCTGTGCTTCAATTCCAGGCAAGCATAAGGACATCTCTGCAGCCAACCATCCAACTCTTTATTCAAGTGTATATCATCCAACAGGTGAGAGGAGCCCAGGGATTAACAGCAGTGGATAGAACCTCATGGATTCATAGATTGCCCACGCCAARAAGTCAAAACAAACCTGCTGATTTTTAATGGTAGTTAACTGTAGGACTTCCAGTAAGTTCCCATTGCTGAGAGATGGGCTAGAAGGACATACAGGCTTTTAAGATGACAAAAAATAGAAAAGTGATTTCTCAATACTATTGTGAATAACASATCACATCAAAATTCTAATGATTTAGTAATAAAGGAAGAAAGCTGTGAAGAACAAACATCTCAAGCTGGACACCCCCAAATGCATCAGAGGTCAAAGAAACTGATGGGTAAACATCTAGCCAAAGAGAATGGAACTGCAGGTCAGCAATACCACTCACTACAGAACAGCCCTCAGGGTCCAGCAGAGATGAAAGAAACAGGAGAAAGGATCATGGTTTCCTTTCCCATAATACATAATTTTCCACAACAGAGAAAATGCAGTTGGGACAAGGAACTTGAAATTAGCCATGGAGTCAAAAGAAAGGAGCAAGCAACTGGAGCCTCTGGGCACAGATTCACAGTTCTTGCTATCAATCACAAAAACTAGAGACAAAAGCATCTTCAGTAAACTACAGGTCATAGGAAGTAGACCACAGAGGCGCTTAAAACATGCACCAAATAGTTGCAAACAGGCAGAGGAAGGAGCCAGGACACGGCATTCTCCTCTGACACAGAAGACACAAAAAATAAGATAGAAAAGGAATAAAGAGGACAAGACAAGAGAAAGGACTATGGAGTCAAATTCAAACCTCTAACAGCAGCAGTTACAAAAACGAGGAATGAGAAATTGGACTGACCAGTAACTGATGGGCTGCGAGGAAAAYCCACTGCCCTGTGGACAGGCAAGAGGTACCTAACAGCTGGTCTACAATTGGCATTAGCACAAAAGGGATAAAGAACATAAATTACTATAAAGAAACATTCAGCAGTGCACAGAAAAATCTGGGTTTGGAGAAAACACCATGGAAGACTTTCTGCAGGCAGCAATTGTGGTACCTCTGTAAACAACTCTTCCAAGGACGTGAACAAAATAAAGCCACCTTGTTTCAGTAATGCAGAAACAAACTMCCCTCTGGAGTCTGGCCACTTTAGCACTAAATATAGACCCACAGAAGACCAAGATTACAACTTGGCAATTGCTAAAAGCTTTGCAAAGTTTATAAGAAAATTAGATTTTAAAAAAATTAATACATTTTCTCATATTCCAGTTTGCATCTAGAGTTCTATCTGTCATAGCAAATACTTATTTGTGTTAATATTTTTAATGTTAAGATGCTTTCCAAGACAGCTCAAAGGCTTGAGTCAAGAGTTTGCTATCCCAAATATGGTCAAGCAGACTGTTCACATCTTCTTTYCGATTAGATTAACTCTTACCATTGAGCTGATCAAGATTTAAAATTGTCTTTAAAAATGCATTAAGATGTACGCCTTGTGGTGAACAGCCCTGGAAATCCAGTTTAACGACTGTGGCAAATGAACCAAGCCAAGAGTTAAAAGTATAAATGAAACGTATAAATAAATTCAAAACATAGTTTTAAATATTTTTAATACATASCTGCACAGGCACTGTTTTAAATTCTAGGCTGCTAGAACACTCATTCAAGACAGAACAGTTAGAGAAATTCTAACAGAATTTTTGCAGTTCTCACTTACAGAACTAATTCTTTTAAGAAGTAGGAAACAAGATCTAGCTGATATGAATAACAACATAAAAGGAGACGCTTCCTCCATTCTCAGAGAACAGCTGCAGCATTTTTCTCATCTGCTTTTTCCTGCAGCTCTGCTTCCTAACCCACACTGCCTCAGCGAACAACTAACAAAGACAAAATGCTAATATACAGCCTAGAATGAAGAACATATGAGTCCTTTAAAATTATTAGCTGAGATTTTTTAGAAATTTCTTGGAAAATATTTTATATTGTAGGGCAATATYTGGATGAAAAATAAGAAAAAAAATAGCTTTAAATAAAGCAGTGCCATCTTATGTTATTTTATTGGGGGGGGATTGCACAGGGAAGTCTTTAATAGGTTTTGTTAACAACTCCCACTCTTCATCTGGAATTTCTTTCTCTCCTTCACTTACTGTCCACCCATCTACTCAGTCTCTCATTCTACATATTACAGCTGCAATTGTAAATTAAACATTGATTTGCTATTTTACATAAACATGTATTAAAATAATTTTACAGTGGTGAAAGAAAAGTTGTGGACTACGTAGTAAGGTTCTGCTCTTATCAAAGGATTATAGTGAAAGCAGTGGAAATATTTTGTTATGGGTATTTTATGCCAATGCTGCTCATTATACCTTTTGAAGTCAGGCTTAGTTTTCACTGAAGTATAAAAATAATAATTGAGACAAAAAGATAAGCTTGGAAAAGGACATCATATAATGAAACAATGGTGCAGAATAATGCTTAAAAAAAAGTCTAAGCTCTGCTGACTATCAGGACCACAGTCTTGAGGTTAGGAAGGTGATTAAGAGCTTTGCTAAATATAGTCTTAAAATATGCCTCCAGGATCTATTCATAAATAAGAAAGCTTGATTGCTTATCATGTCTGTTACTCTCTACTCTTAGTAGAAATGCAGACTGCCTGTTATACTGTGTATTATTATAATCACAATACTTGGCATAATGTGTATTATTATAATCACAACATAAATGCCTAAAACTAACCTAGGTTMTTTATCCTTCTCTAAAGGACATTCATTAGTTTAAAATCTGTCCTTCATGTTATGACACTCAGAACTGCAATTTTGTGTTAAAAATGAAAACTTCCCATATTTAGACAAAAAAATTTATCAGACTCCAGAGAGTGTGAGGCAGGATATACATAATTTAGGCATTCAATTAAGTCAATACATACCAAGACCTGGTAATAAATACACAGACCTACTCCATCCTAAAACTTATCCATACAAATAGGGATAGGAAGCCTGAATAAAATTTTGCATCAACKCAGCAATAAACACATTATTTTTGCTACACCAAATTATATAACTGTCCATTATAATTTCGTACTTAAAAAAAAAGAAGCTGTATACAGTGCTACTGTAGATACTACCCACAGTTAAAAAAATCATGCAAAGAAGTACAGACACTAGAAAGTATATTTTCTACAATTTACACAGAGTGTGAACTGAATTGTAACACATGAACACACAAATGAACCAAACTTGAATATTAGACAATAACAAATCTAAACTTTGTTGCACTTGTAGAGAGAGTGGTAATTTGTTAGCTCTTAACTGGAAAAAAAAGGAGTCTTGAGAAATTGTACAGTTTTATTTGTATACTTAAATTCATTGAACACTGTCATGACACGGCATTTGTAAAGTTGGCAGTAATGAAAAAGAATTTGACAATATAATGAATTCATTATTTATAAAGAAATATTTTTCACTTAACTAACAAAGCTAAGTAACTGACATAGAGGAGTTATTTGCACAATGTAAGTAATTCCTTATTACAAAATTCAGATGTGGGATTAAGCCTGTGTAATGCAACAATCCCTTTTTATMCTGCAGCAAATTTTATAAATTGAAGTAATTTTTGCTTTCAAATTTTGTCCCACCATCTCAAATAAAAAATAAATGTTTTATTTTGTTTCTAATGCTCTAAAATGATTTTTTAAACAATTTGTTTTTCAAATTTTACGTTTTTTCCACTCTGGCTTGTCTGTTTCATCATCTTCTGGTTCCACTTCCGCAAAAACTGTTTTTGGCTGTGTTCTAGAAAACATTAAAAAAATGAAAATAGTGGTCAGGCTGTAATCTTTATAAGAAACTGTATTAGACAGGCACGAGACACAAACAATATAGATAAATACAGACACTTTCAACAAAAGAGCATCCTATGATTGCACTTTTTTTTTTTCACATTTACCTATCAACTAATCTTCTCAGAACTGAAGAAACCTGACAGCTCACAGGCAAACACAACAAACACACCTATTTTGCAAGTATTATTTCTTCATTAGCTTACAATCAGTACCTGTGTATTCCATGAATCAAATTAAGATASAAGTGAGGAACAAATATACTTAATACAATGCTAGAAATGAGAGCCACTGGTCTCCTCATTCAAAGGCTTTTTTAAAAAAGAAACTTCTATTTTGATACACCATAGAACAACAGCAGCCAGTAAGTGAAAACAGAACAGCTAAGCCAGGTTTCTGGCTAAGCCTATGCACGAAAAAGCAGTTTCTTCTCCAGAGACTTTATCTAACAGTACTGTAACATAAAAATATTAATGATCTTCATATGAGAACACAGCATATCTGACAGTCAAGCTTGATGGTATCAATTCCCCCACTCTTTACTTGAATTTTAAATACAACCTAAACTTTACAAAAATTATTATTGTTTTTCTGAATGAACACAGGATCAAGTAGCAATTCAATAAACTGTTTGGACATTCAGTTCCCCTGTTTTACACTTTAGTAACTGCATGGTCCCCTTTTCCAACTTAATTCTCATCACTATCACTACAGAGCTGAAACTATTAGACCTCTGATGCTGATTGTGCTCAACTTCTCAACATGATAAAGTATGAAATGCAGCCAAGGCAGTCACCATCTCATTAGCATATTAACTAATGTTTTKGCAGTAGTCTAAGGATATGAAATGCTATTATTGTAATAACTGTTAATTGGCAAACTACAAAATGCATAAACTTTAACAAAATTAAAGTGCCTGCTTTACATAACACAATAGGGAAAATCCAATGCTGCCTCTGASTTCAAAGAGTAATAGCAAGCCATCAGCTCTTAGAGAGCAGAATGCTCTACTCATTATCTACGTGACACAAATGGGTTTAAAATCACCAAAACTGTCGAAGACAACTCCCCTTACATAGAGGATATTCCTACTGCCCTGCCTTCTCCTCCATCCTCCACGCTTGCCATGGAGGAAAGGGTCACACTGTTAATTCCAGAGATGGCCCTACTGCAGGACTCTGGCTGGCACGTGGTCCTGGGTAGCAGACCTGGTACCCAGATAAGGACCTACACCATGAAAGTTAGACAAGACATTCTCCTGTCCATGGAAAACACAACTCAGATTAAAAAATATTTTCCAATTTAAAATTTTCATTATGAAAAAGTACATAAATTACTTAGCCCATTGCTAAGAATAAAAATAAAGGAAAAAAAAAAGTCAACATTCAATCCAAAACAGACACCAGGGATGAAGGCTTTATTGGCTGAAATACCGCATTTTGCTAGCTGCTGAAGAGGAAGAATGTACGGAATCTTCTCTTTTTTCCCAAACATATTGTAAGAGGTTTATTTAGCCTATTTTATCAATGTACCCTCCTTTTACCACAATACATGAAAGGTATCTAAATGTCCTCTAGAATGACATCAGTATTAAGAGTTTCATTAGTAAAGCACAACTAATCAAGTGTAAGCCTATAATTTCTAACCACAAACCTGCAACTGTCACAATTCTGATAGAAATCTACAATTTAGAACAATGAACAAATTTGTGAAACAAGCAGCAAAACCTATGTTTTCTTCCAGAACAGAAGTGYCACAGAAAAAATCATGGACTTCAGGTAAGTGCAGGGAAGCTGGGGTAGATGAAGAATGAAAAGAAAATAAGAGAAACCGTAGCATAATCAAGCAGCATCCAGCTAAAGCGAAAGCGCACAGAGGAAATCAAGTCTGCTTGCTATCTCACTTCTTAAAATTACCATGAAATAGCTGTAGCCTCAGCTGAAATGTAAACTGCTCCACCTCCACAAGCTACATAGCTGTAACTGGAGCACCCTGGGTGATTCATATGCCTGGCCATTTTAAAACACTGGTTTTGTTATTGCTTTATCAGCAGTGATCATTTAATCTAATTTAAACACAATTTTTTTCTGCTTAGTAGGCTGCACTGGAGATTACTAATGTAATAGGAGTTTGCTGTATGATTAATATTTACACAAAAATTAATAAAAAAAGTTTTCTTCTTCTAAGTATCTTATTTCTGAGGGCTAAACAATACATGTAGAAAGTTTTTCCCCATCAGATTTCTTAATTTTATTTATCCTTGACTTTGGGGGTTGATTTCAGATTGTTAGGGATTTGTTTGGCAGATCCCACAGCAGAATGCTATGGACAGCGAAGGAGCCYGAGGAAAGCTGATTGATCTTCGAGGAAATTTCCTCAAAATGGATTAATTTCATCTGCAGAAAGCACAGGCTGGCAGTAGCCTGGTGTGGATGCACACAGATCTGAATGTGATAGGCCACAACCCCCAAAAAAGAACACAGACAAAGGAGGCAGGGACACCCTCAGCCAAGAGGAACAAAGGCTTTACATGAACATAGAGGAACAGAGTTAGGAGAGCCAAAGCTCAGATGAAAATGAAGCAGAAACGTGAAAGGCAACACAAAGGCCTACTACAGCTACACTGACAGCCAAAGGAATGCTAAGGAAAATGTGCTTCACTGAGCAGGTAAACCACCAACATATGGAAAAGGTCAAGATACTCGGTGCTTTTCTGGGCTCCATTTTCCCTGAGCAAGTCTGTTCTCAGGCCTGCAAGCACCCCATACTACAGAACAGTCTTTGGTAGGGACTGAGACATTTCCAGGAAGAGCAAGAGCTCATTGGACATGCAAAAATCCGTATCTGATAGGTGGATCCAGAGCTACTGAGGCAGCTGGCCACTGTCATTGCAAGAGCACTCTGTCATCAGTGAGAGGTCATGGTGACTGGCAAAGGCTCTCAACGGCTACAAAAGGTAAACAACATCATCTTTGGTTTTGTGAGGRGCAGAAGGAGGATTTGTGGAACGACCTAACCTCAGTTCCTAGAAAAGCAATGTAATTAATGCCAGGGGAAGGAATTTCCATATATATGAAGGACRTGAAGGCGGTAGGGAACAGCCAGCATGGACTTAGCAAGGGCATACTGTGGCTGCCAAGCAGATTGCTAGAACAGGCTGCCCAGAGTGATATTGGAATTTCCATCCTTGAGCACATTTGACCTTGGTTGAGCAAGGCCCTGAACAACCTAAATCTAATTGAGCAGCCTGATTGAAGTGAACATGCTTCAAGCAGGAGCTGGACTAGATGACTTCAGGCATTCCCTTCCTACCTAAATTGTTCTATGATCTTGTGTTTCCACATGACTGTCAGCTGAAACCAGTATCTCATACACTGAAAAATGCATTCCTATTGTGGGTTATGGTAACAGGCTGCAAACAAAAACGGGAAAACAAACCAGCATGATTTATTTACACTATGTGCTTCTCTTTACTTCAGTGGTTTTCAAGATATTCAGATATGCAGAYTTCTAGAAAATTTCCAGGGGCCATGAAGACTGCTTTACAGCCACCATAATCCCTCTGGTTATGGGTTGTTTTTCTTAATTGCCTTTCAGGGATCCAATAAAAGCAGCTCATTAACATGTGAGGATCATAGATTAGTAGATAAATAATACTGCTGCAGTAAAACCAGCTGGGGATGACAACTGCATATCACAACATGTGACTCATGTCAAAGTAACTTTTGAAATTTGTGTTTATATTGCACTGAAACAAAGAAAAAGATTTTCAAGCATGCTTGGAAACCAGAATAATGTCATAAAGGCCACTTCCACACTGAAAAGTTAAGGTTTTCAGCATCAGGCGCCTTTTTAGTCTTTCCTAAATCTCAGGGGCTTCCCCCTCAACATTACCAATTACAAAAAGAGATTTATGATAAACACACYAATGCATGCAAACAAGGTCACTATTACAAGACATTCTGTTCAGTCCTGATTGTTCATCTAATGATATTTGAGCCAYTACATGACTAACACTTCACACACTGGCATTGCCTCTGAGAAAAAGTTCAGTGAACACAGCACAGCTACAGCCTCTTGCTTCAAGTCACTCCCTTTTGCCTGTGACAAGCAGCAATGAAAAMGACTGCAAAATGGGGGCAGTATCATTGAAATGAAAGGTGTTTTCAAGAGCTCCAGTTKACCTTGTTGAGGAGGGAGATTTCACCCTTACTTTTTCTCTGGTACAGAAGAGAGCTGCATCTGGGCCTGACTAGGCACTCAGCTACAATGCTTGGTAATTCTTGCTGATCCTTCAGAGGGACGTCTGAAGTCATTATAGTATATCTGTACAGCTGTGTTAAAACAAACAGCTCACAAAGAATGTAATTTTCAAACATTTACAACTGATGCCTCAAGTTCCTTTCCTGTAGTTCTTTACTTGAAATCTTCAATCTGTCCTTCCTTTCCTTTCACTCCACTGGAACGGCTCTTGCCAAGGACTCTAACAAGCTTTTTCCTGAGAAATCTCAAGATCTTTTCCTTATCCTCATCCATTATGACTTCTCTGCTGTGTTGATTACATCTTATTTGACACTTTATTCACACTGGGCTTCTGTGACATGTCATCTCCTGATTCAGCATGTACTTCTTATCATCCCCTGTATCCTTTTCAGCAGCATCTGTTTTTCACCCATTCTTTTGTCTCCTACATTACTTCCCCTCCTTTCTGGCTCAAATGTCAGGCAAAATGGAAAGGTCAAGCTAATGATAACAAGTTTGAAAAATGTTTCAAGTGATAAATAATGCAAATGAATATTTGGCTTCAAGAGTAAATTAGGCACCTTTAACTACAAAAAAAAGGAAGATTTTTTTTTTTTTACATAGAATGCATAAACTGACGGCAGAAGCCTCTTACAAGTTTCTTACAAGATTTATTGAAGTGAAAATCATAGAATCATAGAACTCTTTAGGTTGGAAGGGACCTCAAAGATCACCTTGTTAAAACCCCCTGACATGGGAAGGAACACCTTCCTCTAGATCAGGTTGCTCAGAGCCCCATCCAACCTGGCCTTGAACACTGCCAGGGATAGGGCAGCCACAACTTTTCTGGGCAACCTGTTCCTGTGGGATCTGAGGTCTCACCACTCTCTGAGTAAAGAATTTCTTTGTAAAATCTAATCTAAACCTCTCCTCTTTTAGTTTAAACCATTCCCCCTTGCTCTGTCACTACCYACTCATGTAAAAAACTCACTCTCCCTCATACAAATAAAAAAGCATTATACTGTTAACTGATTCAGAAAGCCCTCAGTATGGATCAAAACCAGACAAACTCCAACCCAGTCACAATATTCCAAGCTATGAAAACTGATTAACCAGAAAAAGAGCATTTCYTCATCTTCTCAGTTTAAAATTATTTAATAACTATCCCTGGAGAAAATAATTTCCTTACATATTTTCTGAAGAAGGAGAGTGAAAACTTTATGTGCATAAAGACTGTAGGACCAAAAGCCTTGTCAAACAAAAAGTATATCAAGTGGACAGTTTTACACCATGTTTAAGTAAAAATTTACTACAAGAAATGTGGAAAAACTGGTAGCAGAGGAATAAAGTAATAAAAGAACAAACACTATTTAAAAAAATGAAACATACTAGATTGCATGGTTTTTAGGTCTTAAAACAGTATATAATTTTAAGAATGTATCAGAATATCTCCTTTCCTAACTCTATAGTGTAACTTATGCTGTAGCAAAAGTAGCTGTCCAGTATACAAACTAGTATTGCAAGACAATTGATATCAATCATTTGCAATTTGAATGTTTTATTAAATATGAGTCTGTAAGTACATCTGTAAGATGCATTTTATATGCAGGTTACACACACACTGTAAAGTCAGATTTTTGATATAATTATAAAGCACATATATATATATATATATATATATAAAATATTATACTAGAACAGCTTTTTGAGGCTATTAATACAGACCTGAACTTCTGAAAACTAAGAACATGACACTGTATTGTTATAAAGTTTCTGCATTTCGTTGTCTTAGATAGTAGTAGCAGTAGTAGTACTGCTACTTCTGCTAGTACTTCTGCTAGTAGTAGAAGTGTAGTTGTTGTTATTATTAATAATATTAATAATATTTATGTTATTATTATGAATGTTATTATTGTTTGGGGGTTTCTTAATGCTCTTTGGAAGTCAAGCTATTAAAGCAAGGACAATGGCAGCTTCACTAGGATGAGATTTATCAGCTGACAAAGCCATCAAGGCAGCATGCTGCTGGCTGCAGTCCAGTTCCCCCACATACATATCACCGTCTGGTGTGTAAGTTAATCGCAGTCTGGACTTGCAGCCTGCCCACTTCTCAGCCAGCTCTCCTCTTCCCCTGCAGCCACATCTTCAACAAGGAACTGTAATGAGATCTGGCCACCTGACACAGTAAGCCTCCTGTAACACAGCTTTGTTTTAAAACTTTCATGTCTACTACATTGCAGGTGTCAGGGATGAAACTTAATATACTATCAATGAAGTACTAAGCCAAAAATGTGCTGAGGTATCTGTCTACCTGATGGAATGTGTGATTGTAYTTACTTTTGAGAATGGATACCTCAAATAAAACCAGATGCCTACACATTCCAAGTATATTTCCTCTCTCTCTCACAATTGTGAACTCTCAAACAATTAAAAATCWATACTTGGCATATTCTACGGAATTAGGCTTTCAAATATCCCAGCTTTGGTACCAAGAGTGACACTACACAATGCACTGGTTTGAAGTGTAACATCAAATGCCACACTGATCATTTACCAGTGTGCCACACTTATTAATCACCCWGTCAAAGCCAGGCTGGGTCGCTGACATTCTCAAGCTGTCTTAGAACAGCTATTTAGTTACCTTTGTAAACATGTGGGTCAAGTCAGAAAACAAATGTCACCAATAGAAACAAGATATGATTCTTAATATATTTCAAGCTTTTGGAAAGAGGTGGTGATTGTTTCACTACAGAGCTGAACAGCATAAAGAAAGTAGTTAAGTACTAACGACTGTACAGCCTTGAAGATAGAACACTACGCTGCAAAAAGAAAAACAATTCATTATTGGCAGACTGTTCCGTGAAGACTCTTCAAAATGTTTTCCTCATGCATTTTGAAAACAGTGCATGACAGACTGTTCTATGAAAAAATCTCCATCAATGATCAATGTAACAATTCTAGTAATTTTTAAAGTGGTAGTTTCACTTCATTAGTATGAWACGCATTTATTTAGTACTTATTTTTGTACTATTGTGAATGTATTCAATTGTTTGAAATATATTTATTTTTAGGAAGGAAACTCCTTTGGTAGAAAGCATTCTGGAAGCATATTGCACAATTTTCATTTTAATACATACAAATACCWCACTCACACACACAATCCATCTGTGGGATTACCAAGGTTTTACTACRAAAATCTTGATGAGGCTCTTTCATTTATGTAACAATTGAAAAGTTATTTCTTTATGCTGAGTTTTTGGTATGAGACTTTAWCAGCGCAATTTTTAATATTGCTGTACCTTTAAAACTAAGTTAATTCAAACACTTACTTCTGTCCTCAGAAGTGCAGGAAAAAATCAGATAAAAACCTATGACAGTTGAGAAAWCATCCAGTATACCCTGTCATAACACCAAGTAAATATTTTGAAGATTTAACCTAAGAATCAGTCAGAACTAGAGGGTATATTGGAAAATCATCTCWTTATGTCAGTGGGACAGTACTCTATTAAAAGGTATATTGCAATTTTAGACACTGATTTGGAGAACATTTGAAACTCAAATCAACTTTGAAAGCTTTAAAATAAATTCTAGCAGGTAAATGTACTGGCAGGTACATTTTAAAAGCAGAAGCACAAAATTTCAACAGTTTAATTCCTGGAAACTCAAAGAGTATATTCTTTGTTTACGTATTTGTGGCAGCAATCCAAAAAAGGCCAAGTATAGCATTAAAAATGTTTCTTCTATTTTAACTAAACTCCTACTGGCCACCAGAAATATTACTTGTATTTCTAATTGTTTCCTTACTTAGCATATGCTGGAGCCACCCAGTATGGATTCTCCTCTGCCTCCTTTGCGTGACGTAGAATAGCCTCTCGGGGGTTGCTGTCATCTGTCTTGTCCAGGGCGATGTTCTTGACTATATATGATGACAGTGTGACCCCATGAGTCCCAACACGGCCACCACGACCTGTGGCACGAAGAGAAAAATATTCAAGAAATATGCAAAGCCTGCAACAGTGATTTGATACACAAAAGGTATTTGAGACTTACAGGAAGGGTCTAATTTAGAGCTGCATTCAGGTAGGTRTTCTACTGATTATGTAACTCAAAGTAAACCATTGTAATCACTGATTTTTTGCAGGCAAGCACTCCAATATGACATCAGTTCCTCAAAGGGCTGGACACTGCCCATCCATCTATGGTAATCTATAGATTCACTACCCATTGAGTCCATAGAGTCACCATCCAAAAAWTGCAAATCCAAATGAGTGCAGAACCAAAGGATGATGGTTCCCTTGACATAGGACAGTCTGGAATGATTGTCTAGCTTACCTGCTCCTGCTACTGGAGGCTCAGGTTTGTGAGACTTCATAGGGTCCAGCCTATCCTTCTCCAGCTGTTTCCTTGTGCTTCGTTGTCGTGGTTCACGGAACATCGGAAGCGCATGGGCTGAAGGGTCACAGTTTGAAGAAAATTAAGCGTTAGAAATTCCATTTTATTTTTAACATTTTAAATACAAAGAGCTGGATCCTTTCTTGAAATGGAAAAAGTGGCAGGAGCAGCCTCCCAGTAATTCCATATCCAAACAGAGGTTTACTGAGTTGTACTTTAAGGGGTTTCTTTATGCTGGATTTTTCAAAGATGAAAACAGTCAGATATCAGGGTTCCTTCAGATAGAAACCCCTCATCTGAAATACTGTTTGCACAGCTTATGSATATTTCATTCACACCTCAGTCATTCAGTTCTCAACAATAGCATTGTGACCAGTTGCCCTTTTCTAATCCCACGTTTCTACAGCTTTCTCATATTCTAAGAGCATGACAAGGCCCTTGATACATTCTTGGATATGACACAGAGTAGAGCAGAAACCCCTCAATGATTCCAAATGTAATTTTATGCATATGAAGTCAGAACCATGTTCTTCTTTAGATAGTAAGATTATTCATCATTGGAAAAATGGTGAGATGGTAACTGAGACAGTCTGGCTAAATAGTCACAGGATTTAAAACTTCTATTTCCTCATTAAAGTGCTATCTTCAATCACAGTAATGGTTTTGATCCACTCAGACAAGAGTCTCATTTGTCAGCAACAGAGAAACACCATGTTAACAGACATGGTCTTCTTGCTGCAAAGTTTAGATCTCACATTCAGGTGTGCTCACTGCTGCTGTTTCCCAAAATATGGGAAACTGGGTAGGGTTCAAATGATCCAATAAAGACAAAAATAACCAAACAAATCTTAAATTTAGGAACATCATCTCTATATTGAATAAAAAACCCAGCAAGCAGCACTCAGGTACCTTGAGTTTTCAAGCTTATTTCTGTAAGCCTGTACAATTTATTAGACAGAGTGAAGGCACGGCCAGGTGACATACAGTAGATCTTTGCAAATAAATGTTTAGGTTTTATTTTTGCAGATTTCATTAAGTATGAAATGCCAGGGACAATTTTCTGGCGAGCACTAAGCTTGATCATTTTCCACAGAGCATCTGAGGTGACTAACGCACAGATCCAAGCTTTCGCCATTTGTGGAGTCAAGCCTGTCTAAGGGAAAACCAGGCTGCGTATTGCTGTGTTTTAAAAGTGACACTTAATCCCTTAAAACAACATTCCTGCATTTTAAGTAGCCATTACAGGCAACTCTGATATTAAAGAGCAACTAGAAGTCTGAAGAAAAAAATAAAAAAACAAAAAGAAAAAAAGAGGGGAAAAAAAAGAAGAGGAAAGGAAAAAAAGGGGTTGGTTCAATTTGCAAAAGCACTTCAGAGATCTTCAGTTCTTCCCAGTTCTATCTGTAAACTTAAAAGACAGACATCTAACCTCTAAGAAATCATCAAAATATGCAAAAAMCTAAAAAATTTGCTAAACAAATCCTTGCAATGTTTTTCTGCATATGTTTTATAGGAAAGTATCCTTATTTAGTTTCAAATTATGTGGAAGAAACAGTTCATCAGCTAGAACTCAGTTAAAAAATAAAAAAAAATCTGCATAACTTGAATCTACATCTTTCAATTATATTTATAAATGCCATTGAACATGTAAGTTCCACTGGGTTTTAAGCAGAATTTTCTTTTAAAAAATCACAGAAATTCTTTAGAGTACAGTAATGACTGCACACAAAGCATTACAGTCAAGGATGTTGAAAGGATGGATTAAGAGCACCAATGAAGAAAAATACCCCTGATCTTTGGCAGCGGTTACTTAAGTTCACCCCAAAAACTGGAGCTGGACATCTGCTGCAGTAAGGTAGGTTGGAGACAGCTGTGGCTGGAAAGTGCCCCAAGATAGAAGCGCAGAACCAAAGTACCTTGATATGTGTCTAGTTACTAAGAACCCCCAACTTTCTCATTCTAAACACCAATTTTGTTTATTATGCTGCCAAACAACTTGTTTGTTCTACAGCAATGCTTTTAGTATGTGTAAAACTAAGACTACTAGAAATTAAAGCTGAGCACCCTGGAACTGGAAGAGGATGAAAATAAGCAAGACAGCACAACTGAGTGACTGTTCTCATTTCACATGAGAAAACACTACATAGGGCAACGTTAATGGGGACAGTCAAGATCTCTCAGTCAATCCCCCCATCCTATTGTAAAATTTGTTGTTGGGAAAAGGCAGATCATTAAACATTTAATAGCAGCAATGATAACTATTTCTTACATGTCAGTGAGTCTTAGCATGAACATAAGGTCTTAAAAACCCTGAGGCTAGGGATTGTTATTTAAAACTCCATATAACTTGGGGTAAGTTAACAAATTTTGAAAAATCATTTGTTCAAGACCTACCTCTCATCTCTGATTCTGTCACTGGTACTGCAAAGCAGCAAACTCTTCATAAACCCATCTACATTCCACAATTAAGTTATGCCTACTCATCTAATCTAATCTGCTCCTAATCTATGCCTAGGTTTACAAGAGCTCCAAAATTCTGGCTTTCAGGAACACCTCAATAAAGAATCCAACCATTATAAAAAACTTTACAGAGCATACAGAATATATATACCTTTCTGGTACTGCAATGCTAGGAAAAAATTTTTATGAAGCACCAGCAACTCGTACCAATGATCAATACTTAATGAAAGAGCTGCTTTTTAGAGGAGAAAAGATAAAGCTAAACAATCTGCAAATAATTTCAAACTTAAGAAAGAGCTAAGGATGCTCCTGCAAAGATATGTTTAAATTTCTTACGTGTTATAATGTAATCCTGTGTGAGAGTCTCTGCTTGTCTCTCTTTTCGTTTTGTTTTGACCACACATAATTTTGCTCCCCTAGGAGGAAACAGAGCAGTTCAGTTAGTCTGCTTATATCAAACAGAAACCAGTTTTTATTCAAGACAGTCTCAACAAAATTATACAGCACTCTAAATATTCATGAATGTGTGTATCTTTGCCTGTTCATGCTCATGTGAAAGAGGGTAGAGGGATTATAGTGTTTCTGTTAGAGAGTGGTTTATATGACACGCAGAAATAAGGGTGGAAGATTCATTTCACACTTCATTTGTCCACAGTACTCATAGTGTGCACATTGGAAGTGCTGCTCTCCAAACTTGGGCACTCATTTGCTCCTGATATTATTCTTCCTAAGGAGCAGAAGTGGCAGTTATCTAACCAGAGGTATCTGTAACACCGAGACAGGAAAGACTGCATAAACCTGGCTGCAACAAGATTGATTTAAACCAGAGGCATTTTCCTCCTTATGGAAAATACCAGGAAACAAACCAGGCACAAAACTGCACTAGGGCTCTCTGGTCCAAACAATGATGACCAACTCTCTTGTTCTCTAAACTGACAAAACCAGGAAAATAAAACTTATTTCTGATAATCTTGTAAAGCAGAGTTCATCTTCACATCCAAGTGCCCACATCACAGCAAGTATCCAGAAACCATGAATTGTCACACAGTTTAGTTTTGGATGCCACAAAGATGGGGTATACAGGGGAAGAATAYCTTATTATCCCACTCAAATAATTGYACATTTCCTCCTGGCTGACAGGAAGGAAGCATGCCCCAATTTTCCAGTCAATTCAGATGGTAAAAGCAAATTAATCACAAAACAAGTAYTGATAGGCGACTTAGGCCATCTTAGGCAGGCAAGTCGCTTTCTGATAAAGGTGATGTCAGCCACACCTTTCCCTGAGATGTACAAAATCCACATGTGAAAAATGAGGGTAGCAGAGAAGACTAGAAGAAAGACGGGAATATATTTCCTTGCTTTGTATCTTGTGAAATTGGATGCTTCTAAACAAGTACTTAAGTTTGATGTTTCTAAACAAGATTTTTACTTCAGGGAAAAAAAAAAAATTAAAAAAATATGATTAAATACAATAAATACCCATTCAGTAACACTTCCTCAGCAACCTCCAAGAGGCAGCATGAAAGGCTGCCTAGTCTTATTGCAGATKTCATGCAATTAAAAAATGAAAGCATTTGTAAATTCAAGTGGAACAGACAGCATCCTTCAACAGSAAAAGCCCAGACGAAAAAGTGCCACTTTTCATAAGCAAACATTTTGGGTTATTTTTTCTCTTTCTACCATTGCTAAATAAGCAAAACTAAACCAAAGAAACATTACTAAACCAGTTTTTCTCATTTCTCAGTATAATCAATGTATCACAAGATCAGGTGAAATTTGAGAAAAGCCATAATAAAACAATTACATACCTCTGGCTTTTGACGGGGTCATAGTACACTTTGGCTAACCCATTTCCAGTACCAACCATTATCTGGTTCAGCTTGGGATGCCAAAGGCAACGTACAACACTCTGAAATAAAGCAAGATATTGACAATTACTTGGTCACTCATCTGGATCTCAGAGCTAATATTCACATTGTCGGAGGCATCACACTGTTGCAGGACCCAGCTAAAGCACATRAATGAGTATGTGAATATGTGAATGAATAACTCCGGAGTAGAATACAATGTAAAAGCAGCGACAACACTGCTTGATGTGGTAGTGAAGAAGTAAAAATTGATGATAGCATGATAAGCTGTGGTTTGCACAGACTAACTGCTCACGGTTTTCATGGGCATAATGGAARTGGAAAGCTAAGAAAGGATTTGAAGGAGAACAAATACTTCAGATATGGTATAGCAATCCAGGCCTTCATGACTTTTGTAGTCATTTTAATTTTAATTCTCCCACTTTGCTCATCACTTTGTCTGGTTTTTTTCCCTTCTTGGCATACACTGCTGACCTTTCAGTTGCTGATTGCAGAAACGGAAGAGCTGCTGATACTCACTCTTGCCTCTTTCTTCCCACAACACTAAGAACTTGGTATTTGAAGCCAGTGTCTCACAGTACTGTCACCCTTCTGGTCAGCAGTGAAACTCATTTTCAGACATTAGAAGTATTGTTCTACATGTGACTTTGAATCTCCATGTGAATGTTGTTTTCAGTCTGATTCAGCAGGCCAGCACAGAAACTGTAAAACTCAAACTTCTGACTCAAGAGAGCCAAATTGGGCACAGTCTGCCACAAAGGACAACCTGTCTCATCAAAAACACAAAAGAATGTATCTATTTTTGACAGATAGTAATGCCTTAAAGGGATATTGTCCAAGGCTGAAGTTGGTTTCTGCCACTTATGTAATAAATGTATCCAGAGCTAGCAAGATGCCTTATCATGTTAGTATTTAATGCAGCAATGCTCCCTGTTCCAGCCTTCCCCTTCTTTTCCCTCCACTTCCCATTCCATATTATTCCATACAATTACTATACTATTACTACGGTTCCATACTATTTCTGGTTTGGTMCAGACTCCATTTTTTTGAATGCTAGGAGGCACATAACATTAAAAATACTGAAAAAATTCTCAAGCCCATTCAGCTATCATGAACCAGAACTTCATCTTACCACAAGATGCTGCATGACAGCTCTTCTGAGCTGTTTTGTCTGCTCTGTGYTCTTGTGTAAGAAGAAAAACTGAGAGAAATGAAGTTCCTTTAATCAAATAGCCATTCTTTATAAGGTTCTCCAGCAAAGCATCCTCCTTCTACATATACTCACAGGTACAAATAAGCCTGGCTTGCTTATTACAAGACAACTACAGAACAACATTTTTAGAGGTAAATCTGAAGTACACRACACAGTACACAATGTTAAGAAGTTGTCTGATTTAAGTAAGAGTCTTACATACTGTTAATTAAAGCATAAGATGCTAAAGTAACTCTAAAACACCAAAGCCAGTAACAAGCACTGAAGGTCAAAGGTGGGTGGCCATTTTCTTTTATTAATATTTATTGCATGTGGTTAGCCAGCCTTTTAAAACTCTGTAGTTAATGCGGTTCTCCACTTTCTACTGTCAAGTAAATGTATTTTATAGCATGGTAGTGGATACCAGCCAACAAAAACAAGCCTGAGACAGCGTGGCTCAGTGCTGATGGGGTTTGCTGAGTTTCTAACTTGTCAAACATGCAGAGCACACTTTAAACCACCATGGCACGTGCTACAGAGCAGGCAAAAGAAACTGCCATTAAATGTAGCCCTATAAATCTTCCGAAACCGTAAAACGTTCCCAGAATATAATTTGTTAAAAACTAAACAAACTCAAACTCTGAATGCGCAAGTAATTTTATTAATCCACTGGCGTATAAACCAAGTTTATAAGAAATAATAAAAACAATTTATGTGGTTTTCAGATTATTTTAGAAACTGATAATACTCCCAAAAAACCGAAATACCGAATCCCTAAACTATATCCTAAACAATTTCCCCAATCATATAATTCTAAAGAAGTGAACATTTTGATCAACAGTACAAAAAAGGGATCCTTGTAGGCTAAGTCTTAGCACTGTGAGGGAAGTGTAAGGAAGATCTTTATCACACAAGAATAACTAACTATTAAAAGATATTTATTCCTCAATGCCTCTAACTTCTCTATTGCTTCCACTTAGAATAACTCAGGCAAACATCTTTCTCACTGGAAATGCTAAACATCAAATTCCACCTCAAAGAAGGTCCTACCTTCCMGCTCTCCAAGCAAGTAAGCATGTTAATTGCAAAGAAGTGTCTTCCTGCCTTTGCCTACATGTCCATGTAGGTAGATGCCCAACTACTGAATTTTACACAGCTCCAGAATGGTTGTGGTTGAAAGAGAGCTCTGGAGATGAGTAATTCAACCATCCTGCTCCAAGCATGGTCAAATATATAGATAGCTCAGGATATCACTCAGTTCAGTTTTTAGTATTTCCAAGGTGGAGACTTGACAGCCTCTCTCAGAAACTTGTTTCAATGTACAACCAGTTCTACCATAAAAAAAAAACAAAAACCCAACCACAAACTCCAAATAATTTTCTTTTGTTTAAAACAAAAAAAAAAAAAACAGACTCTGAAAAAAAAAAAAAAAAAAAAAAAAAAAAAATCCAGGTCATAGTTTAGCAAATAGAAAAAAATGTTTTACAACAAATAAGAATGATAAAATGCAGAATGCATCATCACAAAAAAATCTTCAACATTTGAAAAAAAGATTTCCGTGATGGCTGGATGTTTTGGACACTATACTTTTGGAGCATGAAGTCCTGGAAGCCTGTCATAAAAATCCTGAAAATAATTTTTCCGCAGAACTGATGTGGCCAGCTTTGTGATTACAAGAAAATTACACAAGATTGCTAGTAACAATTTAGGAACTGTTTTGTACTTTTGCTGTGGCAAAAGCATAAAGTTCTTCAAAAGAAATCAATCTGAAAAGTCTTTTGCAATGTCCATTGCATATACAAACACAGTAGCCTGCTTGCATTGGGAAATACTGAGAAAACATTGTGAAAATAGTTTTGTGAAGTCAGGTTGGGGAAATATTAAAATATTACCCCAAAGAGAAATACTCCAAGTCTATCTTCTTGATTCTCACGGTGAAAGAGCTACAACAGATTCAGTGGGTGTCACTGATAGCAGGCAGCTCTGGAGTGGTTCCCAAATAGTCTCATCCCTATTATTTCTTCTCACCTGTGCTTTTTCCTTTGATTCACATTATCAGAGCTCTTGCTGCAGGAAAGCAGGTACACAACACTTCTGTTAAACAAACATTATTTTTTTGTCAGGTTATTCTCCTTGTAGCTGAGCTCTAGGCAACTAAACATATGACTTTCCTGGTACTGTGCATATAATAGTGCTTTGACATGGGTTAACAGCAGTGTCTCTAAGTAAGAAACTGAAGCCTGATTTTCTGTAACACAGAATGGGACATTTATTCTAGCCTAGGAATACACCCCTGTGTTTAAAAGGCACAGTGAAGAATAACTGAATCAGATCTATCAGCAAACAAAAGCTAATTACCTCAACTGAAACTGTCCAGAGCACTTGGGCAACCCCCTGACAGGAGTAAACAATGCAGAGAGGGCATTTTACAAGGTCAGCAAGAAAAGATTAAAATGATTTGTGGCATACGAATGGAAAATTTACCCCCTAAGATGAAACCATGAAGTTGGTACGGTCATAAAACTACAGTCTGATGTCAAGGACTGAAAGAATTTTCCTGGATCTTTGCTTATAAAGATGGCTCGAGACTGCAGCCACGAAGGCAAAGTTCATTTCCCTGGTCCACATTTCAGATAAAAACATTCAGTTTTAGAGTGAGGACAGTGCTGACCCAGCAYAGGAAGAGCAGTCTCAGAGGGGTCAGTACAGGTCGGAGGCAGGAAAGAAAGGTTAATAATTTCTAGTAAGAGGGACCATGAATGGTTAGAGACCACACATCAGCAATGATTATGTGGATTGTAAGAAGATTCGGAGAGGATGCACTATGATAAAACATATAAAGGGAAAAGCATGAATGAGCTAATGTAGCAAGTATTCCTAGTTTCTATGCATTATAGAATATATACAGTCTTCATATAAACGTTACATCTTAGACCTAAAGTATTTTTTTGCAGCATTCCAGAGCCTGTGCAGTCACTTAATATTACTAATATCTTTTGAATCTACTAAAATGTGAGACTGCCCATTATGTAACAAAATAACAAGAATATAAATTAAGAATGTCTCTTGAAAGCATTATTAACAGACATCCTCTTTCACTTTGTTGTAAAAGGTTAAGGGAATATTCAGATTTCTGTACATTATTGCCTTCTTGCATTCCTATACGAACATTTTACATGTCTTGAGCTACTCTTGTACAAAAGCATTGATTTTTTAAAATTTGGTGCATTTTGGTTGCAAATACACCGAATCTCGAGTTGAGATCCAACAAAAACTAACTAACTCTTTATGTAAAGWAGCCTCAAGATAACAGTTGATCTTTATTTTGTCAGTAAAATTTTATTAAACAGACATGTATTTGTGTACACGTACAAAGGTCATAATTTGCTACAAGTCTGGCATGATAACAGTTCCATCATTTTTTAAAAAATTCCAAGAACTTCCATATTTTTGACATAAATAAGAATCACCATACACTTCTAGAGCACTTAGGTCAAGAGGACTATATTCTTTCCTTGCTACTGCAAAATGAAAAGTCARTTAGAGGGGTCATATTTTACAGTGATGTTTTAATTTCTTTTCCCTTCTTCAGGAGGTCTTAGTGCTTCTCAGTCAGGCACTGTTTTCTTTGGAAACTACCCTTTCTCCCTAAAGACAGTTCAGTTTTAAGGTTAAGTACCATGCAGCTGTCTTTGAAAATGAACATTTCATGTAAAGTGTATTTTCAGATAACACATGATAAAGTATCAGCTTTTTCTAGTTCATTAGTAAAGCTTCTTGTGACATGCAGGGACAAGGAAAGAAAAACATGTTTCCACATCAGTTATGCATTCTTGCAATAAATATTTTCCATTTTTGTTTCTTTTCACTTCAGGTACACACTTTCACTCTTCTCTGAATGTTCTTGACTTTCAACTTRCTTCTAGGCTAAGTTCACTAAATTAATGTCTCCTCCCATGGCTCTGAGTGCAAACCATTTAAATGAAAACATGATAACAAATCTGCTTTAGAGACTACATCTATCTACTTCCATCTCTACATAAAAGTACCTGAGAGGCTTGAAATATACTGAATGACATACAGYTAATATTTATAGTGTCCCTATATTTAATGCACAGCCAACATTCCACCTGTAAACCATGAAAATCAAAAGCGATCTTCCAAATAGATGCTAGAAAAAGATACTGCTAGTTACAGAAAAATACTGAAAATGTAACCATGCTAATTCTAGGTTTTCATACATCTCCAACCTATGAAGCAAGAATTCATGAGCATTTAATGTTTCCTTAAAAGTGCTACAATTTAGATAAAGTTCAGTAACTCCATGGTGAAGTTGCTGATGTTTTGACAGTTGTTGGGGAATCAGGTACAAGTAAGAGAGCGTGGGCTTCACTCTCAGCTAGCACAAGCCTTTCATAGAGTGGCAGGCTTTTCTCCTGTAAATTGCCTACAGTCATAAATCCTTAAATCAATAGAAATGAATGCAAAAGTAACCCATTATCTCCTACTTTGCTATTGGCAAGGTCAGAAAACAAGAGATGAAATGTTCTAGTGCTTAGTAGAAGACAATAAAAACCAATGGGAAGTGAAGAGTTGAGRTGGGACTTGTTTCATCATACTTAACATCTACACCTCTAATCCTTAGAGGTCTACTCTTTAAATGTCTACAAACTTTCACCTCCCTTTATAGTTAACAGAAATAAGCATTTTACAGTGGCCTTCATCTAACCTATTTTAGAGATCTATTTTAGGATGAGATAAAATCACAGTCTGGCTAAGTTTATTTTTCTCTGTTGATTAGAAAAGGAGACTCGGGTGACTGGATCAGCTGTAGACATCTATATTTGGTCAGGTGAATCCCTACAGCCTAAAGTGGCCAAAATAACTCTAAAAGAAAAACAGAAAACTAATGAGGATCTATACTACAGCAYGTTGTGCTACTTAGATGAAACTCCACAGCTCAAGATTCCCAGTACCCATATAGAATTCTCCTAGCACAGAAAGTACACATCAGATGAAAACTTAAAAACTGTCCAACAAACAYTGAAAAACCTTAGCTTCAAAGATCAGGTTTAGCTCTGGGATAAACCASAAAAAAACCCTATGTTTGCCCTTATTGCTTACCCCTTTCCTAACCTACAATCTAATAAATAATTCTTCAGAATCTGTTCTGAAGCTATGCAATAAAAAAGTGAAAGCAAGAGCTGCTGCTATAAGAAAATATTTTCAGTTAGTAGAAGAAAAACTTAAACAAACCTTCTGTCTTTCCTAYGTGTGAGCTTTGCTTCAGTGGCCGTGACGGTATGTGATGGTCTCTCTTTGAACAGCACTGCCTGGATTTGCTGCACTTGGCTGTCCAGGCAGTCAGACAAGTGACATGTCAGCAGGGAAGACAGTAAACATGTAAAATGACATTCTGACCATGGTCGTGGATTCTATAAGGACAGGTGACCCCAGAAGTGGCTAATTGGGGCTTTTCTGACTGAACTGAGTCATGAGTATTTATTTTAAATGTAATCACTGCAAATTCCAGTGCTTCTGGGGGAAAAAAACCAACTTTGCCTGTTAAAATCAGTGCAAGTATGCAGACAACTAGTTTATTTAGCACATCTACTCTGTCTTTTTTCCTATAAAACTACTACATATTTACAGTGAAGAAACAATTGCAGTATCCTTTAAATGCACAGGAGCTTAAACCATAATAAGCAACAGTACTTAGGAAGCCTATAATAAAAAGTAATTACCTTCCAAATCAACATTATCTGTTACCTAAGCCCATATTACACTTGTATTTGAGAGGGGTAAGCAGTGTCAACCTTGGGTTGGATTAAGAGATCAAATCTCAGCGCAGCCTTTCAGTTTAATCTTCTATAGTTCTGGAACTTGCATATTAAGTGCTTCTGACTTTAGCAATCTGACTTCCCATTGGAAAAGGAGAATGTACAAAGTTATTTCAGGAAAAAAACTCCCTTTATTTAATAGAGTTTCTAAGTCTTTGAAAAAATATGCAAATATTTAGATGCCAGTTGCTGAAGACAGCTTCCCACAACCACAAGATTGCACCCCATCCCTGTTTTGTTACTACTGCTTTTAAACAACTTCTGTAATTAGGAAAGACATTAAAGAAGGGGCTTTCAAACTTCCATTTTATAATAAAGGTGTGGAACCCTTTACAAACCTAAGATATTTAGACAAATCCAGTCTTCATACAAATTTCCAGATGTGTTTTATGTGGCTCACAATTCTCAGGGATGAAAAAAACCTCTGCCACTTTTTATTTTATATGTCCCAGCAAGAATACATATACTACTTGAGAAAAGAAAGAATATATGCCTCAGAATATACTAAAAATCTCAYGCTGAGGAAAGATCCATGTGCATTCTAACTTTTAGGCAGTAGAGTAACTCCTTCTTGAGTCAAAGATCTCAATGTTTTAAAAGAAAACACACACTTCTCTCACTCATACTCCGTGAAGTTCAGAAACAGTTCCTAAGGAGTTTTAAGCAAGTGTTTCAACAGGTTTTCACCCAACTCAACAAATAATTTCCTCCAATTTTATGCAAATGGAATTWAAAGAAAAATTTTAAAACCCCAAGAGACTTGTTATTCTGATTTGTAGATAATAGCAATCTTACCTGCAGAAATACTATGATTTCTACACAATAATCAAAGATCATAATCATGGTTGAAATCAGAATGAAAAGTAAAATCCACCAATAAAGTTGGTATACTAAGGAAATTACTATATAGATAGTTCTTTGTTATCCTGAGTTCTCTGCAGATGATCTCCATGAAACATCATCTACCATTAAGCATCTGCTGCCCTCCAAGAGTGGCAGTGCTGCTCAGAGGCCATATCAATTCCCACTGCACACTCTGTAATCTCTTTTCACTGGTGATACAATAGCCATCTACTTGGCTTGCCATGCTGCTCTACCTGGAAAAGGCTGGTCTGCCTCCTGGAAGCAGCAAAAGAGAAAATAAAAATGKGTAACTCTTATAAAACTGCCATATTTTTAATAATTAGAAAATAATTAAATACCTGATTTACAAGTATGCCACTTTAAAATTTCTGTCAAGTTGAACAACAAACATTTACACCTGATTTCTTCTTTCAAGGAAAAATACAATTAACACTTACATGTTGTACTATGCATGCTTGGATTTTAAAAAAGGCTGCTCACATAATGAAAATGTACTAATATTATATTAAAATATCTACTGTAACCCCAATTGCAAAAATCTTCATGTCTGAGATCTCCCTGGAGCTCTTCCAAGGAAATGAGCCAACTACAATAAATAAGGTGGGAGGTTAGGGAGTATCTACAATGCAGTGACCTGCTATCATTATATTTAAAATACTCATGAGAATACAGTAGTGGAGAAAASATTACTAACGTTTTTCCCTTGTGAAACATGACTTAGAAAATGTGTGGAAAAATTCAATAGAAAAGGGACCAGAAATAGAAAAAACTTATAATTTTCTATGTAGAAACCAGAAATACCCTAAAAACATTTTCAGAAACCAATATTTTCAAACAATGCTGTACCACTTACCTTTAAAAGTAGAGCTATAAAATATATTCTTATATATGGAGCCACTGAGCAGTACTTTTCTCTTTTGAAGAATGAAAAAGCAACTTAATCAATGTGGCAACCTGTTTCCCTTCTAACTGTAATGTAGGGCATTTTCAGCACCTGGCCTGTTAAAATTACAGCCACACTTTCATCACCATATATCACAATACTAAGGGAGACAACCTTCACATACACCCCCATACTCCCTGTTACAGGGACAAAACTCTCAGAGTTTATTACTCTTGCATACCTCAAACCTCTAGTGACAGCTCCCCTAAAACCAAGTACATGCTGCTCCAGGATGCACAAAGGGAAGGACCACCTTGTCCTTACGTCTACGTAAGCAGAGAATAAAAATTGACAGGTTACCACAGTATAAAAGAAAACATATCATTGTGATTCACCTCTTATGCTAGATTTTCTTTCTTGCTCACTTTAAAAAATGCACAAAATTAATGGGCCTTAAATCTTGTATTTACTTCCCAGCTGTGGAAAACGTAGACTTTTCTTTTAAATAGAACAAATGGCTTTAACAAAAACCAACAAAACCAAAACAGAAGTAGCATGATCACCTCTTCTAGAACTTACAAGAATTTATTTTTCTTAAATTCAAAAGTTTTAAATCTTAGTGAAAAGGGCCACAGTGGAAAAGGCCTTTACCATATTACTGTACCTTATAAATAGTAAATGATATTGTTTGAGGTCAAGGAAAGAAATACTGCAATCCTATATCAACTGTGCATAAAGGATGCTGGAAGGTTCATATTCCTTATTCTTTCTCTCCTTTTCACTCTTTCATCTAAAAAGAAGCTTTATTTATAGCTTGTCTCAGAGGACCTTCCTGAAACATCCCTTAGAGGTATTTTCAGAAGTATTTAATAATTYAACTTTTGCTTATATTTGAGAAACTAAGAAAATATTGAAGAATCCTCCTAACAGAAATAGGTTTCCCAAAACAACCACAAATCTGTGGGTTTGGATTGTAGCTTATCTACATAAATCTGTGTGTACGAAAACTTGCAAATCTCATTTTAGAATGTACATAAACTCATCATTCTGACTCATTTTAAAATTATATTATTACTTAAAATTTTCATTAAAAATCAGCAATTCCTGTAACTACATGATTTATTTTCCTTTTTTTTTTTTTATTTTATTTTTTTTTTTTTTTTTTTTTTTATTTTATTTTTTTTTTTAATTTTTCAGTGCCCATTCTAGCTTGGCAGTAACAGGGTGTAATATTGTCCTTTCCATATGGGGAAAATGAGTACTCTACTGCTGCCAAAATCAATCTAGTCTGTAATAAGGATAACTACTGGGTGATCTGTTGGAAGTAGCCAAATGAATGACAGACATGTGAGCGTGATTCAAGGGCCTATCCACAGCTATTTTAAATTAAACTGACATTGGGGGAGATGTTGTGTACCCTTCTTTTTCCCATACACTAGGTATTTATAACTGGTTCCCATGAAGATCTCATGCTTGCATAACCAAAGCAAGAATTAAGAATAAATCCTCCCTGACTTTCATCTGGCAGTGAAATCTCCCTTCCCTTCCAGACTGTAGTTATAGATATCCCAAAGATGAGACCTCATTCCAAAGCAGCTACAGGTCTTCCTGCCTCTCATACTACCTGAGGAAAAGAAAGGGCAATGGCATCTGACTTTCTGAACATAAACGCTGCACCCCCATGTTCTGGAAGTATTATTTCCTCACACCTGTTTCAGCCTCCTTCTCTATGTAAATGGAGAGAAGAAATGTTCTGCATGCAATTATACACATTTCAGAAAAAAATATGCCTCTAATGTTCCAACTGAGAAAGTTTAATGGAAGTATTTAATTGTGAATGTTTGAGGAGCAAGTGAAAGAACCTTTCATAAATAATACTGTTGAGATAGAAGAGAARGAGAAATTCATAAAAGGATTTTTTCAAGTTCCATTAAAAAAGAGGAATTTTTACAGTTTAGTAAACAAAACCACAGTCACAGCACAAAAGCCTCTAAATCTCCAATTGTATCTGTACACACYGAGCCAGAGTAAGTCCGGGGTACTGCATAGAGAGCATCAGCTTCCTTATGAGAGTGGGAGAGGCAGGAGCTAATCTGCAGTAAGTAAATGACCCTGCCATAACCTGCAGCATGGGTGATTTCTCTCCTTGATAAACTCATGGAAAAAAAGTCCACTGAGTGCTTTAACTGCAAAATTCCTCGGTCTGCATCAAGGTATCTCAAAAACAGCAGTCAGTGGAAGCGGAAAGGGTGGTCAGAGAAGCACCAGTAATTTTGTGTTTGTCCTGTTCACACCTCCTACAGCTAATAGCCAGAGACAGAGCCTGCAGTCTCCAGCTCTTTTGATATGAGTTTTCTTCAAAAASTATTGCTATCTATCTAAGGAGCTTGAATTTTATAAAAGTCTAAATGCCTACATGGTGGGATGGTATTCAGGAGAGGTCATAACCGTTTAGTCAGAGATTGTGGCTGAGAATAAAAAACCCACTGATACARGAGAAGAAAAGCAAATTAATATTCTATATTCAGCCACAACAKCAGAAACTAATCAGACTTTAGTCCCTTAGTAAAACCACACGGTTTCACTCCAGCAGCTATGAAACAGTAATGGATTTTCCCATGAAAACTTGAAAGAAAAGGTGAAAAAAGGTTTGTGTGGTATGATGGAAAGGAATGCCAGACACAGCTTTGGTCAAACATTCCCATTAAGTATTTTCTCATTACCCACTAGGTTCACTCACAGGCCAATTTCACTGGCTATTTACCAGGAGGTTTAAGATAATGTTTACTGCTCTTTACTCTTTTTCAGTTTTCTAAGCTTGCTGGCATTTCCCTTAAAAATACCTTGTGAGATTACAAAAGTAACACATGAATAGTTTATACTTTTTCTTCACAGCAGATTTTTTGTTATTCTGRTTATACACATCCAACCACCAAACTGGTATACATTTSCCTTTACAAAGTCTTWCTAYTTTAATTTTATGCTGGAAATAAATTACTAAAGATGCCTTTTTTCTTTAGCAATATGGACTAAATCTAACTGAAATTATTTCATTTGGAATGAGAGCAGATCAAGCTCTTTGGAGAGAGAGATACTGGTATATTTGTGGTTTTATTACACATATAGCACAGCATAACTTCATCTCTGCAATGCCTAAAAAAACCCAAAAGAGAAAGTAAAATTACATATTTCAGCACTAGGTAATATGCAAAATGTAAAGAAGTATAATGCTTAGTTGCAGAAAACAAACTGAAGTCTTAGATAACATTATATGTTTATCTTAAATTACACTAATGCCAAAAGCTTTTGGCTTTTGGCTGCTTTTGATAGTATRTAAAAAAATGGAAACTAGGAAAGTAGCTGGAAGAAAGCAAGTAATTACTGCACTTCTGAAAAAATGCTTTGATAAACTACACACAAGATATTAATCTCCCAGTTTACAGACCAATGATCTTTCCAACAAACAGCAGTTACTGCTTACAAAATGTAAAAGCCAGCTTCTTGAAAATTCATTTGCTTTTAGCATGCCTTTATGGATCTATATTTCATCAGACACAGTAATTTGAGAAGAACAAGTAAAGAACACTAACGAAGAAGCTAAAATATACAAATGGTTAGAAAGACCTTGAAAAAATATACTGCTTTTATTTTGCAGTAATTTTTATTCTTTTAGATTCTGGTTGATAAGCTAAATTGTTTTCCTTAGATGTGTACAATTAAAGCTGTAAACTGGACAGACTCGTTGTACAATTATTAGTAGTGCTGACTCACTGAAAATTGTCATAAGATCCGTATTTCTAAGTCTCAATTCTTCACCTATTATTTCCATTATTTTCATTTCCACTATATGCAAAGCAGAAGAATCACAGTCCTAAACTTTACAACTACAAATGAAGAAAACCAGCAGCACTAAAACTCTATAGACCAAAGTGATTTACTACAGTCTTAAAAAGCACCATATAAATATCAGCACCTATACAAATTTATAGTATAAAATTATGAACCTGCTTAGATTTGTACACATACTTAAAATTTTACTATGTTAGTGGCCCCAGTGAAGTTGCTTATTGACAGTTTCCTACTGTTGGGTCTCAGTTCCATCTCTCTTTTGCACTTTGAAGCAAAGAACAAAAATTTAGCTCTCAATTCTGAGAGAAATTGAGAGAAAATGGTCCTTTGATGGACTCCTCTGTATCACAATCTATTGTAGCAAGTAAACAGATTTTTTTCCTCTGTTTCCTATATTTAGAAGACAAAGTTAYCAAATGAAAATTGTATTTTATTTCAATGCAAAAAAAGCATATTGGCAAGCTGCATTTCTCAAATTTTAAATGATTCTGGCAATACAGGATCCACCACTGACAAGATCCTCCTTCTTGCAGTCTTAGAGCATAAGTGCAGTTTCTGCACACTTACCTGAGCAACACTAAAAGGAGATGCCATCATGACCACCTCCACTCAGCTCTARGGAGTTCAAATTCATTGCAAATGGAATTATGAAACTACTTTGTTTCCTGTGCACAAGGAGAGGAGAGCTCCTACAAAAATCTTTTCGTACTTTATCTTACGTAGTTTTTCTCCTTATCTCTCTCATGAAGCTTAAGAGGAGATACTGAGGCATTCATGTTTTCTTTCAAGGTTATACATACTTGGTTATAAGGCTTGCATCRGAACATAAAAATCCACTAGAAATATTCATGAGTTAATTTGAGATTTGGTATGTTCCATAGAAGAAAAATGTAAAAGCCAAGCTCTGCTGTATTTGGAGAAATTGTTTAGTACTAAATAAAACTTTCAAAGTCATATAAAACCCTTTTGTATTTAGATCATAAGTTTAAGATGAAGACAGGTGGTTTTATTGCTCTGGGGAAAAACACATGTTTTCTGCTTTGATAAGAATTCTGCATTTTTAATTTTCAAGATAGCTGCCACTGAAATGATAAATCCATCTGTAGGATGAGGTAAAAATGAGAAAATGGGATTTGAATAGATAAGCAAATACAAATGCATATTCTGCATAAATGACATCCAGCAGAAGGAGGTTTGGTCTGCTGTGCTAGGAAAGGATGTTTGTGCTGGCCTAAAAAAAGTGCAGGAGAAAATGATATCCAGAAACTAAGTGACAAAATTGCTAATTGAACACTGCAACAACTACAGGAACATACGTATACCTTGCCATACTTATCAATGGCAATTCTGTCCCAATTTCACCCACTCCTGTTCATTGTAATCTATAAACCTAGTTGTGTATATCACAAAAGTAAAAGGASCTTTTCAACTATGGTATTGACCTTTTCCCTTCTGTACAAGGGAACAAGAGGTCAATTCAAGCCATATGCAGACTATTCTGTATTACAAGTTCACAAYTTTAGGTTTTCATATCCCTGGTGAGACTGGTGGTTTTGATGGCAAGATTCTTAACGATGCCTTCCTTTTGTCCAAAATTTTTTCATTCAGACAAGCTAAAAATGCATTCTCGAGTAACCACTAGACTGATCTTATGGATAAAAAAGGAGTTTTGTCACAATAAGGCAATTCATCATGACAACTGAAGTACTTCACTTATGGTGAAGTAAACAACATAAACATCTAAATATCTTAGGATTTGTGTCTCACTTCACAGTTCTAGGAGAATTCACAGAAATCCTTGAGAAATGTAACATCAGAGCAGGGAAGTTCTACTGCTTAAACACCTTGTCCTAGGACTTCTTATTTTCTTGTTTGGTATTGAAACAGGAACAGCACCAATTATAAGGGCCAGTTACTSTAGCCCTATCTCTTAATCATGGAGTAGGAAAATCACAATAGTGCTAGTGGGTAATTATTCGCATAAGGGAAAGAAGCATATGAATATGATTTCATTCATACTGGGAAGAGATAGCAAAATAAAATACATACCGCATCTGTAACTTCTATCTCATATAGCTTCTGGAAGGTGTCTCGATAAAAGAAAAACAGCTTCCCACTGCCACCACCTTTCTTAACTGAGGTGCCAGTGACAAGGATTTTATCATCTGGGCTGAAACAACAATCTGTCCTGTTGAAGAAAACAGAGCATGTCACTGGGCAGATAAATAAATAACATACAGAGAACTCATATAAAAATTTTACTCCTTAAAACAATCTTTTTTATTTGTTGATCCTTTTGAGACAAAATCTGAAAAAGTCTTTTGTTAGCTGTCATCTATTGCTATAGTTTCCAGCTAGAGTTATCTGCTACAATTGTTATCACAGTTGAGCACAGGATGTGCAAAACTAGCAGATTCAATAAAAACCCTCCTCCCAACAAAATTCTCCTCCACTGAAAAGTCTTGCAAGCTTTTCAATGAAAGAAATAACCCCCCCCCCCCAAAAAAGTACTTTCAAATCTGGCTGTCATCATTAAGTACAAAAATGTACCAGGCATGAGACCTTTTGCTGATGATACATTTTTCAGTGATGCAAGGTGGTGTGTTTACACATTGGCCAAAACTGTTYTTCTGTTTACTTTTCTTCTGTGTTACAAATTGGAGTTAAGATTGAACTGTCCATGACTTGTCTTTCTAAGATCTTATTTGAAAATTACAAACTGTSCTTAGGGAATTTGGATGCAGTACAGCTATTGAAATACAGGACAGACCAATAAAAATATTGAAAACAATACTTAGCTCCATGCAGCCGAATAGTCAGCACTTCTGACACCACAACCTGAATTCAYACCATGTACATTCTACCATGTGGATGTTATGTCTACTGTTTCATTCAGTTCTTTTTTTATTAATCATAGACTAAATAAAAATGAGGTTTACATCTATCTCTCATTACACACATACAAGGGCTTCCTCCTGAAAGGTTGTTAATCAAATTAGACATAAGACATATGAGACTCTATCACAAAAATGAGATCTCTTAAAGCAACATGAACCCCTGAAATAGACAAGAATCGTCTTGCACACAAGGACTGAGGATAAAAACTTCAGTAGAATCCCTTCCCATTCAGCAAAAAAACTGCTATTTCTGACAGTTGGAATAAATTAAGAGTACTTACATCGGAAAGAAGCTGGGCAGTCCATCTGCTGAATTAAGAGGCTTTTTAAATTGTCTAATATCCCATATCTTTAAAGTATCATCTCCTGTGAAACAAGAGACAAAGATTAACTATAACGAATTCAAGTCAAGAATTTAGGCATGTCAGAAAATGTCAGCCTCTAATTCAGCRACAAAGAGAACAAAATTATACAGTAGAACGATCCAAAATGGGAACTGTTTGGAAGTTTTTTGTTGCTAWATGACTATGACAGTATAAGGTTGAGAAGCTCAATATGTTGCACTCCAGTATATCAGAAGGTTCTCAATGGGTCAATTCTGTTGTGGTCATCTCTGCTACAAGAATCACTATCCATAGTGGAGTCAGATTCCTCAATCACTTATTTATTGTGTTTGTGAGCACTTTGCTGCTAGGAGAAAATTTGACTTCCAAGATATCAAAAGAAATTAAAAATGTTGTCCTGAATGGTCTAGATCAAAAAGTACACAAGTTTCATATGTCTATTTTTTTACCTGCCCTAAAAAGCTATCGAGAAGAATGGAAAACACATGAAATTYCTCCCCCTTCTTTATTAGGCAAACAGAAGCAAACTGCTATCTCAGCATGGAGAAGAGGCTGCGGAATCAGTCAGAAATACTCAGAGAAGGGGGTAAAGGGAAGCAAGTGAAACCACACTTGCTAAAACAAAACCTTTTCACCACACTACCTTTAGCTATAAAAGCCAAAATCAAGGTTACAGCAAGACATTTGTAGCAATCCTCATCTGTGTTTGATAAACATGGTGTGACTGTAGACCAGTAAAAGTCAGGCTGTTTATCCCATTTTGAGAAGTTATGACATATTAACAAAGTGAGAACAGAGATAAAAAAAGAGATTAGTTAGTTATTCTCAGAGACATCTACATCTCTGCTCTGACTGTACTTCTGCAATACACATTTCCAGTATGAGATGAGCTACAGAATTTGAGCTTTGAAGTACCTCACTCAAGCACCTAGATATGTCCTAGCATTTGACAGCAGAGCCTCAGCACTTTCAAGAGTGAAAAGAAGGACATTTATGCAATAATTCTCTTAAAAAAATATCCAGAGATTAACTTTAGACAAAAAGTTACAAAACCTTCCTGATCTAGGAGGAAAARGAGGCAAGATCTGCTTCATTCCAAAGCACAAATCTTACAGGGAAGTGATTTGGTTATCTTCAAGTAATTTGTGGATTCATAGACTTYGAGCTCAAGAGCTCAAAGGAGGCCTTGCAAATAAAATGTTTTTAAAAGAAGTAACATGCTGCAACAAAAGAAATCAAGGCCAGCAGTGCCCTTTACAGGGAAAGCAGTAATGTGTGGCCTCGTACATCATGAATGTTTATATTAAACACTAGGATAACTCCTTACTACAAAATATTTTTAAGAAGTGGACAACTTAAATAAATGATGTCTAGAGCAGAGTATATTTCTGCTCATTGGGAAGCTAAAAAAACTACAAGAAAGAAAAATGTTCAGTCCCTATTTTCGGAATATCTGTTTTCTACTGCTCCCCAGTAAACTCCATCCCAAGTACTTCAAAACATTTAGTCTTGTAAAATGAGCCCTCCCTTTTCCCTTCCACGCCCCAACAAAAAAAAACCCACTTATCGTCAAGATATTACATCTAAAGCACCAGCACTTTACAAATGTATGCAAAGGACACCACTTGGCCACTTTGCAAATCTCCTGGATAGGGACAGATCTACGGCTAGCAGCCAAGGCTGTTCTGTTCCTAGTGGAATGAGCCTTGACATGATCTTCAGGCTGTAGTCCTGCCAGGTTTTAGCAGGAGAAATGCAGTCAGACATGTAGCTATAGTAGCTAGCAAGAAAACGTAATGGCCTAGTTAAAAAATTTAGAAGACTCTAGTAGGACTCAAAATTGTAGTTGGTTTCAAGTTAACACTGCCTTAGACAGAAACAGATTAAATATTTGGAGAGGGAAAAATGCTAGTAGAATGACAGCAATTGCTAATGCTGTGAAATTCTTACTATCATTACGAATTTGCTCAAATTCACTTTCCCGAATTAAAATGATCAGTTTGCAAATACAAATTGGTTCCTAAATCTAATTTGSATTTGAAATCACTAAGATCACAGAATATTAATTTCTCTCAGCACCAATAATTTTTTTTTTTTCAGGAGCTTTCTAATCTTCATATCCTATCTATGCTTAGAAGGCTTCTTTAATAGAACTGTAGCAGTAGTAATCTGTTTTTAATTACTTTCTATGTGAGCAAAAATCCTTAAACAAAAGTATATAAACTGAAGTGCAATTCAGTATGAAGCATTCAAAATATTCTACTCATACAATTCAGTATTTTTTCTTGATGGCAGACTWCTCCAAAGCCTGCCAGGATTATTTAAAGCTTTTATAGCATTTTTAGTAGCATTTCAAACTCCGTTTTTTGTCATTTTAATAAGGATACCAGTAAACAGGCTCAAGACTGACACAATCAGGTCAGACACCATTACACCAATGGTATTGAGCACTGGATTTATCAAGAGGTAACAACTAGGTCCTAGAAAAACAGTCTTTGGTGAACAAAGATAGGCACTTTGCAAATATCCTTTAGTAAAAATAAAGCCAAAGCAGTAATACTATAAAGATTTTATCTGATTTTTTTCTTTTCTTTTCAGAAGAGACTGACCAGGAAGACAAGCACATGAATGCGAATGGACCCAAAAGAAGCAAAAGTGCTGCCAGAAATTCACAAAGCCTACAGTCAGCAACACTCTATTTAAAGAGATGGAGTCCTCTGTTGAAAGCAAAGCTCAAGCATAGGAATTGCTCACAGAGATCAATGAGGAAAGCAAAGAAACATAGGAAATGAGAATTTCTAAAAGTTACAGCTTAGGAAACACATAGCACAACAAGCTTACTAGAAAGGATCTAAGCCTTTCTCTGAAGGCTTACACTACAGACATGAGAAGCACCTTACAGAACAAGGAGTACACTTCTGTATTTCCGTTCTGGTTCTGCATGAGGAGCTGCAACAACTACAGAATGACCTTTAGAAGCATCACAAGCTGGGACAAAGCCAAAGGTCTCGTGAGGGAAGTCACAAATTGAGGCATCTACACCTACATTTGGAATAGTTCTCAGCATCACCAGTATCCTGAAGAAACATTTTAGTGCATTATCCTCTCCAAACATATGGAATGAACATATGAATATGTGGAAAGWAGGATACTTGAAGACTTTCGTATGCCATTGCAGTTCCAAGTGCTGCAAATAGTTGACTATGCCTATTAAAACTAGTAAATGCATTTTTGGCATTGTTACGATGGACACCAACGTTCAGCTCCTGAGAAATATTACTTGACAAAAATCCATTCAATTTTTAAAATGTTAATKTATACATTTACTATAAACACCAATGTATTATTACACTACATAAAACAGAAAGTCATTATAGATGCTGCTGCACATAGTCACCTATATTTCCCTTGAGTATACAAGGTGTTTCTCTACCTTTAAACTTCAAAATGAAGAAATACAAGTAAAATGGAAAAAAAATACCATCAAAAAATAACAGGAGTAAAAATAAAGGTTTTTGTAATTTTTACAGTAAGACCCCAAGTGCAACCCTAATTCTTATCTCTCCCTGGCTTAACAAAGAAAGTGCTCCCCAAATACTATCCTTCATAGTTTCAAGCATGCACAAGTATCACTTTCTTAAGTTTCTGTCAAGTTACTACCTAATACTCAACAAGAATAAGACTGGAATCTTTCATAAGCAGCTCCTTAGGTTTTCATTTTCCCTTGTGCCTGCAGCTGAGCCATGCCTCATCTTCTCATATCCAATACAGAATCTACATCAGATGCAAGAAAGTCCATCAGGCTTTCAATGAAAGTTCCCATGCCCCAAACAACTATCCTCACTTTGATCCTCAGCACTTGGCAGGTGCGTTAATCTACGAATGCTGGATCCACATCTGCTTTTGTTGGGACAGATCCAAAGCAATACTCATATTAAAGCTCTAACCAAACAAGTCAAAATAAGGTATGAATCCTCCTCACTTTCTAGCGTACTGCACGCAGACCTTTTTTTTCTTTTAATATGTTAGACAAAGGTAGCACTTTTATCCACACTGAGTGGCCRAATTTCTGTGCAGTCTTACATTCTGCAAACAATCAATCAACATTTTATGCAGCTGAGAGCAGAGCGTGGTAGATAAAACCTGAGTAAATGAAAGACTGTTTAAAACGACACAAAATCTGGAGACAGATGAGGAAGAGCAGGCAAGTAAAAGCATCACATGCAATAAAAATAAGAAAAGGTCATTTATGTRATCTACTTTTATAAATGTGAAAGAGAAGAGAATTTACATAAATGGAGGTTTCAAGACAGCACTAGTGAATACCCGTTACTAAGTATTAGCCTTTGTGCTGTTTATATTTAAAAATACACTGAGGTTTATCCCTAAATTTCCTGAAGTATGTCTGTGTGAATTTTTCTGGGGCAACGCCACTGGCAGACAGGCACAGCCTTTTACTAAGTGCAGAATGGAAAGAGACACAGTTCACATACTTTCCAATCAGGAGAAGATTAAACCAGTAAGAGTCTGGTTCAGTAAGGATAAAAAAAGCTTGAGAGCTTTTACCTCATCACTTACAACCCATTCATGATGGGTACAGTGGCAGCAGAACTCTGGATGCAGGACCCTGAAGAGCAGTTCACAAACATCCCAAGTGCCATTAGCATCCATAAGCCTWGGGCTTTTGGGGATAAGACTACCAAGTCCATACTCTGAAGATGTGTTCTGGGTAACACAATATTTGGAATCTTTGAATTGTGGCAAGACATACAGACAATCAGTGAGAYAGCATCCAGTATCAGTTGCATTTCACGGTGCTATGTGCACCAGGGAGACACTCTACCCTCTTTCGGGACAGGGGCACAGGGAGGACASAAAGAAAATGCAAGTTACTTGGCTAGGAAAGACATCCACTGCTTTTTCATTTATGAATACCTCTATTCTGGTATTTCGTGTATGTAATCTCATTCAGCCTATGTACCAAAATGACCAGATGTCCTGAACATATGTTAGGCACAGTGTTAGCCGACATTAATGTATACTGCCTCTCCCTAGGCCTGTTTATTTGGCCTTGGGGCAATGCTAATGCATACACAGAGCTTCTGGTTACAGCTGTTTTCCATCCAGACAGCTTGGATTGTATGCTTGCACCTGCCTGCAAAATACTGGGTAGACAAATCTCTGCATGAAAAGTTGTCTTCAGTAGAACCATCCTATCCCAGTAATGAAGTGAATGAGTCCTCAAACACATCTTTGCCTTTTCAAGACCTGTTCTGTTATCTAAGACTCATTTATAAAAGTTTTATCTGAAGTTTACAACATGAGCCTTTTTTCCCAGTCCTGTGGACATTCCAAATTCTTTTGCCATTCAAATRTATCTTGGCAAGTCAACTCCAGTCATCAACTTTTGATGTTTGTAATATAGATTAGATAAAAATTCCAATTAGGGCAGAAAATTATATTGCCTAAGAAAAGAATTATTAGCTCCAGAACAGAAATAGTGTTATTGAGAGGCAGTAATCTTCCAAGGAAGAACTAAGCAATAAAACTGGACTATTTTACTTTTAATTAAGCTAATGATTTCCTTTTGGTGTATTATTACTGCTAGAGAAGAAGACAGATCATAAACTGCTTAATATAATCAGCAAAGCTCTGKAACAAAATTTCTTAAAATGCTCTTTCAGGAACACAGTATTGCATAGTGTATCAAATAAAAGTAGTTAATCGTGAAACACTTCATATTTTAATCACTAGTATCTGATTTCACTACGTTATCTCCATCATAAACAATTACAYCTAACAATTATATTATTTATATGATTTGTTTAATAAACCATTTCACTTACTAAAGTTAAAACTTATATTGAACACATCACAGGGTTCCTTTAATCACCYACCTCCCCGGCTGGCAAGGACAGTACCATCATAGGAGAATGTCAAACATGAAGTGTCAGTGCCTGAAGCATGGGCTTGCCTGCAGTGGAACTTTGTATGTACCTGTTTGTCAAACAAATGAAACATTACAAAATAAATTACAATTACAAATTAAATTACAAATTAAACAAATTGGACAAACATTACTTCATTACATTGTCTGTGCTCTRCTGCTATTCCTAATTCTAAACAGAAACCCCTGCATTTTTAGGAGGCACAGTAGCTAAGTATTTCAACAACCTTTTAAAAATGTCATATGTGTTTCAGAATAGGCTTTCATAACACGAGCTTGAATGCAAAAGTCAACTTCTTCATAGGTTTAATTATACAGTACACATTTACATAGCACCAGCGCTCCTGGAAAACTCCCACTAGCACTGAACAAAGGTAGTTATGCCTGGTTAAGATAAAAATACATTTCAAGACAGTTCTCAACACTCCCCTAAGCATGCTTATAGCTCCTAAAACTACAAAAATACAATACATATACTTTGGAAAATACTTAAAAGGACTGGAAGAATTTACTTCTGTCAAATTGAATCCCTGATGGAATTCATGGCTTACATAATAGAATAAAGTTCCGATACGTTGAGGTTTTATTTAGTTATTTATTTAGTTATTTATTTATTTAGTTATTTATTTTATTTAGCAATAAAATTCAAGTTTGGTAACAATGCATGTTTTATTTTAATTATTTCTATTTTCCTGATAATCCTAAAGAAAGGCTGAAACTATTTTCAAGTACACATTTTGCTCTGGTATGGAGATCACTTCTGATTTATTAAGYCATTATTTAGTAAAATACCTAAAAATTCTATTAAAAAGAGAGAAATCTCAAATTAAATTTGAACAGTCTCATAAAATCAAGCTTTCTTACTTCCCAACCAAAAACAAAGGTCTCAGCTAAGATTCCAAAACAGGAAGTGGAAACACAGGAAGGGRAAAAGGGACAAAAGGGAAAGGACAGAAACAACAAAGCAATATGAGACAGGTTTATTAATTTCTTAAGACCTAGGTAACTATGCTTCGCATTTCCCCTCTTTTCATAACAGAATACTAATTCATATAGTTGTAAATTAAGCATTCAAGATTTAAAGCTGGAGGTTGCCAGTACAACTGCATCTCATCTTCCCATCTGTAAAATGAGGATGAAAACACAAAGGAGAAGATAAAGACAAATTAGTGACCTTGAAGTCCTTTATAGTAGTGATGAGCAAAACAGAAAAAGATGCATAGAAGSAAATCTTTTCAGAGGAGGGGTTGAACAACATGCAGTAAAGTCAGATCTAGAATCCCACCCTGAACAGCAAAAGGACAAGACACCAAGCAACTGCTCAGTGATTTCTATCCAAACTATGCATTAAAAGAGACAGTTCTTCAGAATAAAAAAAGGAGGATGTGATCCCAAAATGCAATCACGCAAACTAACTGAAGTTTGTGCAGGAATCTCCAATTAATTCATCTTCTAATATTTGACTAYGCACTTTACTGAAGCTCTTTTTATGGGCTATTTTGTAAGCAAAAGAAACAAACTAGTGAAGTAAGTAATGCTGTATTTCCTTAAGAATATTTGTTCTACATTTGGTTCAAAAGGTAGAGAATCTTTGTGTGATGACATTAATAATTATTGCAAACTTACTTTGGTGTGCAGATTTAGTTAAGCATTGAGGGGAGACCCATGAGGCATTCCCTCCACAAGAAASTCTTCCACCAACACAAGAGGACTGAAAATACCTTTCTTCTCACAGCATTTGAACATAGAATGTACTGGTCTACGCTTAGCCATAGTAATTGTTTTGAAATTACTGTCACTTCTAGCCTGTTATGCAAACTCTGGAGTTTATGAAAAGACTGCAGTTTACAACTGCTTGTCTTTGGTGTGAGTGTTTATAAACACTAAAAACATATTTTGTGCATCCAATTGCATAAAATTTTCCAAGTAAGTGAGAACATGYAAAGAATGAAGTGTGAATTTGCTATGAGGAAATAAATTTTCAGTAGTATTTGTTAAACATTAACAAGCAATTGAAATTATGTCTTTTTTGTCTAAGAAATACCATGGACACTTTCAAAAACTTCGAAAAATATTAATRATCACACTTTAAAAAATGGGAGAAAAATTACATTATATTATTAGGTTAATTCAAATAAATAGGAAAAATTTCACTTGGGCTCCACAACACTCCCATGCCTCCAGACAATGCTACACTGACATACACACATTTTTTTTGCTCTGCTGCCCAAATTAATGTGAGGAATTGATTTCATCCTCAATCGATCTGAAATTCCTTCCTCCTCTTTTGTGTTGGATACAAATTAATTGTGTTGGGATCCAACTAACACCTTTTCTTCCATGTTTTACTGGTAAAAAAMCCCAAATTACTATAGATAGATAACAAACCACAGAACAGTTTCAAATTTTTGTTATTTTCCTGTGGTCAAAGACACTGATTTTATTTCACATGATTTTTTGAATCCATTAATAAAACCTAATTTGTATCTTTCAGGGATTAAACAACTCATCTTAAATTGCCCYAAGCTGTGCCAGGGGAGGTTTAGATTGCATATTAGGAAACACTTCTTCAGTGAAAGAATGGTCAAGCWTTGGAACAGGCTTCCCAGGGACATGGTTGAGTCACCATGCCTGGATGCATTTAAAAGACATACAGATGTGGCACTTGGGGACACATTCAGTGGTGGGCTTGGYAGAGTTAGGGTTAATGSGAGACTCGATGCTCTTAAGGGTCTTTTTTTTTAACCAAAATGACTTTTTGATGCTACATCATGCACTACAGAGCCTTCCCAATGAAGTACCTGTGCTTTGACCAATCTTTGCCCTATTATCAATGGTTCCATAGAAGAAGGAAGATAGCAACATACAGATATCAAAAACTGACATAACTTGCCCCTTAATCACAAAAATGAAAACAAAAGAACAGCATTTGCCCAATGCTCTATCGAGCTTTGATGCTTCAGGATTTCATATAAAACCAGACTTGTCTTAAAAGGACAAAAAGATTGCATCAGCAATTCTATTTGTCTTTAAAAATAAATTTGCTCAGTTTACCAGCAAAAAGTTTGTTTTCCTAACTTTGTGCTCTGCAAACTTGCCCTCCATATATTATTTTGCAAAGGAATATAACCCTGAATTGTAATACTAAATCAAATATTCTAAAATGATTGAAGGTTGAAAAGAAGTTTTTACACATACTGGCAAACATTCATTGCAGTTTTCAAAGAAAATAATGTTTTTGGCCTCTGACCTCTTAATATTTTTAACAGATGTCTAATCTTGCTAACAAATCATTAGCAAAAAAATTGTTATCAGAATGTTTCTTGCTGGAAAGACATGAAACAACAGAACTAACACATACTTTGATTCAAGAAGAGAAGGGGAGAACATTGAAACATTAGATAAAGATGTAAAGATAATTAGGGCAAAGTGTATCTATCTATCTTCTTCATTACCCTTTTCCTTTTGTTGCAGAGGTGYATACTATTATGAAGTAATAGTCATGTGCCATACAAAATTGGACAAGTTCATCAGTCTTTAACATTTTTTAAAGGTTTAGTTACTTCAGCAAATTCTGCAGTAAACCACTATCTTCTGCAATTTTTTTAAAAGTCTTTCCAACAAGTAACTCCAGCAATGTAAGCACTTTCTTCCCAGCTTTGTATTAGCACGTATATTTTTGTTAAGCAATTACAGCTGACTGTACTTGTGTGCAAAATGAGATGACAGGCATAAAACATAAAGCACATGTGAGAAAGGACACAGTTGCATGTATCAAAGGAAACTAGAATAACAGATAAATGTCAGGGTTTGCAACATTGCTGCAGTCCTTGGAGAGCATGAGACCCAGAAGACAAAAGGAAACCAGAGAAAAGATTGGGAAGGATTAATGGTGGGGGCAAAGGTATGTCATTAGAGGAGCATCAACAATGAGTATCCCTTGTACAAAAATCAGTATGGACTGAAGAGGACCCGTACAGGGAGTGAAGACAACAGTGGCCACATGAAGGGTTTATCACAAAAGCATGACCTACAACAGAGCCACACGGCTACAGCTCTGTGTCACACAACTGTTCACCTGCTCCAAAACACTCAGTAAAACTTAATCTACGAAAAAGACAGACGTGCTCAGTTTGTTCACCTCAGAAATCCAAGCCACATCGATGAGAAAAACAATATGCTTAACTGGTGGAATTTTTGAACTTTCCACATTGTTTCTGGGATGTAATATTTCACAGTAAGCCAACACTTTCCCAAGATTATAATGCTTCACACATTCTGCCCCGCCCCACTTTACTAYAAAAGAAGGACTGAATGTCCTAGCCAAGACATTCTTATTCCTTCTTATTCCTAAGATCATCTAGATTTTTTTTTTTTTTTTAAGCAGAGGCAGTAAATTAAGGCAGGCCTTGGGGAAAGTGAGACCTACAAAGATGGCTATATAAATCTTTCTGTTTTTCAGATGTGTAGCAAAATATTACCTTTTCATTAGTGTGAACATGCTCAACCATACAACAATCATGTCTACAGTACAAGCAACTCTATCCAGTGCTGAGTGTGCCACTAGTAATGTGCAATGTATTCCAGTTTACTCCAGCACAAGGAAAGTGTGTTCTGAACAGGGAAGCTCATCTCTAGAGAGGCCTCCACTGCTCACTAACCATCTCTGTGCCCTCTTTCACATCAAGCAGTGTTTCCAATGCTCCTTGAGAGAGCTGGAATTTGAGATTTATGCTGGTTTCAAAAATGAGGCAGAAATGCCTGACAAGCAAGTCCCAGACCAGGTACCATCAGCTACCTGAGTTTTAAATGGGTCTTTTCACCTAAGATACCTACAGAAAAAAAAAAATAATAAAATAAAGCTCACACTGACAATATTCAATAGCAGAAGTTGTAATTTTTAACAAATGTAAACGGCTTCCAAGATGACATATTATCATAGGCCAGGCTCAAGGTGACAACATATGAACTAAAAAGCTGCAAGAAGGAAACAAACAAACCAGAAATCTCCTTTTTAGTCACAACTGAGCAAAGCTGTTTGAGTCTCTGTTGAAAGTGATCCCATCAGAGACAGCCAACATCTCAGAGCTGTGATCACAGCTGACAAGATAGACAGGTTCCCCAAGGCACGAGTTACACTCTCMAAATGCCTACTTCCCCATCCCCCACTTCAGCCACTTCTACTAAAGGAAGCATATTTCCTTTGCTCTCAATTATAATCCACAAACRAAATTTAACTGTACTTTCTGGTTTTAGTATGCCAATTAAAAAYTATCAGGTCGACATATGTCAGCTGAATTCAGGAATTACTCAATATTTTCCCTGAGTAGGCAGTTGCAGTCTATTTTAGATGGATGCTTCTCTTAAGTCTCCACAAACATGATCCCCGGGCTTTCAATTAATGTGACAGCTCTTCAATACCACTTCCCGTGGTGTAGAAATGGATGCTGTTTCAGTAATGAGCACACTGATGCAAAACAAGATTAACTTGTGAAATCTGAGGTTTTAGTGTTTACATGATTACACTCTTACATGATTTCCTCTTCTCCATGACTTTTTAACTCAGTGACATCTACAACTATCATTAGCAGATGTGAAACACTCCCTCTTTTCTCTCAATCCTAATTAAGCAATTATGAATACAGAAGCCTAACTTTATTTGCTGTAAGCAGGACCTCTGACTGACAATTGTATTTAGTTGTCCTGTGCATCCATTTTATTCTCATTGGTTGCAACTGAGGCCTTTTTCTGGATGACAAGCCTACAGAATTTCTTTCTCTCTCACACTTAGCAGTGGCTCAATACACTTCATTAATCTCTTACATGTATTTCATAGAGAAGCTTACCTCATATTTGCAATTATCTAGCACCTAAAAGAATTGGCTTTTTTTTTAATATTTTGTAGTTTCTCTTGAGCAACTATATTGCAATGAAAATACATAACCAGGAGAAAAAAGAAGTATACAACTATTTTTACATTTCATGGCATCTTCAGTCCCTTGCAATGAATTATGCATCACATTATGAAATTATGAATGAAAATAAAAACAAGACTGAAATACTTAGTCAGAAAATGCTTGGAATGTTATGGAAAAGAACAGTTTGAAGAAAGAACTCCTACAGCAGTGTGGCCAGTCAAGGTAAAAAAWTATTTAGTATTTTGTTAATTGCAATTGATACAAAAACTTTATTTACATTTAAAAAAAATTAAAACATTTATGCAGAAGGCAATGCGGAAAGGCACCTGATACATTTGGGTTAGGCAAACCCACAGATGGGTTGGGCAAAACAAGGCAAAACAAGGAAGTAAGYGGGCTGGCCTGCGCTAGAGATGTCTCTGATCCATGGCAGAGTGATGAGAAAGCCCTTCCTATCTGCCCATGCCTCCTTCACCAGTAAAAAGAACCAATTTCTAAGAATATTGCTGACCACAGAAATAACTTCTTCTTGTTTAATCTTATTTATCAAGAAAGATTTTAAGAAATCATTTTAGAAAGATGGCTTCTTAACAGCACTGCTAAATATTTGCCTAAAGGTTTGAAAATGAAAACCCAGCTGAACGTTTACTGCACAGTCAAACTTTGCATTTGAGAAAATAACCTACCTTGGCCATAAAAATTGTAAGTATTACTAATAAGAATAGGTTTTGGAAACTATTCAGTTGGCTTTCTTTGGGGATTTTTTATACTGCATGAGGAAAACATACAAGGTTGTAAATGAAACTTTCTTCTATATCTTTTCATAACTTATCTAACCCATATCATGTCATCCTAGCAAATTTAGATCTTTCCTCCTTTGTACCACCATAAATACGACTTTCGTAAACCAAAAAAAAGTCCATTCCTCCTTTTGCCCTTTTCAAAGTAAAATTAGTCTAAGACTTGCCTAGCTTTTGAAGGCTTCTTTGCCTTCCAGAAAACAATTAAATGTGATCAATGTTATTCTGCAAGAATCTCATTCAAGATTCAGCTAAGATGTACTACAACCCCACTGAAAGTCCACACATTTCTTCAAAGTCACCTATGCCAACACTGGATGTTTCATAACATGTAGAAGAACTTTTTCCCTACTGGCAATAAACAAACAAAAATAGAAAGGGAAAATAATGATACAGAAGCTACTAAGCTGTCTTCAAAAGGCAACTATAGCAGCCTTATTTCCTCTACACCTTCCTCCACAATTCTCTTTGATCACTAACATCCTTAGTATTCTTCCCCATTCAACAAAAAAATTAATTTTCTCATTCTAGCCTTCCAGTTTCACTTCAGCACAGTATTTCATACTTATGCACATCAATTTAATATTTCTTCTCTGCCAGCAATGGCACCCTCAGATCATAGGGAGACACAACTTTCCCAAGAAGCAATTCACCTATCTCAAACCTTATTTGCATTACCCACTTGTAACCAAATGTTTTTTAGCTGTGTTTCCCTCTTAGTCTCTCTCTTGCCTTCTCATCCAATATTGCCTTCTCCACCCTCATTTCCTGTCAATCCCACTGTATTCCCTCTTGAGAATGCCACTTAAATTCCCTCCTGAGTCTCAACAGATTTATCTCTGACATATTCAACATGGGATGACACCCATCCTTACTCTCATCAATGTTGGGGGAAAAAGCATGTATTTTCTGTTCTTCTTCATTGTTTTGTGAGGTCCAGTATCTCCTGCATAGCATCTACATGTTGGCTCCCTTCTTCATAATTTCCTCTGGCACACAATTACCTTTCAGTTCCTCTGGATACTCACCATTACTCAATCCCCTTGGTAATTGAACTCACTCTCAACACTTTATTCACAACCATGACTCCCAACACTTTCACACTATTAAACTGCCTTCCAAAAAAAGGTACATAATTCTCTCTCTGCTGAACATCTTTGTTCATCTTGACATCACTTTGTGAATGGCAACACCAACTCAATATGATGAAAGCTGTCCCTGATTTTCTTACATGGATACCATATCTTCTCAATTTCCCTGGAAGATCTTATCTCTTTCAACCATTCATCATAAGAAAAATGTTGTTATATGCATCACAATGTGTCATCTCCTTTCGGTCACACATTGTAAAATACACTGTAATAAATCCAACTAATAGCCCAGTGCCAGTATTGTTACTTTAATGTCTTTTCCCTCTTTGTTTGTTGATAATAGTTCTTTACTTTTAGGGGTCCAGTCTTGCCTGATTTTGTCTTCTTTAACAGCTGTATTTCACCAATGAAATAAATACACAGTCTTTCAATAACAGCAATTACAGATCATTCATTTAATCTACAAGCACACCTGTGTTTTTCTCACAAAAAAAAAAAAAAAGAAAACCAGAATCAAACCCACAAAACCACCACTCCTTTTTCTGAAATGAGTGGAAATACAGTAAAGTATCAGGTAAAAACATCAGTGGAAAAAAAATAAAAGGGGTGGGAGACAAATAGTAACTGAGTTTGCACATTGTTTTGTTTTTGTTTGCTAGTGTAAACCTCTTACCAAGTTGACTACGAAGGATTTATTTTCTGACATAACCCCCTTTGGTTATGAAGGAAGTCAAAACTTAAGTTTGTTTTACACATTAGTGCAGCCCTGCCTTGCCCTCCCAGCTCAATGCAACAGCCAAGAAAGCACAGTGACCTGTCTGGAATACAGAAAACATTCCGACACCTCTGCCAACTCCTACCCAGTTTGGCAACACACGGCAACACATCAAATACTGAAATCAAACAGGCATTTTCACATTTTGACAAGCAACAAGCCAAAGGCTGGCAATGCAATGCTTTCTGCTGACTGCAACAGGTGTCCCTACTTCTGAAAAATCACTCAGGCTCTTCAAGGCAGATTGTATGATTATTCTTGATTATACGTGAGTCGTGCCTCCCAAGAGCAAGGATGCACTACCTGTCTTAGTTCTGCTCTTGTGAGACCTAGTGAAACAGTGTCTATAAAGGTCTGCACAGTGTAGGCCTGATGGCTGTTCGAGTGAGACCACAGAACTGCGTAATGGTGAGGACTAAAAGCAGGCTAGCGAGCTAGGGTGCACTGCCRTTTGTATTCTCACATCAGGGAACACATGGATCACAGCAGCTATATTTATCAGGAGCTCCTAGTGTCCAAAAAAACAACACAAGMGTCCATGATTATACAATGAATTAAGAGTTTTTAGAGCAATTCTCTCTTTGTATGTGAATAAACATAGTACTTTATAATTTGGCTATCCTATTCCAACTTTAACAAAATGCATTAAATGTAAATTAAATTTTAGTGTTGATTATGGGCGACTGCTTTGAGCACCAGTCACAAGCCAAATCTTGAAGAGATACATATACACAGCATGAAGTGAAACAGTAACTATAAAGGCACTTTTTAAAAACTTCACATACTGCTTAATGTGAATGAAAACTACGCATGTTAAAATATCGAAGAATATGTTGTTTAAATTACTGCTTAAAATGATTATACACATTCAGAAATTCTATTGAACKAGAATGTCATTGTAAGTCTCTGGACATACTTAGACACATTGTATATGTATTTACACATAATGTGTGAAACACATAGGTAGACATATCCAACTCCAAGTCTAGTTCTCTATGTCATGAGAAATTTAGAACTTGCTTTAAGGAAAGCAGCTGTTTCACGGATGTATCTGATTTCAGTCTGCATAGTATCACTGCAGTCATACATTAAATAAAACACAGCTGGACAACGCTCCACCTATTTCACCACCCTCTCTGCTAACTGTTTAGCACTAACATCTGCTGAAAACAAACTTTAGGAAATAGGCAGACCATAAAAAAAMCCCTTTATTTTAAAATATTTTACACTGGGGAAAGTTTTGCTTGCTTATGAAGAAAGCAAGTAATCTTACATACTACTTATCTTCCATCAGGTTTTAATTATGAGATTTATACCTACAGTTGCAAGAAACCTGGTCAGTGAAGCTGTCTTAAAAATATAATATCATTAACACTACTTTTTATTTCATATTATTAGTTTAGTTCTGTACCTCCTGCCAAAGTACAGTTTACCTGTGCAGTTTATCTTCTCATTGATAATCACAGACACAAAAATAACTTGCTTGGCTTATAATCTTACTATGAATTCTCTACAAATGCCAGTCAATATTGTCAGCTGAAGTTAACTAGACTTACATTCTTAAGGCAGTGAGGACAATGTGTTATGGCCACTTCTTTAAACTGTACGCTCATAGAAGTGCACCTTTCAGTGCAACCATGAACCAATCATTTTCTCTGTAGAGAAATGGTTATTCTTTAACTTCCTGAGTCAAATGTATGCAATGATGCTACATAMAAAAGCTATGCCTCACTATAACTTATCTTCTGCAAACCTGTATGTTTCATGAATCAGAAGCCATTTCCTATATTTTTTGGTTTTAAKCCACTTGTTCAAGCTGTAACAGTTGTCCTTTGGTTAAGTATTTTAAAGTATGGGAGTTTTAGGCTTCTCTAATAAAATAAACTTGATGACCTGGAGTTGTACAGAAAAGCACTTTTCATTGCTTTTAGGAAATTCACAGTATAATCCTGCTGTTCATCTCCTCACAAGCTTTAAGAAATAGTGACTTACTATGAGGCACAATGAGATACATTTGAAGGCAAAACTAGCTTCGTAATATACACATCTAGCACATTCATTTCATAATTTACAAAACTTATCAGGCTCTAGACCAGTGAAGTGCACATTTTGTTTGAGCAACGCATATACTACAGTACCTAAAAGCCATTTTTCTGATAAGCCAAACCACTCTGGAGCTCACTCCTTGTTAGATCAGAATGCAGTATTTTCTATCCACTTTTTACCTCTGCATAAATGGAAAACTGTGTCTGAAATAACAAAATTAGTTGAAGAAGGCTCTTCTTTCTATTCTATTATTTTTCATTTTTAATCTATTTCAGTAACATTATTAATGTTATATTAATATTAATAGCACTACAATATTAATAAAGCCAATCACATTGCTGTAATGCCTACTCTTCTCAAACTGTTGCTTTGAAATTATTTCTGTAAATTCTACTTTTAGTTTTATAAATAATAAACTGAAGAGGGATATATAATTCTTGTGGGATACGCCTTTTTCCTTTAACCATACACGAATCCAAAATAAAATCCTTTAAGCTATTTTCATTGGGGCGTGACAGATTTCATGATTTAGAATTGCCTTTCATCACTATACTAGATAGTGCAAACATTTAGATAGTTCTTAACTATAAACTGTTTATTACATAACAGAGAAATGCACTTAGAAATACAGCAGGGCACATTTTATCTCAGCATATGATTGTCAGATTCTTTACTGTGGCTGGCTGTAGGGTACAGATAGTGATGTACTTGCTAAACCAGACGTATACAAAAAGGAATAATATATGAATCTGTTAATATTTGCTGCTGGCAAGCTTGTGTGTGATTTCCAGTTTCTGGAACAGAGATCTGGCACATATACATATGGAATGAAAGCGTGGAACATTATGGATATGGAAAACTTACCTTAAGTTTGAAAGGGGAATATAGTATATTTGGATATCCTTCATCTTGTATTTACACAAGAAATCTCCAGATGTAGCCAGACTGCCCTCTTCAAAGCATGAAGCATGTTACATACTTGGGGAAATTGGAAGATTTGCCTGCTGTTTAGCTGTAGTAGTGATATTCAGCAAATTTAAGAACAGTCATTGTAAGCTGTTACTGTTAAATATTGACATTTCACTGGAATATTTTAATGCTGTGAAGATATCAACATAAACATTAAAATCATCCAAATAGACAAGTGAATATTCCACGGTGAAAAAAATATTAATAAAATTTAGCTGGTGTGAAAAAAGCACAATTCTGGAATGCTGTGATAGACAAGATGCCAAAGACACACAAGGACGTGGTAGAAAARGCATCTAAAAAGGCATATGTAAACTAGTAAAGCCTTCTAGTGAACAGACATAAGACATTTCAGGAATTAATTACTGAAAGCTATGTCTTTTGCATGTCAGCATATGCAAATGCATCCTATAACTGTGCAAATATCCAACAACCTCATCTTCCTAACGCATGGGTATAAATCTCCTCAAAGGACCTTCCAATTAATGGAGAAAATATTTACAGCAAGTCTCAGATCTTACTACTAATTTTTATTACTCTGTCTTGACAGCATCTGCTGTAAAATCCATTATGAACAGCAAAATAAAGTTTGCAAAAAAAAAAAAAATCCTAATAACATCTGGGCCTGGATTCCCATTCCAAAAAAAGAAAGTATCCCACAGAATAGGTTTTCATTATCTAAATCTATGTCCTTAGTTGTACAGTATTGTTTCAAAATCGCTCCAGTATTTGTAAAACCTTTTGTCTCTAAAATCTCTACCTCAAAAACTTCCAACAACACATCACAAAACTAAAGCTTACAGAAACCCTTTCAAAGCAAACAATCACTAAATATAGAAATGTATTTATCTTACACCTATAAATCATGCAATTATTTGGAAAATACTTTTAACATGAGTATTTGTAATTAAAATGTACAGAGCTTAGATCTGTTTAATTTCAGTGAATAGTGAGACATACCACTTTTCTTCCCCCTATATTTTGAGGATAGGGTGGCTTAAGGGCGTGTGGAAAACAGGTTATTGGGATTACCACTTGATCACACCACTTTTGGAGACACTCATGCGGGCTGTACATTATTGAAGYGTTGAATTTCAATATTATTATGAATTTTAAGTTCTGCAAAATTATTTTGAGCTTTAGCTGAGTAATTTTAACTGATCAAAATACATAAATTTTTCTAGCAATTTAAAATTAGAGTAAGGTTTCAAAACCTTTAAAGGGAAAAAAGAAAATGCTAGCAAAGTAGTAATTCAGCAATACAGTAACAAATGCTCACTTTTGAGCTGAAGAAATGGGGTTTAACCTATCACTAAGTCTTCTATGAAAAAAAGAAAGTAAAAAAAATAGAAGTTAATCACTCGCTACAAGAATATTTCCATGAGCACTGAATCAATTTGSTCACTGAGAATTATGCTGAAAATCATAAAATAGTCTATCTTTCATGTTCAGATTTACACTATGTAAAAAGATAARCCTACTACAGATGTAAAAGACAAACCTATCACAGATGTATCTGTCAAAACTAATCCCTTACTACCTATAGTGCAGCCAGTAGATGGGTAAAATCTTGAGTAAAAACTACTCAAGCATTGTAAAAAAATTAAATATAGCTAGAAAAAAAACCAGCAAGATTTTGGGTGTACAAGCTGTTTTCTCAAAGGCATTTAAGAGACACGACCACTTCTTACAAACTCTGCCTCCCYAACATCCTTATTAATATTTAATAAAAATATTACTATATTTCTATTAATAAATTTATATCACAGCTGCAATATATACCATAAAATACGTGATGTGTGAAACCTCTGCCATACACAGAGAAGTTGTTTATGCAGTGCTGTGCTGAATGCACCCAGGAAAAGTTGGAGGAAAAACTTCACACAACAGGTAGCCTCACTAGGTGGTCTGAAAGACTAAGAAAKGCTAACTAAGAAGTTTAGCCTTTTTACTCTGAAAAAGCCTACTTGTAACTAATGAAAAACACCTCGATCCTTTCCTGCTTATTGTGGAAAATAAGGGGAGCTTTTCTATTCATTTAGATTTGAATCAATTTTAATTCATGCTTCAAAAATTACTTATGGATATGGATAGTCTTTCCAAATCCCTATGAATGAGATGCCCCCATTCCTGGACAGGAAAACCAGGCATATCAAGGTTTACTGATCGCAAGACACTCTGCATTCTTGACACCAAAAATTGACTCCATGGATCAGTTTGTTCAGAAAAATGTACTACTACTGGATTGCAAAAAGCTCTGAATGGGCAAGCACAGGCAAGATGAGGAATTTGAACTTACTTGAACTGCAGGTAAACCTAGTGGTTTTACCACACTGCCCTGTGAACCAATAATTTTCGAGGTCCTGTCTTATTTTGACCACTAATGCTCTCCAACTCTCCGTATTTGCCAGACACTTCTCTCCAGGTCTCAGAACATTTAAATTGAGAGTGTTYTAATGTGTTGTGCTATGATTGACTATTTCACACTATTGTTTCCACTATTCATTCAAGTTTGAAGGAAGTTATTTTTTATGTCCTTTGAAGCTGTTATTTTAAGCCAAGTTGACAGTGTTCATAATATTTCAAACATGTTGACAGGTCGCTCTGCTAATGTGCACTGTAAATGCACACATACGTGAACTTTATAGAAAAAACATGAACTGACAAAATAACATACGTGAGAAAATAACACAGATTTATGACAAAACAAAAAAGTCCTCTGAGGCAGGTGATTATAATGGATCATGATCCTGCTGAGGAAGTCTGGAAAAAGGCAAGACAGAGCCGGAATGCATTTGGCTAACTTCAGCATTAGCAAGTTACCAATGTCAGTGTCATGAAGAAGAAAAAARTCTTCCTCCAAAAGTTCCAAAAGTGTTTTTACTCTCACTACTTACAGCTGGGACTTTTGGAATCATACCAAAAAAGAGTGGAAGTAAAAAACTGAATGAAACATTCATGGCGTTCATTACTAGTCAGAACAAAAGAAGGGAATTGATCACACACCAAAATCACTCTCTAGGCTAAGCAACATATTAAAAAAAAAAAACCAAAACAAACAGAAAACCAGATATTGAGATAGTTCAAAAGTGGCTTGGACAAAAACAACTAACTGTTGAAGGTAACGTATAACAAACAGCTACTTTGACTTCAACACGATGGATAAAATATGACAAAGAAGATCATGTCTTCCGCTAAAACTCAAATATTATTTAATCACACAATTACAGACCAAGTTTAACACTGTGGAGCAGTGTACAACACAAGTGAGATGTCTGTGGTGATGGGGATGCCACAGCAAGTTCATTTTTCATTTATTCACCCTGTGATTGACACATTGAGGTGTCAATCCTGTAGACGTGTAACAAGAAAGGTGTAAAGCACAAAATAATAAACCTTTAACAGCAGTCAGAGACAATGACAACAGTAGCAAAGGAGATTTGTGGAGGCTTTTTAGGTAGCTTCTGTCTTGCAAAGTGGCACAGCAGTGGCTTCCCATCAGCAATGCCCCACTGTGCCTGCTTCTAATGAGTTCCCCTTTCGTTTTGGAAAGGGCATCATCAGACTCTTTTTCCTATTGGGGTATTCACTTCTGCACTTGGAACTGCTGCTTTGTACTTTAATAGGACACAAAGCAATGGGCAGGAACTGATGCACAGGAAGTTCCACCTGAACTTGAGGAAGAACTTCTTTACTGTGCAGTGACTGAGCACTGGAACAGGCTGCCCAGAGAGGTTGTGGAGTCACTCTCACTGGAGATATTCGAATAAGATTGATCTGGACACAATCCTGTTCCTTGTGCTCTGGGATGGCCCTGCTTGAGCAGTGAGGCTGGACCGGATGACCATTGTGGCTGACCCATCCTGTGATCCTGTGCTGTGCTGATGAGCCTTCTACTGTGGGAAAGCAGGGATTTTACATTTTCACTGAAGCAAACAGAAACATCCCTCTCTAGCAGGCTCTGTGTTTGACAATAGTTTGTACTCAACTCTAAACCAAATGCATCTAAAAAACCTACACAGACACCAGGATAACAGGCACTATAGATGTGCACCTAGTGTGACGTGTAGTATCTGGATGAAACACTTCCATGGRTTTTGTTCATGCAGTAACTATCATATGCAAGAACACTGGCTTGGGCACTCAAGATCAGGGTTGAACTGTCATTTATATTCTTGCATAAAGGCAAAACTAAATTCAGACAGTGACAATAAGCCTTTATTGTGTCATCCCTGTCAYGACGGTACAGTCAAATAAGTTTCAGTTAGTTCTAAACATGTTCCTGAATCTCACCTTCTTCCTGCTGCATATGAACCAAGCACACAACATAAAATAATGATGCCAGAATCATTGCCAACTGATCAAGTATAAAAAAGTAGAGCAACTATTTTCTGCTTTCAAACACTAGTGATTTTTGTTACTGACTCAACAGAGTCTTGTCAAGATAAACACAACCGCTGTGTTAATGTTGACTTGAAATCCAGTTTCATCGTAGCACAGCAAAATCTGCATATATACAGTTCTACACTCGTTTTAACAAAGACAGATTATATTTTCTGGATGGGAATTAAAAGCTTTCTGTTCAAAAATCAGAAGTCAATATTTCTACTGTATATTTCTACAAGTAACTTAACCCTTCCAACTTGATCCTCCATAGTTTTACCCTCCTTCCATGTGTCACATACAACTTGTATCCCTAGAACGGCAYCAATTTGTAATGACTTAAAATTTTCTTGTTTGTGTGTGCAAGCATCTCTGTATCCTGTCAGGCCAGTAAGTGCTTTCATCATTCCACTGCAGAAGTCAGTCTCGTGCTCTTCTTTGTAAATGTTAACGCTGAACACATAGTCCTTTCAAAAAAMTTCTTTTCTTATCCCTTCCCCATGCCCACATATAAAACGAAGGCTTTCTCTAATTGTTTAATCAAAATGCCTTTTGAAACATCTGATTCTAGGTATACATAGGGATCTCCAGAGGACACCAGCAGTTTTAGGTGAGAATACCACTAAAAATCCAATTTACCATGCTCCTTTACCCAAAAATCATGCACATTTCTTAATGAAACCAACAAAGGAAAAGACAAAAATTATTTCAGTGTTAAAAATACCAACCCAAGAACACCACCGACTTAATTTCCACTAGGAAATCACTTTAGTTTTGCCTTGTTATACAGGGGTCACTCATTGGAAATTGCACGAGATACACAGGATATATCTTTAAATTACCCATAATCACCTTAAACTACACTCAATCAGCATTGCAATATGTCATCTTACAGACACAAGAAAAGTTCAAAAGGAAAAGCACATGAAAAAGCAGACTACCAAGAGCACTATTGTTAAAACTACACCAGAAAGCTTAATATTTCAATACTGTATATGTTAAAATAAACAACATACACAGGTGATGAAAGCCAGTCTCTGAAAAATTTATTATTCTGTTAGAACAAGTTTACACTTAGGATGAATTCTCAAGCTTCATGCCATTAGGAAGTTTTACTGGGTTTATAGTGGAAATAAAAACAGAAATAAAAATAGATGACAATCCCAAAATACAGGCTGTACTTTGAGTATGATCCACCAGCTTTCTTTTCCTTTTAAATCTATACATTTCCTCTGCCTCTAGCAATCAAATCTTTTTAAATCTTTGTAAAAAGCTTCCTAGACTGTCTGCTTCCCTTTTTAAAATAAAATATTTTGAAATATGAAGTTGAACAGACTAATGTAACCTGTACTAGTTCAATATCACTTCTACAAAGCCATACTACTGGAATTGAACAGTTTTCAGAGATTTATGACATCAGTTTCACAACCCTGCTCTTCTTGCTTCATTTCCTCTGTATTCTCACTTTGGCTTAAAAAAAATTGACCCTATTTGCATTTTCTCCTCCAATGCATGCCATTGGTACTTAACCCACCGAACTGAAAGGGACTTCCACTTCTTTGCGTAACATGGACATAAAGATATGGATGATTTAGGATAGGATAACTAATTTTAAAAGCAGTAAAGCTTAGTCTGGTGAATTTGTACTTGATATCGCAAAATTAAAACTCTTGGAACTGGACTGGTTTGCAAGCTACACAAAGCAACAGTGAGCACTGAATGCTCTAAGCTTCAAGTAATAAAGTAGTAGCAAGAATTGTACTTATCAGTTCAAGTCATAACTACTGGAAATTGATTGTTTAGTTCAATATGAACAGAAATATTTCCTAATTTTGAAAAATTGGAAATAGTTTCCATTCTCTTTCTGACTACAATGTTTTTACATAAACAGATTTGCCTCAGTGTTAGTTTTTACACATTAGCCAATATAACAACATCTGCCATTTAATATGCAGCATTGGCCTCGTCCCCACCCACTCAGATGCTATTCTTCTCTACCCATTACATGAATTAATAACTGATCTCAGTATCAAGTTTTAAGAGACTCCTTAATGTATTCAACATTCCAAATAAATTATGTAACTAACCACAAGAAATTACAGCTTTTCTCACAAGCGCTGCATCTCAAATGAACAACARTCTAGATAAAGATATGTGGTCAAATCTATTTTTTTTCCCAAACTGCAAAGAGGCTTCCCAGCCTTTTGAACTTAGTGGCAGCACACTTAAGGATCAGCTGCAGAAAGAYAGAAGAAATATTAAGTTATGCCTGTGAGTTATTTGATTTCCAGGACAGAGGGGAGAGGAGAAGAGGGAAAATAAATAACAGTATAAAAGTACCAAAATTGATTTTATCTGCTTAAACCTTCACACTTGAAATATTAGAAGCATGTATTCTTATCAARTACTTGACTTACACTCATATTCCTATCCCAGATCTGGATAGAGCCGTCTTGACAGCCAGCTGCAATAAGYTTCCCATCTCTGCTGTACGTGCAAGTTGTAGGAATCACCCGTTTACCTTGAACTGATCGTGGCTTAAATACGCTTTTGTGCTTTTTTTCATTGTTAACATCCCAAGTCCTCACAGTTCTGAAAAAAGAGTTTAAATTAAYAGTTGTTTTAGATAAAAATGATACATGTAAAATAATTCTTCCTGTGATAAAACCAACCCCAATTTTCAGCACAGATAGCATTTAATATTCAAAATAAGTTGTAATGCCAAAATAGCATTTAAGACACGACAACATTCCAGGTAAGAAACATCACTAAAGTGCATCTGAAGTTTAAGAAAAATATTAAAAAACAAACAAAAAAAAACCCCAAACAAAAACAGTTTTTCTCAAAACTCTCATTTTAATACAGACAATTATTTAGAATTGAAAAAATAACAAAAGGTTAATACACAGGAACTCCACACACATAATCTYCACTGCCACTGGAAATCAAGAGGATGAAAGTATTCAGTCCTCCACGAAGAATGAATACTGCAGGAAACAGGCATGAATGCTTATACAAATTCATAACTTAAACAGATTTCTTAATTATTCTGACATAACAACAACTGAATATTCTACTCTTAATGGCTGGTTATTCTTCARACCTTATTTTTAAAAGCCATTTTAAACATTAATTGTAATATTATTGAAGTTATCTTCCATATCTTCCATTAATCCTGAAGGTCTTCAAGTTCTATTATAAAAATGTTCTTCAAATACTTTAGAAAGACTCATTTATGTAAAATTGTTTTTTTCAAGTTAAGTTTTCCGACATTATTAGGAAAACAAATACATCCTTTCTCTTTTTAGTGGAAAAAGAGTATCTGCCTGGATCTTCACTTTCCTTAGATACAGAAAAACATTCAAATGAGAGAGAACTAAAATACTAAGATACAGGTGGATCCTTTAAACTGTCTTAGATACAAATGTTTTCTCTCCATTTAATATGTTGAGGTCTTTTCCAGATAAAAATTCAAAACTCTTCTGGCATTTAATGCAGGGAAGAGTTTCAGAATTTGGCAAAGGAAGGAAGACCATTTATTTAGAAAGAAAAAATCTCAAGGTTCTCAAGACAACCCCATTTGTTTAGACTATACAAACATTGCCTATGATCCAACAGCACATAATTCACTGGTCTCTAGCAAAGCAAATACAACTTTAACAAAGGCTGCCACTTCTGCAGAATGAGACAAGATACCACAGCATAACATCAGGAACTTCCATCACAGCTACAAGACTAGAAAGGCCACAGAGGTGACATATAATATAGAATAAAGAGAAAAAATTATCTGGGACTACCTCATAGAGGCTACATTGAATTGCACATTTAATGACAGTAATGAGAAATCAGTAACCGTAAGTTAGAATGAAGAAGTAGAATAATCTCCAATTGTCCCTAACGAAGTCAAGATTAGTTTCATTTTTAAAAGTCTTGTCAAATTTGCTGTCTGTAAGGCACCATTTCATTGATCTATTTGGAGCTCTAGCATAAGACACTCAAGTGTCTTAATCATCTCAAGATGATTAGCTTGGGTTTGAGGGTTTGTTGTTTGGAGTTTTTAATTATTATTTTTATTTTAAATGAAGCATCATATTACAATTATGATTAGGTTGATTAGAGGATCTTCAGAGCTTCCATCCTCTACCATTATATGATTGTGATATTCCCTTTCTCGTCTCCTCATGTCAGTAACCACCTCAATCTCCCCACCACCTTTCATTCACACTTTCTCTCGCTGTGATATTTGCTCAAAATTTGTGTCTTTTTCCATTCTCCTTTCTTCGTAATATTAAGTCCCTCCAAAATATCATTTGAATATCCCGTACCTTCAGCTTCTCTTCTTCCTTCCCTGATGACCATCTCCTACTGAAAAGCTCTGTCCTCTCTTAGAGCACACATTCCCCAGGAATGCCTTGGCACACCCCTTTTCAGGTGTACCTGGTAACACTCCCATGTGCAGGGAACTTCAGAGCCTGCCTTTCCTTTTCATTCCACGTGCTTCACAAGCATCTCAAATGTCATTCCAGAAACAACCTCTTGAGAACCCTTTACCATCCTAATTCTCCATTTCTGCTGGCATGAAATGACTTTCCTTARAGCCTTCAGTTTCCTGTTTCAAGGGCTCAATGTCCTGTCAAAACCTCAATYGTTTAGCTACACTAAGAGCATATTCAAACCTTTTCATCATTTTACCTTTCCAGTGTAAAGGAAGAGGAAACACCTGTATACTCTTATAACACACATTTTTAGAAATAATTAACACATTAATTAAAATAAATATGAGCCCTAAATCAGCTGCAATATCAGCAGGCCACTTGAAAAATCCAAGTTATCTGAACTGCTGCTTCTGCTGCAGACMGTTGGCCATATTCCCATACACGAATTAATGCCCTATCTAAAATGCCCACATAGCCTATAGTACATATTTAACATTCTGTCAGTGCTTTTCTAATGTCCCCACATTGAGCATGTGTTTGCTTTTGCTTTGCTGCTACTGGATGTAATGAAAAAGATTTTTTTCCACTAAAGTAGGTATTTTATAAGAAATCACCTATATATTAGTTAYAAATTTGTTCAATCATTCCCAGAGGGCCCTTAATTCTTGAGCTAAGACTGAGCTCTTTAATGTCTTCTTTCACATAATATCATTTAAGCATTTTTAYTCTTTATGGAAATATTTCCTATTTTTATTTTCAAATGGACGTAATATAGCAAACACATCTCATAATACCATGTGCAAAATTTCAGCTTAACATGGTTTCTGACTGAATCACCACCAACTAACATCAGGAGTCATTTGTAAACTATGTGTGTTTTATATTTTCCTTCAGACCAGTGATAAACCAAAGCAAGGATCACTGAGGAACCTTGGACATATATCTTCACTGGAATGAGAGGAGATTTGGTTTGGGTTGGACATTGGAAAGGATTTCTTTGGAGAAAGGGTGATTAGACACTGGAATGGGCTGCCCAGGGAGGTGATGGTACCGCYATCCTTGGAGGTATTTGAGGAAAGACTGGATGTGGCACTAAGTGCCTTGGTATGGTTGACTATGGTGGTGTTCAGTCACAGGCTGGACTCAGCCCCAGAGGCCTTTCCCAACCTAACTGATTCTGTGGCTGGACATGCCCCGGCCATGGCACTCACWGCCCAGAGAGCCAAACGTGTCCTGGGCTGCACCCAGAGCACCGTGGGCAGCAGGGRAGGGAGGGGATTCTGCCCCTCTGCTCCGYTCTGCTGAGACCCACCTGGAGCATCCAGCCCTGGGGACCCTGCAYAGGAGGGACAGGGACCTGCTGGAGCCAGWCCAGAGCAGGAAATTACGCTGATGAGTGTGCTGCAGCATCTCTGCTACGAGGGCAGGCTTGAAGAGCTGGGTTTGCTCAGACAGAAAAAGGGAAAGCTCTGGGGAGACTTCAAGTACTAAAAGGAAGCTTCAAAAAAAAGACAGAAAGTGATTCTAACATGAGCAGATTGTAATAAGACAAGGGGGAACTGTTTAAAACAAAGGAGGAGATGATTAGGATCAATACTAGGAATAAATAATTTACTGTTACAGTATGAGGAACTGGCACAAGTTGCTCAGAGAAGTTGTGGATGCCACATCCCCGGAAATGTTCAGGATCTGGTTGGGCAAAGATCTGAGCAACCTGGTCTAGTGGGTGGCACCCCGGACCTAGGCAGGAGGAGTGAGGATTTGGAATTAGATGACTTCTAAAGTCTCTTCCTACCCAAACTCTTCTGTGATACTGTGACTAATACTCAACTCCTCCCATTCCAGTRAGAAGAAAAGGAGATAAAAAAGAAAAGCAGCATAGAAATCCAAATAATTTACCTTCAGGGAATATTGTCTTTAAATTGACATTATAGCATAAATACTCCAAGAGTGCTTCATTTATTTTCTCCGCTTCTGCTACTGACCCTTAATCAGCACATCAGTAACAGTCAACTMAGGGTACATTATGGAATTATGAGTCTGGAGATTTTTTTTCTGGAATATTTGGTATCATCTCATTATTTCCCCTTCTTCAGACATAATGAAAAAATAAATGAGATTGCATTACAGAGGTTCTATTTTCACTTCCTAAGTTCTCTGAGTTCAGTCTGCTGTTTGTGTTGAAATGAATAAAAAAAATCTACTCCTGCATCAATCAGGCAATTTCTAGGACATTCACTTTCTCTGAAAAAACCTCTTATTAAGAGTACCTTCTCAGATTTAAAAAAGTGGAAAATGAAACAGTAACCCTGTTTTATGCTCTACGTTGCACCACTTAAAAGAAATATAATATTCATATTTATCTGTTGATAGGCAGAACCAAGGGATATTTGAACTCCATTGTAAATAAAAGAAAAACATTTCCTGAATGAGTCTTTTTTCCACCTGAAAATAAACTATGCTTAATGGAAGTTATTCTTTAGTAAAAACTACATAAAAAGATTTTTTAAGAACTATACCTTTAAAATACAGTTGTTTGCTCATTACATCAAGTTTTAATATGATAATCACTGTCACACCAACATTTTTTATTTCTCTTTCATAAATTCCTCTTCAATTAAAATTAAGCCCATGAAAAAGGCTTCACATACACATGTTTAACTTTTTAAATGGTGGATTCCACATCTGCAAAACAGATTTTGTAAAATGGATTTTGTAAAGTTCTTTTATTTGGCAAGAGCAATTCAAAGCAACTTAGAAAAGGAGGGGAATGTTCTTTTGGAAAGGTAATGTGGATATTTTCGTGACCACTGAGAAGTTAAATGACACACAATAAACAACTAATTTAATTACTGAGGTTCAAGGGGACGTTTTGGTGGTTTTTCTCCCCTCAAAAAGTTTTTTCTCTCTTTTCTCCCTTTCTTCTCATGTTCATACAATGTTATTACTAAGTCACAATTTCTAATAAAATTAATTACTGGCAATGCTGCTGCATTACACAAATTATTATAGCTATGTAGCTGCCATTTCCCAGACTGCAAGCACAGAAAATTTCTGTGTCATGAGTCAGGAGGACACTGCCCTAATACAATCTGTGGAAATTCAAGAAGTGAACCAATTCAAACTTCAAAAGCCTGACTTGTCAAATTCCACTAAGCTTTTTAATCTGTCCCACCTCCTCTGCTTCTATTGGACTGGAAAACTCTATTGCACAATGCTGAATGTTAATGGCATTTAATATGTTAATGCACTCTAAATAATTAAGTCTATCCTTACCACTTGAAATACAAAAGAAGCAGAGTATATCACTGTTAAAAGTGCAGATCAAGCTTAATGTAGTACATCTTGTAACCACATTATAGTGCCCACCTTTGTAATATAAGGTTGCAAAGCTGTAACATGTTTCAATATCATTATACAAACACTGTGGCAATGGAATTCATCATCCCAGTACAGGACACCATGCCATCAATGATAGAAAACATATTTTTAAAGTGTAAAATTAAGATTCCTTCTAAAAAAAGGAACTGGTCTTACAGTAAGAGTTTTCTTAAATCTCTTACATAAAACAACCATATGTATGTGGGGAATAAAATTAAGATATTTATTAATATGGTGAAAAATTACCTAAAGCAGTATTTGTAAAGAGGTTAGTTAAGAACTAGCTGAAAAGTTCTGTTAAGATGTACTTCATGCATATGGAGGTGCAACATTATGTTAGTAAAAAAACTTTCACTGTTGAGTTCTTTTTGTCCTCTTTCAACAGAAGTAAGTTATAGACTTCTGTTGAGCACATGGGACCCAACAAGGGTTGAGTCACCTGCCAGGCAATGAAAAGATTTGTACACACAAACAGATGGAGAAATCCAGAGAAACTTTCCATATTTGTTTGGCAGAAAAGCTTCTAAATAAGCTACCTACTTCCAGCATTTGAACAAAATTAAAATAATTTGAACCAGAATACAAAGAAAGTCACATCCAACATATGTAAAATCATAACTACGGAAGGAACTGCCAAAAATATTGACACAACTTAATAATTTATAACAATTCTACTTTTCTGTTACTTAAATAAACCCTAGATGTAAAAAACAAAAAAGAGACATTAAACATAGTAAACAAAATGCTATGTGATATACAGCAAATGGGTTAACCAACTATGAAACTATATTTTTCTGTATTTTCAAATTAAACTGGCAGCCTTTTTTGACAGAAGAAATTACCATCATTTGTATGCACAAGGTACAAAAGTATAAAGTACATCATTTGTATGTACAAGTGCATCYGAATTCTAATTACTAGGGGAGAAGATTAAAACCTAATAACAATGAATGGGAACTGTTCCCATTCTCCATCCTGAATGAACTAAAGAGCAACCAACTAAAAATTAAAATGACACATAAGCATGTCTGAGAGAGAAGGAAGAGTAGGTGTTCTGAATTACTAAGCAAAAATCCCTCTGTTGGCCAATATATGCAACACTGGAGAAAAACTAAATTAGAAAAGGAGACAAAGAGCTAGAAGAGTATTAGCTGGGCTAAGAAACCAAAACTATAGGAAGTAAAGAAGAGGAAAGCGATTGAGGAGGATAAAARCAAGGAACAGAATATAAGGTATCATGTCATGCCAGATTTGGCAGCATGTTCATGAGAGGAAAATTGCAGCAGCAAMTACTAGTGAGTTATGGCATACTGCGGAGCTGGCCAACAGATATTCAGATACAGAGCTACCCACCAATACATCTACAAGACCCTTCTATTTTTTCCCAGATTAAACCACTGGGCCAGGCTAACAATACAAATACTCTTATAGAAAGTAAAAAATTTAAGAGTGAAAACAAATATTCTAGAACCACGCAAGCAAATAACATAATACAAGTCTTTTACATTTTTTAATCATCAGATCCTGTACAATAGTATCATATTTGCATATGAATTTCATATCTATTTCAGCTATTCCCTTCTACATACCTCTTCAAAGATACATCCTTTTGAATTTTGCACATAATTTTTTTTAAAAGTACTTCTTTCAAAACCTGAAGATTCCCTCAAGTATCTACAGATCGGCTCATCAAAATGGCCAGCTCCAAAAYTCTGTCATCCTCAAAGGTTATAGCAGACATATCTTGCATATCATATTGGCAGAGAGAATATACTACACAGTAAAAATCCAATTCAGCATTTTAAAAATTGACATTTATCAACTACCAACAACAGCTGTTAAGTCAAAGATCAAGAAAGAGCATCAAGTCACACAAACTGAAGTATTTCATAATGGATCACAGAAGAAATTCCAAGATTCTGCTCTATACTGTCTTCCCACCTTCACTGTGAATTTTCCATGAATTCCCACTGAATTCACAAAGCAAAATTCAGATAAATACCTTGCTATGCCCAGTCTTCACAGATTGTTAATGCTTTAATTCAAAACAGTAAGTCTCATTTGGGACCTAAAAGTTTTACAAGACCTTTATTTCTTTTCTAAAAATTTTAAGATACTAATGATTTGCTCTGAATGTAATTGCTACATTGGCAAACAGTATAACATATTAATACACAGATCATATACAGAAAAGTCAAGAATGAAAGGAAAGTAAATGACGGAAATTTTTCAAACAAACAAAAGAACAACAATACTACATGACTATTCCATTAACAGTTGCGAGTAAGTTCCAATGCAGTTACAAATGCTCAACAGAATTTTCCTCACATCGAAACAAATACTCTGAATATAAATAAAGCAAAAGGTTTCGTGGGAGAAACTTCAGAAGGAAAAAAAACCTCAGAAGATACAAAAATAACTACTATGGGAAAAAACACACAAGTAGAAAAAAAGGCTGAGATGGAATATGGAAGTGAAAAGCAGATCAATTGTGTAAGACAAAAAAATAAGGTAATTGCTGGACAGAAAGCAGTAGCTGCAGGTATGCAGGCAGTAAGAATCCTCACTCCTTAGGAAGGAGGATTAGTATTACACATACCAGATACAGCCAGTGCTGCTTAGAACAAAATAAATAGAAGAAATCTAAAAACATTTATTCCATTTTGAAGATAGGACAATTGCTAGTCAATGAGGTGGGAATGGGACAAATATTCCCCCTCCATCTCACCAAATCAAACCAACAGCTTAGAGAACCAATGCACAARAATAAAACACATGATAGGGAGATTATGTTATTGAGAGCCCATCTACTGAGAGGAGACTGCACTAAAATGTATTCAAATTCTGTAGAAGATTAATTGGAGGCAAATCACTGAGGCATCAAAAAGCAAACAAACAAAACACCAAAAAGACCACCAAACAAACAAAAAAAAAAAACTCCAATGTAAAAACCAACACACAAACATGCTCCAGAGAACTGTATAAATTCCTAGAAGCATGATATAGAAAAAGGTCTCTTTTAAGAAATGGTCTCCAATTTAAAGGCATATACTGTACTGGAAACAAAGGCTGCAGGGCTCATAGGTTAATAAACAATGATTTAGTTAGGTGTTCCAGTCGATGTTGTTGTGATGGGTTCTTCCTTGAAGAATTTTTTTTCTCAAGTTCAATTCAAGGCAATGAYAATGGATTCAGTTTGCCTCCCTTCCAAAGGCCAATGTACAGACAAAAACTGAATGTGACCACCATGCCCAAGTTCCTATAAGCCTTTCTCCCTTAGTATTTCCTTAAATATTAAACTATTTTCCTTTCATATTTCCCTAAAACACTGAATATATTTGATTGCATTAGTGATAAATCCTTGGGCAGCTAAACTGCACTATGAGAAAAAAGTCTTGCTGGTTTTGAATTACTTTCTTACTGGGACTAACAGCTGATTTGCTTTTTTTCTTGTTGCTGATGTCTTCACATACAAATTTGACTGAAGAAAAGCTTGTTTATCTTTGCATAMACCATCAAGATGACAATCATGGATGTCTGCACCGAAGTGTATAATATCTTCAGTTCAAATCAGCAAGGTAGCCAACAGCAAGTCTTCAGAAAACCATGCATAGAGCAGGTTAGAGAACTACTCCCTTAAGACATTTTATTCYAATGAGTAACAGATTCGGTGATTTTAATGAAGTATATTGAGTGCTCTGAGGAGTCAATATGCTTTTGAATTAATMATTCAAAGTCTTTGTTAATGCTGTGCTATTTAAAAAACCTGAGCACAGGTATTTTACACACAAGAAGTCCTTCATTTACTATTCCAGCAACAACTAACTTCAATATTATTATTTCTATACAGAATATTAGATAAATTACAGGTACTATGTGATTGAGTTCTGAAAGTTGTGACTGTAAAAGTAGATACAATTTTGTGTCTTTTTCCAAATGGGGCAAGCAGGCAATGAACTGATATCTCATCTCCCACTTAGAAAAGATAAAGTGGAATGTAATCAATCTCCCTAGGGGGTACATCTGATTAAGATCAAAGGGGAAGACTTCTGGTAAAGAGCATCTTGACAGTTCAAGTTACTGTCACCTGCATGAATTGAAATGACTCAAGAGCAGTCTTGCATGATACTGCAAAAGGAGGGGTTAATCACTAGGAAAACAGGATGCTTTCTAAAGAGCTGATTAGTCATGGCTATAAAATAGCTTAGGCTCACTTGGATCTCAAGTTTTTTCACTTCATTAAATAACTTAAATTGGAACTAATACTCAACTGAACTCCTCATTACACCAGTGAAAAATCGTCTGAAATTAAAACAGTCAAGCAATCAAAAGCACTCTGAAGCAACACCTCAGCTGACCCTACACGCACAACAATTAGTTTTAACTGGTTTTGCTGTCATCAGAGATCTCACTCAGACACTTTTCTTCAGGTCCATTAGCAACGAACTGCATTCTAACAAAGTTAAGTTACTAAAGGGTGTAAATTGTAAGTCTTCAATCTATTTTGACTTCTGAAGTTACAGAATCTGTTCTAAATAACGCTAAATTTGAATCAGCTGCACAGACTAACTATGCACTCTGGGCTACAGAAAATCTTAAAAGTGAATGAAATTATAAATGAAATACCAATGTTTGTATTTTGTAGTGTAATTGCATAAAAATTTATRACCTACTTACAAAGACAAGGACAAACTGCAACACATAAGGTATATACAAATTCAGGRATTTATATTTTCTGGAATATCCACCAAAGTCTAAGACTTTTCCCTCATCCTCACAGGAATTCAGAAAGAAAAAGAGCATCTCTTCATTTCTTAGCCTCAGAACTCCAGAGTCATGATACAGTCCCACATATGTCTGGATAAYAGAGAGAACATCATGTTTCATATACTCATCATGGTCTGGTCATATCATAATATTGCCACGACTGAAGAAGCCCCTGTATTCCTTTCTTACTTTTGTGTAAAGTTAAAAGTTTGAAGTAAAAGCTTAATAGAACAATAGTATTACATTTTATAATTCTTCAGGATAAAACCTAAGGGACTTATGCTCCCTTATCAGTTATCTTCTCCACATGGGGAAAGTGGTGAGGATTTTGCTGAGTTTAAATCTGTGTGGATATAAAAATAGTAAAGGCAGGACAAAAACAACTTAGAAAATACTTTTAACAACCTAGCTTTCCTTTTAAATAAGAAACCACCACTGAAGTGACTTGTTTCATAGCTCAATTTGATTAAAAAAATCAAATACCTCTGGAGTTTGAACATGTTACTTGTAGTGATCTAGTCTTCTGTTTGCTTGGAGCCCTGAAATTTCTGAACTACCTTTTAGTTCACTGCACAGCCTGCTGCTACCTGAGCAACCTGATCTGAGTTGGCTTTGCACTAAGCAGGGAATTGAAACAGATGACCTCCCAATGTCCTCTTCAACCTAAATTATTCTGTGACACCAGACAACCTGAAAGGATATTTTAACAATGCATGTAGAGCATATGAATATTCCCAGCAGGGACCCATGCTTCCTATATATAAAACTCTATGAAAGAAAAATCTTCTCAAAAGCTAGTAAGACTAGAACAAAGTCCAAAAACACAACAAAGACACACAAATGTCACCAGTATCTCTGACTTTGAGAGCTTCTAGGAAAGATACTGGGAAAACTGCAGAAGCATCAGTTGGCAACTTATGCCCATTGTCCTACATGCTGTAAACCAATGTCTCATGTCTGCACTTCCCACCGCATGCACAAGTAGTGAACAAGTGCCCACTGACACACCACAGAAATCAAATTTTAATTTGCAGCTGACAGCACTCCTGCACAGGTCAACCAAGCAGTAGGAAAATTCTCAGCTAATTGTTTGTTTGCTTTTCCTCAGCTAGAATTCATGGACGCTTCCTCAATAATTCAGCTATTCCTTGAGTGTAAATGTCCAGCTCTACCCTTCCTTTTTACCTGGGGCATCAGCAAAATTTTTAATTCTTATTTTCTTAGAAGCACGGTTCAGAATCACAGAATATCTTGAGTTGGAAGGGACCCACCAGGATCATTGTTCCTCGCAGATCTACACAAAACTAAACTAACTGCACTAAAAGCGTTATTCAGACGCTCCTTGAATGCTGCCAGGCTTGATGCTGAGACCAGTTTCCTCAGGATTCTCTTCCAGGGACCAGCCACCTATTCAGTGAAGAACTTCAGCCTGAACTTCCACTGATGCAGCTTCATTCCATTTCTTCACGTCCTGCCACCAGTGACCAGAGAGATGAGATCAGAACTTCTTATCCACTGCCCCAYCATGAGGAAGCTGAATCCTCCTCTTCTCCAGGCTGAACAAGCTCAGTGACTTCAGCAGCTTCTTTGTACGTCCTGCCCTCAAGATCTTCCTCCATTTCGGTCCCACTTCTCCTGATACACTCTAACAATTCGATGTCCTTACCCTGTGGTACCCAAAGCTGTTTAGCACACCCTGGTTCCACATTCTCACTATATTGTAGGAAGTTTTCCTTTTGATCTAAAATTTTAGTTCTTAAAATAATCTACCTGAAACTGTGTGTATCCTTTAAAAAATGAAGCTACGCAGCCAAAATGTCAGTTGAAAATGCCCTCAAATGTAAGCTCTTACCATTGACTGCATATCTTATTGCAGAAGCTAACATTTCAATCAAGAAAAACTTCAGAAAAATATTAATGTAAACGCACATAGTTTATAAAGACAAAAATAGCTTTACTAACCCTTTTGTAAACATACAGCTTTCAGCAAGGGCCAGTACAGTCATTATTCAAACTCTTCTTAACCAGGCCTGCTCATTTGCTGTGCTCTCTTAATCAGCTCTGCACTGTRTATGTATCTAAAAATAGATAAGTTAGTCTAGGAGAAGCCATCCTCATGGATCTGTAATGGACTTCACACCTTTACACACGACAAGACAAAAAGTAAACTACTATGCCAGTGCAGTGCAATTTACTACACATGTGAGATAACCACACTTTTTTTATGAAGGCACTCTTGTATTACAAACATGTCTCTAGACACAATTTTTCCAAAGACTTAAAATTATGAATTATCACGAGATTTTAAAAAGAGTGACAGAATTTTAACCCTACAAAACCACAGTGATCTCTCTTCCTGCAAAATACCATGGTGCTACACCAAAGGATGAGAACTCTGCTGTTCCAGAGACAGGAGAAACCAAAAAACTCACMAGAATTTAACATAATTCTTAAGCTTCCCTGCTGCAAACAGCTGAATTGCTATGGCTGACATAAAAAATAAAACATCAACTTTGTAAAGATAAATAAAGCAGATATAAAAATCTCCCTAAGTAATTTGATCTTCACAAATGCCAATTCTTTTTTATTTTTACCTCATGCAACTCTTGAGAACAAGTTTTTAGATAATCTGCATGGCATTTCAAGTTTTTAAACAGTAACAGATTATATAAAATACTGCCTAAACCATGTTTGTGTGGAAGCAAAAAATATAATATTTGTGTAAGTAAACACTGAGATGGACATTTAAAACTTCTAACTGACAAGGTATTTAAAAAATAATTTTAATATAATTACTTTATTTTGGGACCAGACACCAGACAATTAGTTCCTTACTCTTGGTGTTCACTTGTGTGCATGCACACAAACATCAGGTTTCTCTGAAACCACAGCATTTAATTGGTTCAATTACCTCTAACTTTCCCAGGGTCTGAATTTTATGGATGTTGCACTAGTCACATACATTTGATATTATGTGTATTATGTATTTGATATCCTGACAGTATTATCTGCAACAGATTATCTGCAACTCTAAGAGTGTGTCCTTTAAATTAATTTTTGATTCACAAAGAATCATTACATGAAATAGAGCTTATYAGGCTCACTACCTTTAAGTTCCCCTATAACATGGCACTAAAYGTGCATGGAATACATTTACGTTATATTCCATATAATGATATACATTGCCAAAAAAAGTGGGCGAATATTCCACATAACTTAACACTTTTGGAAGCTTTGCAATATTTTTACTTTTTCAGCACCTCACACTCTTGAAACTGGTAGACTTAATGAGTACTTCAACTTTCATTTGAAAGCACCATGAACATGAAACACTACGCAAGCTCCAAGTAGAGGCTCAGAAATGTGAAAACAAATAACTAACTTGTTAAATACTTTATTTATTTGTATTTTGAATAAATGGATGTTATTATATATCTACTTGCAGATCTGCTTGGCATTGTCTAAGAAGTTACCATCTGTTTGTTTCATTGCTAAATCATTCATATGAATGTAACCTGATGAAGAGGCTGTTTAAACCAACCCACTGTCTTTCTAACAAAGCAGATGAAGAACTTCCATCATATTCATTCCATCAATCCCATCACAAGATTGCTAACCTTGAGAAGAAGGTTGAAAAAAAAGGGAGCTTGCATGTGTAACAGTTAATTTAAAACTACACTGACTTTTCCCCAAAACATCCAAATCTGTGAAACTAAACTATAATGCTACAGTTTTTCACGTGCATGCTCAGGAGATTATTAATGTCATCTAGATCCTTCTAAACATGGGTATTTGGCTCAAACCTGAGCCATTCTAGAGTCCCTGTGAGACTTGTTACMCAATGGCCAATCTTCATATAAATAAGTGTGAGCTATATAAAATATAAGAGACATCTTTCATTTTCTTGCAGAAGWTTTTAGAGCAAACAAGTCATAGCCATGGACTCAATAAATAAACTCTGGTGTTCTGAGATAGTCTCAGAAAGAACTGGAAACATATATTCCATTTAAATGGCAATTTTGATTTAGATAACCAACAAGAAAGCTACATCATGTATTTTTACATAGGCAACACCTAATGCTCTTGAAAAGGTACAAAAAAATTCCAAAGGAAAAACAGTTCACGCTGCAAGTAAACAGATCCTGGAATGATACATCAACTTATAGTTAAGTAAATTTCAGAATTAATCAGAAAAAATCCAGAATTAGTATAGCTTGAATGAAACAAAGTAGGGTTTTTTTCTTAAAAAAGACACCAGAAAAAGAGTTATGAAGCTAAATTTTACCTCAAACCAAATCTGCTTCAAGTTAAATTATTTGCTAGGTTTTATAATAAACATGTTGATACAATAATTACTTTTTAAAGCCTAGGTATGTACCACCAAAAAAGGGAAGACATCTTTTTTCATAACTGAAACTTTTCAGTATCTGTTTTTCTGCTATCCACTTAATTCAATGTGAATCACACAACAGAAGAAAGCTACAAGTAAGCCTAAGTAAATTATTTATTTTGAAGGGAGAAATGTCTAGTAAGTTGGCCTAGTAAGTTTATGATGACAARAGAAGATCTGCATCTTATCTCACCAGAAGTTCAACCTCAGGAGACTGAAACGTTTGCCAGCATATTCTAAATCATACAGACACCAGTGAATGTGGATCTTAATTGTAGAGATTAGCTGACCAGAAGTTTCCACTATCATTAATGAACTAAACTGAAGAATATTGATCAGATGTTTTCTGTCCTAGCAAACTGAAGATTTCACAAATCACATGCCTGGAAACATTTCAGGAGAAGAAACGTTTCTGAAACCAAAGTAATCCCTCTCAAGAGAAACACATTTAATATAAACCTTTAATCAGCAAATATTTGAATGACCATATAAGCTTAAAAGATTAACAATATTGCCACAAAATGATTGCAAAATTATCTAATGGGGAATGATTCGGAGACAATCATTCAGAGCAAGGGGTGGAAAAATTAGCTAAAAAGTCAATGAGAAATTGGTTGGAAAAACTGTGAAAGCAGACTGATTTTGAAGAAAAAAAAACATAACTAAGAAAAGGAATGAAGTCTTGCCATTAATGTGCCATKGTAACAACTACTGGATCCATATCCTACCTTCAGCTCCACATGGACAGTTCCGCCATCCTCAGAAGGACTACATATGGACTTCTTCCTATCCTCAAAAATCGAGTAACTTTAACAGACACTCACAGCTCAATCCCAAGTCCTTACCTATAAAAAGCTAAATCATATGTACAGTTTTATCATAGTTTTTATCACTGCAAAATCCACATGCCTGTTCCAATCTCATGTTTATTAAAYGGTGTTTTTTGTGTTCATTCGTCAGACGAGTGAAAGAGAAATTTCCTCCACAATTTCTGTGTGAAAGATACAATTTGTAAAAAGTTTACTGCATTTCTTCCTTAATAATCAGTTCATGAATAGCTGTTGACAAAGAAATAATTTCTTTCTCTTATACAAATCTTGTTAACTTTCAGTTACTGGGTCAAGTTATGTCTTTAGCAATTTAAAGAACTTCTAAATGTTGGACATTTATCTCTCTTTCAAAAWTTTTTTTTGCTGTTGCCAAGTTTCTTAATTTCTTTTTCCATAAACTGAAATTTAATCTGCTTTTTGAATCTTCTTGAATTAGCTGAAGTTTCAGGATACATCTCTGACAATTTTCCTTTTCAGTGTCTTCTACTATCCTTTTTAGGCTGATGAAATTGGAACTAGACACAGAATTCAACAGGTATTGCTSAAGCAAAACATTAACATCATATCCTCTAGCAATGCCATTAGTAAAAGTTAACTCTCTGCATGTGCATGGATTTTTAAAAGATGTCTATCTGCTTTTCCACAGCTTCACACTAAGCTTAGACGACATACATATATACATATATATATGTAAGTTTATATACYATTAACCCTTCATAACTTTCAGGAAAATATTCTTCTCTGTATATGATTTCCCATTATGTTATTTTCACCCAGTTCATTAACCAATCTGCTCTCAGTGACTAAGGGTAGATGAGAATCAGTGACTAATACTTAGTGTTCAAGTTTTACTAGAAATATGTTTACACTTTCTTTGATAAAATCTGCTTTAATTAAAATAATTTATAGAAATATAGAAGTTTTGAGGCAATAGTTCAGCCTTACGCAATTGCATTAGAAACATGCTGTTCTGATTACTTCAGATAACCAGTTTTAAGATCTCTTCCTATTAATCAGCCCAGCTGATAGATGACAAATATCTCACATGTATTTACAAGATTAATCCTTTAAAAGTCACAAACAAAACTCATTGGAATAACCAGAAAAAATTTCAACAGATTTTGGAATGTAATTTACTGTTTATTACTTACTAATGGATACTATACAAAAGTTTATATAAGGTTTTATTAAATAAATAAGAGAAGCTTCTTTCACAAAAACCCATAGATAATTTTTACGGTACTTTATCTGACTTGTGGAACAGGATTTATCAGCCTGAAACAGAATTTTCTGAACTGAAAACTTTTCCAGGCTGCATTACCTTCCAGTGAAGCCATGTACCTCTGAAACCACTACCAGCTGAGAAATATAACCTCAGGCTGCTCCAATTCATTCCATGGAAAATGAAAACCATCCGATATACATCTCTAAACAAGCAACTTAGCAGTGGGATTTTAACTAAAACATATATTTATATAACATGAGGACCCTGATAAGAGGAACAATTTTAAATTTCATTACTCAAACAATGAAATTACCTGCAATTCTAAATGTCAAAAATCACAGAGTTTTGATCTATAGGATATTAACTATCATTAGTCTTTACTGTGTGGTTTTAATACGGAACCAGATTTGAACATTAATCATGGCAATTTAATTTTATTTTCTTAGAAAGAATGCATATTTTATCTTTGTAAGGAAATGTGCCAAAATAAATCCTTGTCTACCCTACTTCACTTTCTTATTATCAAACAAAAACATTTTGCTTAGTTTACTAAGTCTATCGTACTTCCCATTAGTATTAGAATAATCAAAGAATTTTGGTCATTTGAACAAGATGCATATCTCATGAGAAAATAGTCCTTTAAATTGAGTTATTGGTTGAAACTACCAGTGAATACTTGAGTAGAAAGGATTTCATCTTTATACAATAAAAGATGTAATACATTTTTCATGGGAGAAGAGAGGAGAGGGTACTGCCAGTGAAAGATACTTACAGAAAAAAGTCACCACAATGGAAGTATCTTTACTCAACAACCAGTATACGACCCAAAACCATGGCAAGTTTCCTACCAATTCTACAAACAGCAAATTCCTGTCTTCTTCTCTATCAAGTTGATTTSATGGAAACACTAGAAGTCCCAATCTCCCATCATTTCTATTCTGGCAGAAGTTACCCCAGACCTGCTAACAGAATTGCTCAAAAATATTCTATTTCCCAGTCCAGACAGGCCAGGAYCAGAGAAGTTGTAATAGTAAAGCTTTTCCAGTTTGACAGAAAGTGGTTAGGAAACAAGTTGCAGGGAAAGCTTATTCATGTAACACAAGAAGAGCACAGYACAGGTGAGAAGTGAAATACTAAGTGTTTTGGGTTAAAAGAAGAAAATATATGCACCAAAACTTATGCCTTCCCATCCTAAGCTAAGAACATTGTGATTACCTAGCAAAAGCTTTTGAAAGCTTTGTCCCTTCTTGCTCCACTCACTGCACAGTTCTAAAAGTAGCAAACTGTTCAGAAAGTACTGAAGTACTGTGAATACTTAAATTCTGTGCTAACCAGATAAACCAACCAAATGTTTAATGTGTAAACATTTCACCTGACACACAAAAACACTTTCAAGTTTTTTGCTGTAGTAAAAAACTTTACCTTGGAATAACTAAAAATAAATCACTGAACAGAACTCTATTCTTCTACATTCTAAATTAATTCTGAAAATTTGCCTAAACTTCAATGTTGTACTGGGAATAAAAGCATATCCTAAGAATCTTGAAGAAATCTTCAAATTTCAGAATTTCATCTTCTAATGGAATATTGTACAGTAAGTAAATATATTTGTGTACACACACCTGTATATCGAAACAACTTGGCAGGAGTTATTTCTTCTCCTAGGAGGGAAGTCCAAGTTATGCTATTCCTCTGGCAAATTCAGTTGTTTTGCCACAAATGTTACTTGCATTCCCTACCCTATAAAGCACCAGATATAAATGCAACTAGATATAATTCAGGGTGACCTTTTTGATGAGTTAGTACTTTGGACTCTAAAGCAGGTCCTATRCTCTATAGCATGCAGCTTATTTTAAGAAGTAAATACAGAAACCACRCAAAAGCATAAGCCTGAGACTTTGCAATTAAACAAAAATTTTTAAATGATCCCCCAGATGAAGGTAAAACATCAGTAATTATTTTCAAGTATGTTTTTTTCAACTAGCCTTCAAATCTGTGAAGACAGATGCAGTGTTGAAGCTTAGATTGTAACAAAAGTTTATACAAACACCTCGGTGGTAGCCTTGGCATTGCTATCTTACTGTCCTCAGCAGTTATCAAAGCTGCAGACAGACCAGTGTTAAGTGTACTTATTACACACAACATGTTTCAAACACTGAAGGCATTAGGACTATTAATATTTATTCAAAAACCTTCTTCAGCGTTGTACTTTGGTACTTTTAAACAAAACAAGGACAGTGAACGTAACAAGTTTTATCATTGTATTTCTTGAAATAATTCAAAATATTCAGAAAAATTCATAAATGCTGCAAAAGCACAAGACAGTATAATTACACTTACACTAAAMCATACAAGTCCAGACTCAATTCTCACATATGTTTTCATACACACAGTATTACTGAYATGTAAAAGCATTAAAGAAAAGTAAAATTATAGCTTAAGTTCTCGAGTTGTCAAAAATGCTGCTCCAGGCCTCGGCAGAGGTCAACCAACTCTAGGGTTGTATTCACTTTATATGTAATCAGCTTAGGCTGAGCTGCTGCCAACCTGGAATGAGCACAGAGTAYGTAACCTGAAGCTTAGATTCTATAATTCCAGGAGAAATGCCATATAATCCCACTTTCACAGCTAGTGGACCTGTCCTTCATAGCTCAGCCAAGCAGGCTGGAGATATGAAATCTTGTACTCTCCTGAGAACGTACTACCACATGGAAAAAAATCTAACGAGCAAATATGTGAACTGTAACAGGTGACTTGGCTCTAAAGCTTATGGGGCACAGATTTCATCAATTAACGGAAAACAGAAGCATCTGGGCTGAAGGGAGCCTGCCAGTTCAAGAAAAGTGGAAAGCACTGTGGCAGTAACTGATTGTTCCATGGGCAGTGAAATTGACTGCTGGCCATCTCCAGCAAGGCTACTGCAGACCTTACTCAAACCACTTTTCTGTCAAGCTACCAAATTTCATGCAGTTCTGAGCCTAATAAAAGGCTAGTTAAGAGAAGTTATACACTGATAGCTRCACCCGAAACAAGGCAGCTACTGGGAGAAGATAAGACAGAAGGCATTCTGGCATTCTAGATGCATACYTACTTAACAGGATAGAAATAGTTAACATATGAATACAGAAAGGTGGCTGAGATCAAAGTCATCATGAAACAGCAGTGCTCACTAAGATACATCAAATTTCAAAAGCCCCTAGTAGCATCTAGGACATCACAAATATTCTAAAGGAGAGAAAAAATGTCCCAACAGCAAAGTTGCAAACAGCAGATATAAGTTATGCAAACTACTCATCCTTCATTAACTATATTTTGCTGCTTGAAATCACAAAAGAGACACAGAGAATATTTACTAAGCAAAAGTATATGGTTAAAACAAAGTCATAGAGCAGATTGCAACACTAATTTGACAAAAGACTAAGAATTCAATTGTTCCTTAAATGAAAAATTCTGTTTCTGAWGATTTGAAGTAAAGATACTTCACTGAAATAACTTCATCTATTTAATTACCGATAGAGCTACACTGAAGTTGTCCCTAGATAACTTATCAAAGAAGTCAGTTTGTGATGCAGTAAATATTCTCTAGGATATCTTTTAAAGAATATGAACATTAACTTAACTTACTAGAGAATGAGAGAGGAAAGATTTGTGAGAAGAATGCTGTACAGTAAACCAGCTGTTAATCAACCACAACCTAAGCTGCAATGACAAATCATAAAGTTCATGACTCCTAAATTTCAAGTTTGGCTGCGATTCTGCTTCTAAAAGGAAAAAAATATGAGTAGGGACACAGAACACCTGTTGCTGCAACATTTAATATCAGTGACCTTTCTTGCTTATTCACCCAGCACTACCTATCATATTTGTGATAAGAAAACATCCAAATAACAAAAGCAATATTATTCATTTCCTCTTCCTTCTTTGTTATTACATAGAAATCAAGTGGTATTTTGGAATAATATAAACAAGGAGTTAGTTACGTCTTAAAACAGAGGGTATTTTTAAAGGTCACTCTGCTCAGGTGTATTTCCAGAGAGCAAAATACTTTTTTAAGACTTTCTAATTTCCAAAACTTTTTTCTTTACTTTTAGGCAATGTATTAATGCTGGCATTTCTGTTACCATCACCTCTAATGCAGTACTGTAGATTTAATCAACATACTGCCAATAAAATGAAAGATCCTTGCTTTAGTAAGTCAAAACAAGCCTAGTAATGTGGCAAAGGATTTATAAGAAAGACGAAGATAGTGTTGATCAAAAACTGTATCTGAACCTTCTCTAGAATGGCAAGGARTACATGCAACGGAAAGGGAATGCTCATTCAGGAATAGTTATGGGATATTTGAAGTTCTAGGCTGCAAAATTCCCTAAATGAAAAAAGACAGCTTATTCAAGAAAATGTTTCAATGAAGTTAATATCAGTTCTGATGAAAGCTTTGTGTATATGTTTAAAAACAGTGAAAAGTTGATACGAATGAATGAATGAATGAATGAATGAATGAATGAATGAATGAATGAATGAATGAAATACTCTCAAATTCATTAAAATCAAAATTATCTGTAATGCAAACTTCAGAATTACTGAACTTCCATAGAGAAGATAATTGCTTTTCTATGTTTGTCTTTTCTTTTAATGTAATTTTGTTCTCATCACCATGACATGCTGTAAAGTTCAAGCATGGAGAATATGAGAATTCTCATATATAATAATCTATGCACAAGATTTAATCTAGTTTAAAAAATACACTCAAATTAATATCTACTTGAGCTAGATCTCTAGGCTAGTGCTATTCATTCATACACTAACAGTTAATCACCAGATTACTGACAGAACTGACACCTTTCTTACTTCCTTCTGCAACTAAAAGCTAATAAATCCTTAACAACCTGTAAAAGCCCAAGAAAATGA